>NW_024962284.1:2073855-2187420 GCF_019238085.1 Lagopus leucura | reverse complement strand
ATCCATTATTTCCTACTGTTAAGGATTTCTCAGAGTGTTTGCAGATCTTCAGTGAGGCTAATTAGCTAATACAAGTCACTGCTTTGACCTCATATGTTTTACTGTTTACTTTTAAATGCAGTCTTTGAAGAAATTATGACTGACCTTAACAATGAGAATTTTAATAAAGAAGTGTTACGCTTCTTTTCGATTCTGGTATTTATTTGTGCAGATGAAATCCATGTGAGAAGAGATATTTATATACAGTAATAACCACTCTCATGAAAAGGTAAATAGCCAAAGGAATGCTCCATTTAATACAGTTACTTGGGCATTTAGGTGTTTGAAATAATGGGGGGTTGTATCATCACTTATCTTTGCTGTAAGTGTTTCTGTAGAGGGAATATTTTATAATATGACACTTTTTCCTTGAAATAATGGAAAATTACAGGGATCAATAGTAATAAACCTTTCAAATCTTTATGAATTACTTTAAGAAGGCATTTAGCTTCTCCTGTCTTATTCCAGGCATGAAGGAGCAGGGAATGAAAATCAGTTTAACATCTGTTACAGACCATAATCTATACTCAGAGAGCTATACGTACACTAAATAACCGTTCCCAACTTCTACTGTATAGGCCTAACACCTTGGTTTACAGACTGCTAACATATTTGAGTTGCCACTAGTGAAGTCACAGACGTTCAGATCAGATGTGTGCTTTATAAACACTCATTGCACATACTCAATATATCACCTATGCCAAAACCTCAGTATCAAAGAGTTTGACAGAAAGTTCTTCTGGATATGTTAAGTTCAGAATAGAGAGGAACCTTCCTTACCTCTTCTGCATGAATACCACAAAGTTTGTTTCCTGACAGGAGCTTGTTTTTGAGGCTTTTGTTCTGAGGGAAAAAAAAAGTTGTTTTATTACTGAGACTTAGTGACATTTTGAGTGAACTTTTGAATATTTTATCAATCTGGTTTTATTTCATACATGAACAACATCTTCAAATGACTGGAAGAGACGTACATAATGAAAGACAGTAGCTGCACCATAGAAAATTCTGAAAGCCTACAGCTTTGTATTAAAACATGCTTTGGCAGAAAGAGGAATGCACACAGATTTCAAACCATACCAGCAACTGCAGGTAACCTAGATTGGATATGCTGAGGTAGAAAGGCAGGAGAAAAAAACAAAAACAACAGAACACTTTAATATTTACCTGACTTCAGTGCTTAGCTCAATATCATTTTTACTAAATCACTGTAGCAATTGAGTCAAAGATGTCCACGCTTAGCCAAGGTGAAGAAATGCATGGGAACTTTTGATTAAACTTCCCAATTTAAAAGGGCAAGTAATCAAAGCCTTTTAAAGGCCAAATAACTGTATGTGAGCACTGTGCACAGTGCTGCAGAAAAATCTTTTCAAGATGACACGTGCATCCACAGCTTTGTGTTGCAAAACAAAAAGCCATTTGGGCATTACTTGCAGTAAGACAATCCAGACTCTGCCTTGCATAAAAACTGATGTGCAAAATGCTGCACATGAAGGGAAGGACAACAAATATTCTCATAAGCCTCATGTTTGAATGAATTTTGTTCTTTAATAAGGATGTGGGAGCTGGGGCTCCAGAGGAACACCTTCTTGCATTAACCAACATTGAAACACAGGACTAGATTCTATGCTAAGAAAGTTAGATAGCAGATGCCAAGTGATCAAAAGTAAATTATAAAAAAAATCCCAATCAGATGAACTACATTCAGCCCAGCTATTTCTCACAAGGGGTAAATACAAAGAGATAGAGTGTAATGTAATCACACATCAGATGTAACTGGACTCACATAAAAAGTCAACATCATTTCTTGGGTTGATGGACAAACAGATGTGCCAAAGGCTCTATCTCACTAGGAAAGTGTGCTTAGTTAATCTAGAAATTCAGATCATCTCTGTTTTGCTAAACTGCATCCATTATTCTCCAATTCCCCTATAATCTGTCAATGGTTCTAAGGGTGAGGTGCAATCTTTGCATTTTTATTCCCTTCTATTCCTTTTGCCAAGTGAAAGGTGCCGTAAGAAATACTTCCGTTAATACTATTAAAGTATTCATAATTAACCTCTATACGCACAGTTTTGCAGAGGCTCTGCATTAACTCAAGACATGATTGGAAGGAAGAGAAGCCATCCAGAGGGACACAGGCTGGAAAAGTGGGCCCATGAAAACCCGATGAGGTTTGGTAAGGTCAAATGCAGGCATTTAAAGGTCACAGTTACTAGGAGCATAAAAATTTGGAGCTTGCCAGAGGGAGTTGACAACTTCTGTTAAATGTTGGAGTTCTTTTTTAGTACTTAGGAAATTACATGTTGCTACTAAGTACAGCTTTGCCTCCTGACTAATATTGGTTTTTTGTTTGTTTGTTTGTTTTACAGCAGCACATGAAGTATACCAATAAGAGCCTGTAAAAATGTAAAGAGAAGCATTTGATTCTCATTGTGAACATTGCCAAATGAGGTGTGTTCTCATGTATATGTCCCATAGATTTGCTAGAAAGGGACTATTCAAAATGAATTCAATCAAAGATTTTTAGGTTAAAAATGCATAGCAAGTCACAGTATAAGATCTCACGCTTAAGTCTTAGTCAAGAATTCAAGATGATAGATCTTATTTTCCTATTCAAATAATAACAAAAAGCTAAGTTTAACTTGACATTTTTAATTTGTTTAAAACATCATATATGTTTTAAATTGCTTTAACAGAAAAGATCTCAGACATTTCAAGCTTAAAACCCAGTACAGTTAAAGAATGAATTAAGTAACCATGTCTTCAATGGACTGTCTTAAAATGATGTACAGTAATGATTTTAATTAGATATGGTCTTTTATATTTACAGAAAGGATACCATGATATTCCAAATGAGAGACGTGGTCAGTTGGCATGGTGAGGATGAGTTGGGGTTGGACTTCATGATCTTACAGGTTTTTTCCAAACAAGTTAAAAGACATAGCCATGTTCTCACAAAAGCAGTGATCCCTACCAATGCAGACTAAATACATCACCTCTCCAGAGAAGGAGAGAAGGAAGAAAAATAGCTCATGCCTAAGAATTGTTAGGAAACTAATGGTTCTTCCTTTCCATTGCCACTGGAAAATTTTACTACCTTGTATCTCAATAAAATTCAGGTCTCTTTACTTCAACAACTTTATCCTACAATACCAATACATAATGGCTAAAAGGAGTGATAGGGTTTTTTGGCGCTATGTTTCTTTTTAATTTCCATCCAGACCATTAGAAGACTTTAGAGACTTAAAAGTATAAACTAAGAACTTAAAAGCTCAATAGAAACACTTACGTACAGGCAGTGTTCACTCCTTCATTTCCTGCCAAATCATATTAAAATCATCAGATAGATGCATCTTGTGCTTTTCACTATATGCCCTCCTCCCTGGCCACACTTCTTTTGATACAGCCCAGGATAAGGTCGGCTGTCTGGGCTGTGAGGGCACACTGCAGGCTCATATCCAGCTTCCCATTCACCAGTATCCCCAGGCCTTGCTCTGCAGGGCTGAGTTCAATCCTTTCATCCCCCAGCTTGCATTGGTAGTGAGGGCTGCCTCAAAGTCCTTCCATTTGGATTTGTTGAACCTCATGAGGTTCACCTGGGCCCACTGCTCAAGCCTGACTGGGTCCTTCTGGATGGCATCCTGTCCCTCTGGTGTGCTAATCGCACCTCACAGCTTGGTGATATCAGCAAACTTGTTGAGAGTGCACTCGACTCCACCATTGATGCCACTGATGAAGATATTAAAGAGTACTAGTCCCAGCACTAGTCCCTGTGGGACACAACTCATCATCAATCTGCATCCAGACATGAAGTCATTGACCACTGCTCTCTGGACTCAATCCTGCAGCCAGTTCTTCATCTGTTGAACAGTCTGCCCATCAAATTCATCTCTCTCTATTTTGGAGAGAAGGATGTTGTGGGGTAGTCTGCCAAAGGCTTTACGAAGTCCAGATAGGTGACATCAGTGGCTCTTCTCTTGTCCACTGATGCAGTGACACCATCATAAAAGGTCATGTTGACCTCTAGCCACCTAGAGGATTGGTTTAATATTCTGATGCTGACATTTTGTAATATATAGCACCTATATTATCTCTGAGATAGCAGCAGGACATCAGCTGTGGATGAACAAACTGTACAACTTTGACATCATTAATTCAAGGCAAGTTTCCTTTGCCTACTAGACTTCTGAAGCACGAGGACAGAACATGTTCAAGCAAAGAATAATCACTTTCCCTCAGAAAATTATTCTACGCAATTCACTTCAGACATTTTATCTGAGGTCTGACAGCAATAGTTTGTTGTATGCAAGATATATTTGGCTCTGCCTCCCTTTGACGAATAGCACATATGAGCTCATTCTAAGCGCCAGCTCATCACTGCAGCCTTTCTCTATTATGGACATTCTATAAAAACCATCAACAAAAGCAACAACAACAAAACCCAAATGAAACCAACACAACAAAATACACTCCTAAACAATAAAAAGCTCTGGACTGTACTCAGTGAGAGTGCCAGAGCCAATTGCCAAGATGAATACTCTTTGCCATTTCCTGTTAAACAAAATTGCTCTCTGTGCCCTTTTGAGGGAAAATCAGATTGCAGCAACTAACCAAAATTAAATATCTGACAGTATTTGATATCAGAATATACTGGAATCCATTTTGGCTTGGATATTAGCTTTATATTTTCAAGATGATGAAAAACTGTTTGATATAGCACAAAACAGGGTGAAAGCTTTAATCCCAGCTAGGTCTACTCAGCCCTTCATTTTTCTAAGACAGATAAACTGAGTTTCCTGTACTCTACTGTCTGAGGGTTTTTAGGAAAAAAAACTTACACTCTGCTTTGCTGCAGCCTTCCCTAATCCAAAGCCGTTACTTCTATCTGAAATAAGTGAAATTTGATGACGTTTTAGACTCACTAAAACACACATCTAAATGTTAATATTCAGACAGAGTTTACGAACATGCATCACCACAAGCAACAAGACCAAAAAAACAAAGAACAATAAAATAACTACTGATTTTAGAAAAACAAAAACAAAAACAAGTTTTTGTATTAGTACCATTTATAAGATTACAAAACAGTGTCAAATAACAGTGCGTGCAGTCTTTTTGGCGAATGTTTTAAATAGCTAAATGAAAAAAAGTTCCCTCACCCTCTTATCACTTCGAGTGAATTCTCCTGTTACAATAATAAAACCAGTGCACAGGACCAACTATTTTTTTCCTCAGTGTATTTTCTCCTTTGCAATTTCAAGAGACCAGGGTCATGTATTTTCCTTATCCCTGAGTAAAGATAATTCAATACGAAAAAATGATACAAAGAGGTACACATTGGACAGATGTAATTTGATGTAATTTTCAATCAGACCTTCCCAGTCATTTCAAATGGACTTTCACAGCTGATGTCCTGCTGCTAGCTCAAATTTCTAATTCTTTCTAAGTTTTAATTAAAAACACAGCAGTGTGTTGAATGCAGAATCCCATTTAACAGGACATGAATCTCAAATGGGGTAACTGCCTTTTCAATGCAGGATTATCTACAGCAGAGCCCTGACTACTCTTTAAACATTCCCTTTGGCAGAGTTGCAGGAGTGCTCCAGAGACATTCGTGGAACCAGTAAAGCAGAGCCCCTCCTTAGGTAGATATCTGCCCTGAAGATCCTCTCTCTCATAAGTTTGACAAGAAGGGTGAAAAGAAGCTAAAACTGCTGTGAGCTACAGGTTAGGAGGAAAAGAGAATTAAAAGTCCACTGACAGCCCTATCGAGATAAAGAAAATGAAAAACTAAATGCATTTCTTACTTCCAAAGAACCAGGCTCTCTCTCACTGCAAGAATGAAGGGTCACAGTGGTTACATTCAGCCCTACAGCCTCTTTTCCCTCCTGTACCATCAGCAGGAGGTGAAATACTGCATTAAGCACCTCTTAGATCCTTGCACATTTGCATCTTAGAATTGCCAATATCTGTCCTAGAGCATAAGTGACATAGATATGAAAGGAGGAGGGCAGGATATCACTAAGGCATACAGGTATGCTGCTCTCTGCAGAACCATATCACTCAAGATCACTTTAATATTCATAGGCTCTGTCTCGTGAATTCTCTCAGTAGCAATGCCCTGAGTCTTGCTGTTACAGAACTTTCAGCCAGTATGTTTATTTTTTTTTTAAGCAGCAGTCTACAAATAGAATCTGAAAATATTGAGAACGTACATCCATGGTTTCAGAGCTGTTACCACAGTGTCTTTCAATTGGGAAATAAATACCCCTGGGGCTGTTCTACCGGATTGATTTGCAAATTAAACACATTTTCCACCATCCTATGCCCACCTCTATGCCTAGATAATAAACACTAGATAAGAGCTCCTTGCCCCTGTCCAGGTATGGTGTGTCCTCACTTAAAGAATACAAAGTGATTTTCAGAAGTACAATAAATACAATAATTTGTATGTTAGGATGTTCCAGTATTTTTTAAACTATTATTTTACATCGTAACATACTACTCAGATGCTGCCACCAGTACAACAAGATTAGAAAGGTGAGACTTCTTGCAGGAATGGGGTTCCTACCAAGAAGCAATGCAACACTGGCTTAATCTTTGAAATAGATGCAATACAACTGGGTTCACATTTACTTATGCCTTGTTATGAAAATCAAGGTACCAATCTACTG
The DNA here is from genome assembly GCF_019238085.1 of Lagopus leucura. NCBI lineage: Eukaryota > Metazoa > Chordata > Aves > Galliformes > Phasianidae > Lagopus > Lagopus leucura. Next base: position 2,180,707 of record NW_024962284.1, on the reverse strand, counting down.
CCATAAGTTACGTGCAAACAAAAAAATAAAGCACAAAGTATACAGCTGATGTGAGATCTTCCTGGCATTGAAGTGGCCAGGTTGCATTGGCAGGGTGACCATCCTCCCTGTAACCAGTGTGCAATTGATCAGTGAACATTTCACTTCATAACACAAATGTAAGCTTCGGACAATTTGCATAGGCAGGGGTATTCTTACTCCACTGGCATAGAACTCTAGCCAAAGCTCCATTAACCTCTCAATATTTCCTAGAATTCATTCAGCGAGAATTCAGAGGACAACAATGACGTTTTGTGAATCATTAACACTATTCCTTCCTGAAATTTTTTCTGCTAGGATTCTTCCTCTTGGCAAGGAAAAAGAAATAAGAATAATCTAACTTAAATTGGACTGTGCTTTCAGGATCCCCCCAAAAAGTTTGCTCTTTTTTTAGTTAAGTGAAACAACATATACAGGTCGATCATACTGAACTGTTAATGGCCATAGTGAAAATCATTCCAGTGCAGTTCAAATTAATTGCTTTATAGGAGCAAGTAACATATAAATATAAAAAAAATATTTCCAGAAAAAAAGTAAAAAATATATGTACTTCAGTGAAATTCTGACCTTAGGCTATTAAAGATTACCATGACAGATGCAAAAAAGTAACAAAAATTGCAGACAAACTTTCCCAGTACTTTTAAGTGAGCCTAAGCAGTCAAGAGGACATGGGATATCATTTTGCCAAGAACATTTGGAATGGGCCTCTGCCTGGTCATCTGTGAATGAATTCACATCATTACAAATAGATACAATAAATAGATGCAAAATAGATTACAAAAAATACAATACAAATTACAAATGCTGTAGACAGGGAGTTGAGTGCCTATCTCCAAATTAAGAGAGAGCTTCAGCAAGATTTGGAGTTGTGCCCTACAGTGGTAAATAATTTCATGTCATGAAGTCAACATTTTCTTAGAACGAGAACTATTTTCAAAAGGATCTGACACATGGGCAGTGACAATAAAACATTCTTTGAAATGATTACTACAAAACGTAATTCTCTTGGTGGATAAAACTTCTGCATTTCTTCCATGTTGATGACTTGATTCATCTTTGATGTTTAGCCAAGCTGAAGAGGAATTATGGTTAAATTACATGTGATCTGAGGTAGATTATCAGCAGAGGTTGTGTTCAAACACATCAACGCATTTCTGCATTATATTAAGAAGGACAACACGTCGAACACTTCAGTTATCCAAGCACACAATATGCTTTATACACTCAATCTCACACTTAGTTACAAACCAATTCCATAACAAAATTTCAGACCACTTGACAGAAAAACTTCTACTCAACCTAATAACAGAGATCAGAACATCCATCTCACCTGCTGACTGTGGTCAATACCTGCAATGCAGGGCTAAGGAATTTTCCGTCATCAGATAAATGAGAAAGTTGTATATATGATGATTGCTATTTTACTGGATAGAATACAGACATTAAAATCCTAACATCAGTGACTTTGATATCAATCCAGCAAATGTTTTCATGCTAAAATAGAACAAAATCTGCACAGCAGGAAAGAGATGGCTGCCCCCTTCTCCCACCTCCACTTCAACGTAACTAAGATATTCAGAGCACTGCAAAGTGCAGTAGGAATCTTTACATTCTATTCTATTTTTAATATTACAACAAAATATGATTCGTTTGGGGGTTTTTCTGTCTTTATAATTATTATACTCTAAAATACGGTGTACTCTTTTCAGAGCTAAAGAATAGTTTGGCACTAATTTTTTTTTACTAATTTTTTCCATTATCAGTGTATGTCCTACTTTTAATGACACAGATCATTGTTACTCCCTTTGAAGTGGTCTTCCCAGTAGGCAATTTTAACATCACGGTGCTAAAAGCCAACGTTTCCACTCATCTGCATCACAAGAATAAATTGGATCAGCACATTTCTTTCCCAGTTTGACTGATTAAACAGCATTTCCAACTTTCCATTTTCTGTACAAATCACTGAAAAAATGTCAGTCATTAATTTTGGAAGGAAAAAAGAATATATTTTTTTTAACCCTCAAATGAAGATTCAAAAGCCTTTAACTGCCTGCTGTCAAAAACTGCTTCTGTATTCTTCCTGCTTATGTAGGTTTTCTTTGGCAGTGCCGCTGCCTCTGGTACTTATGGATGATTTCTTCTGAACTGGAGAACCTATACAGCATCCAAAGAGGAAATGAAGCTTGACTCACCTTCCTTCTGCATGGGAACAGATTTTTATACTTACAAAATTCACAGGATAAGAGTTCATCTTATCTCCAGAGTACAAAGACAGAAGAAATAAAATGTCCTCCTTTATAGAATAGTGCCAAGCATCAAAGCCTTAAAATTTCATTTCTGCTTTACTACAATTTTTTCACCCCACCATCTTTCAGTGCAGTTCAATTGAATTCACCCTGCAGAGCATGAAATTCTCAATAGATCAGGGACTTCAAAATGCCTTGACTTTATTTTCTATTAGTACAGCTATACACAGGAAGACTGAAGAAAAATCATTTTAGGATGATTTACTTAATACTAAAGCTATAACCACAGTTTATATATGAGTAATACCAAACCATTGCTTGCAAGGTACTTATTTGAAACAATGCTTCTTAGCAGGAAGAATACGTATTACTGGGAGCTATCAAATTCATCTTCTGCTCCTGATTTGCTTTGTACTGCCTGTACTACTTTGTCTTTTACGTAATACATGTTTTTCAAAATACTGTCACAGCCTGAACAGCCAAGAAATATACTGCCTGATATAAACCACTGTGCCAGCTTAATAAATACATGGGGCTATGGTAAAATAGTACATGTAAAGACATTAACACACTTTAAAGTAAGTATACACAGTCATAATAAAACACCTTGCCCACAGATATTATCTTCTCTACCCACACTGTAATAACATTATTTAAATAAGAGTATTATTTTTTATTTTTTAATACAGATATCTTTTGTCTAATGAGTGGCACTTGCAGCATCCATGTGACAGAGCTGAATAACGTTTTGCTACTTCTTGGTACAGAATATAGTTAATGATACCATTTATTATGTTTTGGGAGAAATCCCTACCTTGTTCTTTATCTCAAGGAAATTATATACAAGCACACATCAGCTGGAGGTCTTACAGATTTTTTCAGGAAACATTTAAGGACCTCTAACAGAGGAATTTTTAGACAACACTATGTATTGTATATAGCACTTTTTTTTTCCCCTCCACACAAATGTTTATTATTATTATTAATTTTTTTTACAAAGTCCTGAATAGCCTGAAATTTACATTTCTGTACATTGGCTTCTCTTCATATGCTACAGCACAGCTGCTATGTTCAGCTGGAAAGCTGCTGTTGTTTATTCTTATCTCTGAATTGTCAAGATGAATGGCAATAGGGCATGTACTGAAAGGATGGAAAAAAAATGGGGAATTATTTGTATAGTTACTGGGGAATCTGAGATTGCTGCATTCAATATTTGCCAATACAAACAGAGGGCTATTAAATAAAATGCACTATTTTTGAAAGAGGGGCAACAGTAGCTGTGAATGGAATTTCATTTATGCTATGCACCTCTATTTGTACGAACACAAAGCCTTTAAAATTACATAGAAGCAATATCCATTAAATGTACATCATATTTACTCTTACAAACAGGTTTTGTATAACCATACTGCATATTCAATGATTGGAGAAAAGGCACAGATAAACAATGTTTCCTCAAAAAAGTACAATTCATTTTGTCAATCTAATTAACAAAATATGAGGTCCTTGTTGAAAAGGCCTATATCAATTACTGACATTCCAGAAAAGCTGTTAGTGGGCATATAGGGAACTGACCACGTAGTGCAGAGATTCTATAAAGAGCCATTAGGTAGGGATAACCATTCGTTCCTTTCTCACACACTAACTGATGCACAGAAGGGCAATGCAATTCTCTCAAACCAAATTTATCCCAAGGCAAATTTAGTTGACTAAAGAACGTGGGCTTTGCGAGAAGCACCAATTGCACAGATGCTCCAAATAACATCTATTGCAGAAATCCAGAAACTGCTCACTCTACGGCTCATATCATGCCTGTGCACCTTCTCTATTTTGTAGTCAAAGCACTTTAGTGAAAATGGAGAGAATCAGAATGACAGAGACATCAGAGACATAAATATGTACTTATGAGAAATACCCCTAAAACATTTACGATACTATGAATGTCAACTTACATGTTTTCCCTGAGCTTTTATCTATTCTCCAATCATTTTACAAGCTAGGAAAAAAAAAATCATTATCTTCACATAGTGTAGTAAATAGAGATCCCAGTCAAGCTGAAGGTGCACTTAGTGCCTGACAATCACACCACCACAACCACCACAAAGACCATGAGAGAAAGAAGCTGCACAGCTACTGCAGTTTTTGACTGCTGTTTTTTTTCCTCGTGCATTTTCTTGGGCTGAGCTTGCAGGGAATTCATGGCAGACAATAAGTGCAACTGCTAGTTAAGAGCAATAATGAGTACAAGGGTAGCAGGAGAGCAACACCGACATAAAGCCTGTATACAGAATTCAATTTCATGAACAAGTACTGTGTTAAATATAAGGCATATAGTAAGAAGTTCTCAAAGGAACAGTCAGGCAAACAAGAAAACCATACAAACAGCCTAGAAGCTGTTCAAAAACACTGTATCAGAAATTCCCAAAGCCCTGAATAAACCCAATAAAACTAAGACTACAGGGAACAACTGAGAAAAACCTGCTGAGAGGAGGAGATCAGGAAAAACTATTAAAAATAATCAAGTTAAACAGTGCAGTAAGATGGAATTTGATAATATAAGTTGTGGAGGTGTTTGGTATCAGGAAGGGGCCTAGAAAATCAATGTACAACTGGTTCATAAAATACACTATGGGGCATATGCACTAATAAATCCTCAAACTCCCAAATCCCAGTGTCTGCAGTGAGGCAGGCCAACACAGGCTACTATCATACCATTTGGGACTGTCATTGTCACAGGAGATACTGTGATCCATGAATCACTGAACATTTCTTTACATTCTTTTAATTTACAAGGTGGGAGCATTGACAATACCTCTGTGCCTCACTCAGAGCATCATCTGCAACAGTGACTTCTTGGCACTCCACTAACCTGTATGCATTTCTGATGGAGCAAAACTCATCTCACCGATGGTCCCCCATAGTTTCACCATGAATTATTTTTTGTTCTGGATGAAGAAGTGAAGCAGTACATCTGTTGACATCCCCATCAAGTTACTCATGTTTTGAATCAAAGGACTGCTGAGAATCTTCATTGACCACTCATTTTAGGTAGATGTGGATATATTCAACAACTAAAGCATCAGTGCATTATCAACATTACTCACATCCTAAATCCAAAGCAGAGCACCACACCTGCTACTAGGAAAAAAACTGTTTCCCAACCCAAACCAGGACACAGTCAACTTCTGAAACCTCTTTTCAACTGACTTCACGTATGTATTGCCAACACTTAAGCATTCTTCTTACCTCGTTTTGGAGGGCACGGATCATTTTGCTCTTTCTTTCCATTTCAGTCTTCAAAAAGTTAATCTACAGGTGGAAAAAGAAAAAAAGAAAAAAAAAAAAGCTGAGTTTCTGAAAGGTAGCTAAACATCACAAAATCATAGAATGACTTAGACTAGAAGGGACCCAGAGGATCACTGAATTCCAACTCCTCTGCCATGGGCAGAGCCACCACCCTCCAGATCTGGCAGCAGACCAGGCTGCCCAGGACAGCCCCGTTTAACCTGGTCTTGAACACCTCCAGGAATGGGGCATCCACAGCCTCTCTGGGCAGCCTGTACCAGCACATCTCACCACCGTGAACTTTTTTTTTCTTTTCTTTTAACCTTATTCACAGCCTTCAAAGAAAAAAAAAAAACAAATAAACCATGCGTAAAAACAACATATCATAGAAAGCTACTGCTGCACCAGGAGATGTAGGTATAGGTTACAGCTCTGAATAACCTGATAAATCTGAAAATTGATACACTTTACTTGGTGAGAAACTCAGAACTGAGAGAAAATTAAAAAAAACCCTCACTTTACTTCTGTACTAGTCGATATAGTGTTTGTTTTTCTAGTGAAGTCCAAAGTGATCCTCAGAGGTAAGGATTTGTATAAAAACTATTAGCTTATAATTTTTGAACCCTCTAAGATACCAAATCTATCATAACAGGTTTCTAACAGCTATTGGTCCTGAGGAGGTGAGACTGACAATTTCCATCAGATTTACCTGTGGAATAAAGCCTAATTTATACATGGAAGCAGTTGAATCTTTTGTCTTATTCATATGTAAGATTTGTCCTGGAAGGTAACACTCTCAATCTTAGTTCAGTAAGCAGTTTTAAAACTATTTTTTACACATCTAAGTTTCACTTAGGAATGAGTTTTCCTCCAGACTTAAAAAACTTAATTGGAAAAAGAATGTTTTAATTGTAACAACTAGCATTAAATTAGCACAGTGCTTTCATCCATAAGCATCCACCTACAATTCACTAAATTCTCATTCCTGTACACCCAGTGCCCCATGTGTTTTTCTCTCCATCTATGATATAAGTACTGCCCACACTCATGGGAAACTATAGTTTACCTGACATTGCTGTAGACTTGTTAAGAAAGAAGAAAAAAAGTAGGTAGATGCCATTACTTGAAGAAAACATTACTGGGCTTGACACTGCTCTTATCAACATCAAAAGATAGATGAGAGAGCACAAGCTTAACTTAAGAACATCTGTATGGGGTACATGAGACAAATATCAACCGATAGATATAGTAGGACTTCCAAAATCCTTCCCAGATTTTGTCTAATGATTTGGTTAAGGGAAATACTAATTCCCCGTAGATACTACTGAGGATCATTCTGTAGAGGAAAATGAGTATACTCAGTACTTGCCTAGAGATCACATCTATAAATGAATTCAATTTACATACACTGTATAATAAATGAAACATTTTTGCATAACAATAAATTGAGGCCACAATCAAAGTAGAAGTTTATGATTGACTGAAAACTGAAAATTAAGAAGTAGTGTACTTCTTGCTGTTCAAAAGATTTGCAAGTTACCACTGAATACTGACAGCTTCTTCGTTAAAGAGCATTCTGGTTCTCAGCACTAATCCTCTCATAATAACGTTAATGTCTCCTGAAAGCACATCCTATGTCCAAATATAGATGAAATACTGAAAAAGGTATGGCACTGGGTTTGTTGACTGTGTGCTCTCCATACAAAATCTGAAACTAACAATCTTTTCTGGAGAAGATATTTTTATGACATCCATCATGGATTTATGGTTTATTATTCCACATCATAACATCATGTAGTGCACTGGGAGTTAAAGAATTAATGCTCCAGTTCTGGGCACCTGTCTAGAACAGAAGAGCTACATACCCCAGAGGACTTTGCATTCAGAGAGGAGATATAACCCCCGGCAAGGTCATCTGATGTTCCCTTTTTCTTCAGCTCTCCTTCCTGCTGCTCAACCCAACTGCCCATCTCACCTCAGCGTTTTGGTGACGCCTTCAGTTCTCAAACATTTTCTCTCCCACTATATTTGGTTTATTAGCTTCAATTCTAATTATATTGTATTATAGTGTTATCTTGCATTCCAATGCTACATTTAGTGAATTAGTTTGTTTCTCCTCGGATCCTTGCCATTGTTTTTAATTATTTGGGGTCCCCTGTTTCCCCACTCCAGAGGCATGGATTCACAAATCCCTCTGCCCTTCAAGTCACTGAACTGGGCCAAACCTGCCCATAAACCACTGACAGACACCACAGGGCTGTTAATTTAACCAGCAATTCGTGTGATGGTTTTACTCAGTCCTAATGTTAGGGCATAGTAATGGACCACACAGCGCTTCAGAATCTCAAGTTGAGAAGTGGAGTTTAGAGCACAAATGACAACAGTGCATAAACTGCTTTCAAGAAGAGTACAAGTTCTGCTTTCATCCTCCAGATCCTCCTAGCATAGTAAGCTTTTGAGCGCTTTTCTTTGTTAGAAGAGAGGTATGCTAAATGAAATAATAACTATGAATCTTTCTGCAGCTTTTCCACTTTCTATCTGCTCTTTGTTCTTGTTTGACTTTCAGCTCTTTCCTACTGTAGGAAAGTCTTTAATCACTATCTAGCAGTAATTATGAAAACACATAATGAAAATGTATTGGTGGTTCTCAGAATGAACTTTTCAGTATTTAGCACAGACATTGCTTCTGTCTCCTGGACACAGACATCCAAGGTACTCTGAACACAGACATCCAAGGTACTCAGAGCTTTGAGTGCTTCAGAGCTCATTACATTTATTAAAGGCAACAGTTTCCACCCAGTAGCCTTTACTCACAGTGTGTGACCTTGAAATGTTGAAATTAGATATTTCCCCACTGAAATACAAAGTGCTTTAGCAGATGGCTGTGATCTAATTCTATGAGACAGATATTAGTTATTTACCATGGACAAAAAGTGGAGGAATACCAGCAAAGTCATTAGTGCACAGCCAGAGCTCAGCTATGCACTTATTGCTTACCTACAGACATCATCAGCATCGCTCAGGACTAACGTCAGAACAGTTAAGGTGGGACTGAAATACATTCACTGACACCATTGACTAAGTAGACCTAGCATACTCAACACTGACTTTCATGGTCTTATTTTCAAATTACTACGTAGAAAATGATTCTAAAAGCCGGAGAAAGTGACTGAAACTATAAAACATAGAAAATATTCTATCATTTGCTAAAAGGAGAGAATAATCTACAAAGCGTCCAATATTTCTGAAACCAAAGCTAAACATATCCTGTCTGCTAGGGTTCCTTACAAAAAAAAAAAAACCTCTTCAATTTTAAGCTGTAGTTTAATGAAGGAACGCTTTTGTTGTAGAGGCATTTACGACTTTGTCACAAGAACTGTTAATAAACAAAACATGTTGGAATGAAATGGACATCCTATCCTCTTATGAGTTTGTAATATTTGTTAGGACTCTTGTTTGGTGATAGATATCTCTATCTACTTTATCCTAATTTAATCCTGAGTGTTATATTTGTGCCTTATTACTAAGAACATCCTTATCCATACTGATATCCAATTAATCATATTGTTTTTATTTTCTAACAAATCACAGCGGGATTTTCTGCAGACATATTTTCTCCTTCATTTTGACAGGCTGTAGAATAATTATATTGTCAAACAACCCCATCACCACACCTTCCTAAAATCTATTACCATGATGTCAGATAGCAGCAGGAGCAAAACGGAAAAGGCTGTCTAAAATTAGCCTGCCTACCCTAGTTTCACTGTTTTGTTTTTTTCTTTTTTCCCCTTCCAGCCCCTATCATAATTTCCCTGCTTCGTTCTTTACCCTCTCACTCATCTAAAGCAGTCCAGAAATTTATGGGAACCAACTTCACAGACTCAAGGTGACTTCCTGAAATAGTAGCTACTTGCAAAAATACAAGTGGTTAGTATGAAACACAGTCAAATGAACAGCCAGCCTTCAAAAAGCTCTCAAGATCCTGTTAACCTAAGGCAGAAGCAAGAATCACTACTATCTTCTGTATTCAAGTTCACTGAAAAAGAAGAAACAGTTCACTGAAAAAGTTACACACATGCATTGTTTTCCACTTCTCTGTTAGCAGCTGTAAAAATCAGTCCTCCAAACTGAATTCTGTTTCTTCACTACTTGGGAGAAACAGAATCCTCATCCTCTTGCATACACTTCGCTTTTACGTAACAGACATCACCATCTCACAGTTGTTCCCTGTTGAACACAAACATTAGCGTCTGTATACATTGCTTTATGCAAGAGAACCAAAGGGCTATGTGTTTGCAACCCCTCCATAGCATTTAGTGCACATGGTGCTGAGAAATGTAACCTTATGCTTATTTATTCAGATAAAAAAATACAGACTTAATTCACCAAATCCTGTAGGATAAAGCGTGCTTAAACTTTATTAGAATTAAACATAATTCATTAAATTAGAATTAAACTCAAGCTACACTTGCCTCAAAGTAACACTAGACCTTACAAAATTCATATTGTTTTCAGAAATATGGGAGAAATTGGGTGTAAAGTAACCGTGTGTGACAGTAATAATATTTATCTCTATTGTAGCTTTCATCCAAGGACCCCAAAGCGATTTTGGAATATTCATTCAGTCTCATTATTTGTGAACATGCACATTTTACCCTCAGGCACATGGAAATAAGTGTCACAAACCAAGGATTCATCGCAGCCTTCCTTAAAATCAGTGGCCTATTAAGTATTCTATTATTGGCAACTTTAAGAATACAGTTTAAGAATTCAGTTTCTCTAACTGCATGGCAACACTCCAAGTTCAGTTCTATTATTAACTCAGTGATTTTTCTTCCTCGTGTCTTATTTTTTTTGCTGGTTTTGTTATGTTTCTGTTGTTTTATGCTCTTCCAAAGCACTATTTTGGGGGCTGAATTTGTGCAAGGCACCAGTGCTCAAGTTAAAAAGACAGTACTATGTCATGAAGAACAGAGCCAATAATCTGTCTGCTATAGCTGAGATTTATTTAACCCACAGCTGAGTTCATCTCAATCTCAAGATGGAATACAGAGACTAAATGACAAAATACGTTTTCCACATTTAATTTGCAGGGCTAAAATTTGCTGAGCACAAAAGCTAGCAAGAATTTGTCAATGTATCTGTAAAAAGACAATTAAGACAATGTTGGAATAGCCTGTTCTGATTATATATCCAAGAGAGTGAACGTGGTTTCATTCCTTTATTTCAGGACAATATAACTTTCTTAAGGAGAAAACTCTTACAAGTGTAGACTGTGATTTCTATACACACTCTGGCCTGACTATTGAGAAAGATCCAAGTATAGCTCATTCTTTTTAAGTTCAGTACAGCATAATATTTATTTTTTCCCCTCAAGAATAGAAGAGAGCTTTTATTCACTCATTAAGCCTACATGTATTAAAAATCTAGTAATAATACTTTGTGGGAGACAAAGGAACTGGTAAAACGTTACCTTTACACTTCTAATTTCTGATTAACAAAGGGAAAGAGACTACATATATCTGTTTATAACCCAAGTATAACATGACCCACATAAATCATAATTCAACACTGGATGGCTATTTCTGTTTGACATTTGTGACATCAATGCTCAAGTCCAAATAGAGGGACCATTTGCCTTCCCAGCTCCAGAATCCAGCCAGCTCCTTCTTGCATCCCAACTGCATATCAAGGGAGTACTTGTGTGTTCCACTAACCCTCAGATCCCACTATTTGATGGCAATACTCTCACGGGAACCTGAGAGTGCTAGTAGCAGTGCACTGTGACAGCTGCCTAAGACACTAGAATCTGCTTTAGATACTAAGAATCTAAATCATGCACCTAACGTCTAACCTAATCATGCACCTAACATGTTTGATCATCATGACTGTTCACCTTGCGTCAACTAATGAATTGAAACAAAGATCTCCTTTCTTACTAAACACATTGCAGACATTCATTACATTCAATAGCAATATTTTCAGTTCTTAAATCAAAAATACTTCACAGAATCACAGATTTAAAATAATGATTAAAATAACGAGCTCGTATGCTGCATACCAAGGACATAAAGTCACACAAAAGGCACGCGAAGGAAAAAGAAGGCATTTCCAAATATTCACTGAATTATGTAATTCATTTTAAATCTGTCTCAGGAGCACTCTCGTTTATTGAGTCTGAAAACCAATAAAATATTACCAAATACACCAGTGATTACACAATGTGAAACTAAAAATACATCTATAAAAACCTTCTAGCAGATTGTTTACAAGTCCACAATGAGAATCACAGAACACTTGAGGTCTGAAGGAATCTCTGGATATTATCTAGTCAACTTATGTTCATGCTGTAAGAACACCACTGACCAACATAAGAACATGTTCATGTTTATACTGAAGAATTAAACAAAGAATGATCCTTTTTTTCCTCCTGCAATAGCAAAATTTGGCTATTCATGCTTTGAATTAATACTTTTTTCTAGTGATAATGAGATCAGTGTCAAATACACAACTATACATACTATACTATATACTACAATCAGTAGCAATTAAATAAATGGCAATGGCAATATGACAGTGTACTCTGGTACAGGTAAGACATGAGGTATTTCACTGGCATAAGGACTTGGGCCCAAATCTCCAAGATACTGGGTAAATACTCCTAAAGCTCACAGAAATTAGACCAACATATTAGTTTTTCCGAACATATGAATGTTCTCCACTCCTTTCTTCTGACTCTATATGTATAGTACTCTATAGAGTACTAATACATATTTCAAACCTAAGATTTTCTTTTTACATGTAAACAAATTTGAGATGATGACAAAATCTCTATATTAGAAGGAATTTTAAAAAAGACAGAAGGAAAGAACTCAAAAATTGGAAAAGGGACAGAGACTCACTCACCGTAGCCTGCTGCTTTTCTGCTTTCTCAGCTGCTTCCTTAAGCTGCTTTTGAAAGGCCTCCTGGAGAGATTTCATTTCTTCCCTAGTTGAAAACACAAAACACAAACTTCATCCCAAGAGCCCATTAAGAATTCACTTATCAGCTTCAAGAACAGATTTTTTTTTTTTTTAATTATAAGAGTAACTGACAGATGTGCTGTATATGCTAGGTGTTTTACTAATAGAATTAAAAAAAAATGAACTCATGAACTACAGTGATGGTGCCAGACAAAAATTGTCTGATGGAATTTGGCTACACTTTACATTCACCAAATAGTTTGTTGTACAGAACATCTACCAGTGTGTACTTTCTAGGAAAAGAGATTTGCACAATAAAGTCAAGGTAATTGGGCTTCTGAAAATATATCGGACTGAAGCGACATAGTTATCAAGGACAACTTCAAAAAATGTTATAAGAACATTTTATAATAAAATTCAATTTTCACATGTCTCTTGCTAGAAAGAAAAAACAGAAAGTCAGTAGAATATTCTGGCATAAAAATGGACGAGAAAAAACAAGGTAATAGTTTGGACTGGGCATTATTTGAGTCAAAACATTTTTGCATTTCAGATGCAATCACAGAATTTCTTCCAAGTGATTGCATCAAGCTGTGCTCCTCTGCTGGTGATCTCCATCTACCCACACACGACACATTTTGGAGCTGTCACACAGTACAAGACTGGCATATTTCAGAACGTCTGTAGAGAGTTTTCAGAGCTGTTTCTTGCAATAATCTTTCATGACAAAGGAGCAACGCAGAACTGAGCTGACGTTCAGCTGGTAATTTAACTCAAAGAAAATTAATCTGTGGAAAGCACCTCAACTACCACAACAGAATTTGTTAGCTGCTGGATCAATTTTTTGTTAGTTCAGGACTCTATTACTACAGCAATTTGGACAATGCTAGGTTGAAACATACTGATTTGAAATAGAGATCGAGCAGCATGGAACCAGTGCACCATCAGCACAAATCAACTCCCTTATTGTACTAAAGTAATCATTCTGAAATACTGATGTTTCAAGCAGCTCTTCACACTCTATTCCTTCTTGGCATAGAGGGCAACGCCTCCTTCCCTCCTTCCTTGTCTGTCCCTTCTGAGCAGTTTTTGGCCATCAATAGCACACTCCAATCATGGGAATCATCCCACCAGGTTTTGGTGATAGAAACTGCACCGTGGTTTTCCAGTAGTATGGTAGCTTCCAAAAGCTCTATGGTATTTTTTTTATGGCTCCAACTTGCTTTTTATTGAAGAACGGAAGGTTCTCGTCACAAGCTTTCTTGCACTGCCATACATGCTTCTACTAAATACATAAAATATCAGCAATAAGAGGGCCGAGGGATTTAAGTCATGCATTTCTAATAGTGAAGGAACTAAACACTGTAGTTTATGTGTGGTGTTCTCCAGAGGAAAGTATGAGATATAGATGCATCCATTATATAATATTGTTCGAAATAAAGTGATCTCTATGCTAGTTATGCTTACTTGTGATTGAAGTTACATTAATGACATGATTTACTGGTCCAAAATCCAATGACTAAGTGGGTCACAGAGCTGAACAATGACAGAAAGTTTCATACCTAAATCTTCCTGAGAAATTCAAAATCCTTTTCCTTAGCAGGTATCTCCACGCAGCATTTTTAATGTCTGTCCAGTATCAGCGCACATGTCATTTGTTTCAAGTTCTTTTCACAATATAGAGTTCCTTGCCTTTATCTTACTGTTAATGTTATGATCAGCAGAATCCAGACTACATGACTGTCTAAAATTTAAGGCAAAAGGAAAGGTGGCATTTTCTAATTGCTTTCATTCCAGAAAGTGAAAGAAAAGGGAGGAGGTATTCTTACCTTTGCTTTTGGCCTAGTTCCAGAAGTTTCTGCACATCACTTCTGGCTGATGCTTCATCGTTTTTCAAAGACTGATAGCAAAGCAAGAAATCAGTTACTAAAGACATCATCAGTATTACTCAGTAATAAAATGATTGACTGGGCACTCTTTTGTAACATGGAGAAAGTGTTCTATAGTGCACAGTACACATTGATTAGAAGGAGAGAATTCTGCAGTATGGAAAAATGTAGCACAGCATACTACAGTATAGTGCTGAGACACAGTACCTGTATTGTATGAAAAGTATAAAAGATGCTACTCGATATATTTTTCCCACTTAACTTACATCAATATGATGAAAAATACCCAACGTTGGGAGAACACTGTTCTTTAAAACGGCATGCAATACCGAAACTCTCAGCTGAAAATGAGTCTTTACTAGACCAGCATGCTGTATCAGGTAGATAGGCATGCTCTTAAGGAATCATCTGATCGTTTCAATACTTTGGATGCAGAGTATTGGCTCTCTAATTTTTGCTCTGAGGAGCAGATTTGATCTCAGAGTTAATTTGGCCAATGTCCTTTCAGCCAATCTACGATACCCAGAAAACCCCCTCAGTTAGAAGTAGAGGTATCTCAACTCTGAATGGCTGGCTGGCAGCTCTTCTAACACAGTTTGTCAGTTAAACTTGTAAAGTAATCCCCTGCAGTAAATCCAGATTGCATGTAAACTGGGTGAAGTGAGCAGCTACGCTAAGCTGCGTATACGCAGCTTAAGAGCAAAGAGGAAGCCTACAGCAGGAAAGGAAATCCTTCCTTAGTAGCTGCCAGGATAAATGCAGCTGTCGATAAATAAGCTGTCAACTAATACGGCTTATTCTTTTCTGCTTCTTCTTTTGTTCTACTGTATTTTTTTTTCACATTTCCTTCCTCTCTTCTGTTTTATTTTGAATAAATGGACAAAGAGCCCAACTCGTTTGGACTACACTTCCCTTGAAAACAACAGTTTTAGTGCAAGATCAAAAGAAGAACTTTATGAAATCAGCAATAACAACAGATTTTTTTTTTCCCTCTCACGAAATAGACACTAGTATGAAAAACCCAAGTAATTCTAAGCCAAAGGAACCCAGACATAACCTTACCTGGAGATTTACTTTAATTCCCTCAAGTTCTTTGGAAGTTTTCAACAGCTGATGAAGAATATTGCTTCTTTCCTTAAAGACTTCTTTTAGTTGTCTCTCTAATTCTTCATAGCCCTGTCTAACATAGAAAACAAAAGCATGAGATTCTCCTAAAACATTCCTCTGTGTGCTTCAGAACAGTATTAGTTTACTCAAATTTAATTAATTACAACTGTACAATATCTAGATTCTAAATTGGAATGTGGGATGGTCTCGCTACATAACAACTTGTTTTCTCCTAATATAGGTAAACAGATGAGTTGAATGCCAAACTGATACATCTAAGTATACAAATTCAAATGAAACATCAGCAATGGTGAACTGTTTGTGATGAACAAGAGACAGAATGGGTATATTTAACATGGATGACAATATACAGAGTAACAAGTATCTGCCAAACAAAAAAATAAGTTTTCCAAGGACAGAAGAATTCAAACTGAGATTTAATACTTTCTGTACCTAATAGATACCAAGTTCAACTGTCAGCAAAATATTGCATTCTCTTGGTACTTTTTGTTTCTGTTACTCTCTCCATTTGTGAATAAAATTTATTTTGCAAGAAATGGTCACTTCATACCACTTATGATATGTTCATCTACAAAAGAAAATGAAAAACTGGTCTTGTTGGAAACCTATTAGAATGACTTCATGAATGCATAGGGTAAAGATCACGTACAGCGATAAAGTCAGGACTTGGTCGTATGTAACCTAAGCAGTAACTAGACAGCACTCACAGTGGTTATCCTTGACATACAGAACTAATGACACAGAAATAAATCATCCAGTGCAGAACACTGATGCATCACTTACAAGAAAATTCATATGCCAAGAATTCGAAACTCCCACAGTTTACATAGCAGTGTACTGTTACATGAATTAAATGACATAACAATACAGTAGTTCTCACTTTAAATTGATAATGAGCAAAAGCCAAGCAGGAATTTGTTCCTGCCAAGGTATTAAGGCTGTTTCATTAAGGTCACCACGTCCATCCCTTCTTAAGCAGCACAACATGTTTATTAGCCTTTTGCCACTGAATTGTCATATTTTTGTTTAAAGTTAAACACTGCATTAAAAAATCTGTCCAAGTGGTAACACAGCCTTAAATAAAAATGAAATTAATTAGGGTACTTTCCTTGTTTTTAAATTAAATTTACTTTAAGTATGTATGCACTGATTTTCCTTTGTTTTATATGTTATGACAACATGCATCATGGAGGACACAAAAAGCTAACACAGTTGCCAGTTATCTAAAAGCTAAACCCTCTGAATTGTTAGAACAAAACAAAACAAATACATAAGCCATAACTATATTAGAGCTGTATCATTAGATCCACATTAGATCCACAAAGGTTTTTAATTGTGGACAAGCTTAACTCTGCCACCAAACTTTGACTCTTTGCACTGTGTCCTGGAGCAGTGTGCACGTATCTGAAGACAGTAAAATACCACTCTGCATTTGCATGATAACCAAATAATCCTTAAATTAACCTAGGTATAGGTCATGACCTCACTTTCTACTTTGAAATATGATAAACTCTGATGCCAATTTTGTACTATGGGACAATTTGGGTGGAAGTTGACTCAGATGTGAGATATCATACCACATCATAAAAACTAAAAAATCCTAGTGACTTTCTGACATCTTCTAATACTCAAAAAACATCAAGATTTCCTACTCCTTTTTCAGTATAATTATATGTGGGCAAATCAAATTTAAACCCATTCCTAGGATTTCCACTGTGTGATTACATACATACTAAATCTGTTCTCCAAATATTAGGTCACATCAGTTACACCCGTCTGCAAAAATAAGTGCCATTATCAGCATACACATCTGGGAATGGAGCAAATTCATTTTCAGAAGTTTTAAGATCTACATTACAAAGCAGAACAATTCAGCAATACTTTGCACTTTCAGGTCTTCAGTAACTGCATGCTGCTTTGCTTATACCTTCAGTCTATTGACTTGTTGTAAGTTAGAGTCCCAATATAATTTGTTCTTGGGGAATAATATTCCCTGATAGTATTAAGCTTAGTCAGTTATTTGGCTTTTCCACTGCTCTTATTGACAGAAAAGAGCATAGTATAGGAAATGTTTCAAAAGATCCTCGTTTTCAGTGTGGGGAAAAATCCCTCATAATTCCATTTCTGCATCACTCCACTTCTGTTATTTCCTTAAACTTTGTAAATTCAGCTTTTAGTCTTTAGAATAAAGATTGAGGTTTTCCCTGAATAATATATACAACACAGGACAAAGGAAAACTGATTTTGTTTTCCGACTAAACAACTATGCTTACAAAGCCTATCTGAGAAACACAACTTCTATAAAGATTTCAATTACTGATGGTACAGAAGTTTCTCATTGCACTCAGTGATATTTAAAACCCAATGTCCATAGTTTGTACACAACATATTTGTTTGTAATGTTCCACCCCTTCCTACCGAGAATCATGAATAAATACTTTGCCTAGGCTTGGTTTAATGGCAGTTCAAATAAAATCACTTAGTTAATATTTACACCTCTTCTAAAAAAGCTTAAGCATCCTATGTATTCTAAGGGCAATAGCCCACAGAAATGCAGCACGATGCATTTTATTGGGTTCCACACAACTAGCAGACAGAGAATCAGCCTTTACCATCTATTTCCTCTGACTTGTTATTGCATTCATTGTAAATCAAGCAAAACAACCTGGCTTCTTTCACAGACACTGGGCTGTACACGATCAACAACCCACCAGGGAAAGCACAAAAGTGCCAGTTCCCACCAAAGGAGAAAAAAAAAAAAAGAAAGACTTCTGAATATTTGTAGTCAGCTTAGAAATAGTGCCTCGTGAAGGCAGCAAGTTGACTTGTCATGTAATAACTTGATAATGACAGTGATGACCCACAGGAAAAAAATAACAAAGGACGAAACCCTGTGACTGATTCCACACTAAAGTAACTCCTCCTTCCAAACACAGGTGGGACAAGCCTTTTTATTTCTTCAATTCATCAATCAGTAGACAATTTACCTAGAGCAACGCATCCTTATTGAATTCATACAGCTGTAATAACAAACAGGCACTTAAATCTTCTGTAATTTATAAAATTCTTCACAACTATTCAAACATAGACTGCAGGAAAGAAGAAAAGAAAAAACATCTCCTTATAACGAATAATTAACCTGCTCAGCAATTCTGCCAGCAGTTCTGCCCCTTCACGTTCTGTCCACCCTGATACAGTGGCACCAGAAGAACAAGCAGGATTAACAGAAGCAATTGTACAGTTCATTTTTATGCCAGGAAGGACAACTGTGATCATTTTAAAATTAAATTTTTCTTTATAGTATCAAGTCGCCTTTAACTTTGGTCAATCCACTGTGAAAAGAGATCATCCCAAAATACTATTGTCTTGTGTTCTTGTGCAAAACACAGGATAATGCATTCTGCAATACTGCTGATCACTTATTATACGTCAGACTTGATTCTTGTGAATCCAGAAAGTAGCGTTCTGTACAAAATCCACATTCTTATAAAGCTGTGCTTTACTGGAGACCTCTGTTCTGTTGAGAACACTTGAATTTGCTGCTGCTATAACGTTCATTTTTCTGGATTTAAATTTTTCAAATGTGCTACGTTTCTATTTCATATACAACCAAATACTAAATCAAAGAGCACTGCTCATTAGGATCACACACTGACAAAGGAAAACTGCTCTACCATAATATCCCTTCTTTGGTGTTTCAATGGATTACGATCATCAAATCATTGGGTTCTTTCCTTTCCAAGAGGAAAATACTGCTGTACATGCTAAGCATCGAGTGATACTCCCACAGTAGAGAACATAGATTACATAAAGACTAACAGCACAAAAAAAAATTGGAGTTCAAAAGATATAGTAGCAGTAGAGAATAAATATGAAGTTCTGAAGTTCAGGCTGAAATATAAACAAGAGACAAACACCTCAACAGCTCAAAAGAAGCAGCAAGTCCTCACTAAGCAATTAAGAGAGATAAATGAACACTTCAACATCTACTGCTGCATCTCCAACTCTTTAACAACAAAACACTGAGAGGTCTGCTTTCAGCACAGGCTACAGGAGGGAAACCAGGAATAACCAAGTGCACATTTTGTGAATGCAAATCACCAAGAATAGCCCTTCCCACTTGGGAAGCTGAGAACTGCAGTTCCAAAAAGATGCTCGCTTCTGAAACATTGTAGAGAAATGCAGAAAAGAACAAGCTAAGTAGATTTTTAAAAGTGTAGATGCAAAATAAATGAAAGGGACGCAAAATTAAAACAATTTCTTTATTTAACTCGTTCCAAAACAATGTGTATCATAATATATTGCCAAAATGTATGTGTCAGAGACACATTCCTCATTTGAACAATAAAAAATTACATATAAACAAGTGTACGTAGAAATCATTGCATCATGTAAATGGTACCTACTTTGTGGCTCTCCTTTTGACACACAACATATAAAATAATGTATATTTCATACACATAAAAAGAAGATTCTTCCAATATTTCTTAACAACTGATATTGCCATTAGAACGACTAAAGCCACATTGATTTTTCCCTTTATGAAGTCTGTGTGATGTTATATTTGTACTGATAAGTTTAATAAAATATATCTGCTTAATAAAAATTGCCTGTGATATTTGCAGCTTGCTGATTCATTGGTAATGTATCTCAAAAAACGGAATCATGTGTGAACAAACTGACTAATGGGTAACATGAGAGAACAGATAAGCAAAACGTAAACCTGAAGAATGAAAGCGTTCATTTCTTCTTCCTTTTGTATTTCTCTTCTACGGCAAATCTTTATTTCCAAAAAGTTGCATATAAACTTTTCTGTTTAAGATATAAGTCCTAATTTATTATGAATTACTTATCTCCATGTTGTCCATCCATTCTGAAACCAATCTTACTAGTACATAGGTGAGATTTGAAGCATCCCTTAGTGAAATATTTTAAGATTTTTTTTAACACTACTATCTCAGAAAACAGCTGAAGTCTATGACAAAGCATTCTGCCACTTTGCTCCCTTCTTTCCACTAGTGTTCCCACTTGTCTTACTTGTGGAGTAGGCGCATCCAGAACAAGTACCACAGTTGAAGCTACACATGCACCCACTCCACATCTCTGGATGAGATGTTGCTTGTGTGTTGGGCACAGCTGAGATTGAGTGGTGTCAGTACAAGCCTACAGACATATAGAATCATTAATGTTGGAAAGACCTCTAAGATCATCAAGTCCAACCATTCACCTACCACCAATGCTGCCCGCTGACCACATTCTTCAGTGCAATGTCCACACTTTGCCTGAACACCTCTAGGGATTGTGACTCCACCACTCTCTGGGCAGTCTGTGCCAGCCCCCAACCCTTCCTTCTGAGAAGAAATGCTTTCTATCAACCCTACACAACACCATGTACAGTTTCCAGCAGACTGAGGTACCATTCTGTTGTCATAAGCTAAACCACAGCCTATACCAGGTCTCATCACACCTCATTCTTGTTTGCTTGCCACACACACTCAACTCTTGTCCAAAGCAAGTTCATGATGCTTCTGCGACAAGGAATGAGAACATGAAGAACGTGCATGAATATACTGTACTGACAGTTGGATGCAGTCCATATCAGCTTCATCATTAAATGAACAGCAGAAGGGCATCACCACCTTTACAACTTCTCCCTTGACTTTTTAGAGAGGCTGTGAGAACTGCAAGCATCTGAGAAGTTTTTCGAAGCCCACAGCATAAATTATATTGCTAAGCATTTCAAAGTGCAATTACAAATGTTCCTGACAGCTTTGACTGTGATCTTTTGAATTATTTAAAAATACTTATTTTCTAAATATATCATAATGAGAAGTACATAGGGAAGGGGGGAGAGGGGGAACAGCTGCTAAGAAGTCCTTGTGGATTACTGAAATAGATTTTTTTTTTTCTCTTAGCTGTGTATAGATACAGATATACAGATATATACATACACACACATATACAGAAAAGATACACAGAAAGCAAATGCATCTCACTTCCTTCAGACTTCCCTTCTCTCAGAAAGCAACCCTTACCCCAACATACGCCTCCATCAGCAGCCAGCACCTGATACGTCTTGTAGATGAAACAAAATGTACCTCTTACCCTCACAATAAAGTTATTATTTTTTATCAGGCTCCCAGTGATATAAGCCCTTCTTCAGCTACACCAAGAGCTAGGTGAACTGCACTTTCTCAGAGATTTCTAATTGTCACAGAACAGCTGTGAACGTACACACGTTTCTCCTCTGATTCCCTATCTGCTTTGAATCACACTTTTCACTGTAAAGATTTTCCAAATCAACAGAAGGAAATGCCACAGAGCAAAGTTCTTTGTCAGTGCACTTTGTGAAATCAAAGGTTTGTTTTAGAGGATGACAAATGAACATGTCTGCAATTCACCATGTGTGCAAACTAAGGAGACTTGGTTGATTAGTGGCCATCGTTTCTCTCCCAGAAAAAAAGCACTCAGCCTATTTTTGCTCAGTCAGATATGAATTCATGCAACTGCCTGCATACATAAGTTTAATATGACATTCACACACACAAAAATAAATAAATACAGGAAGGTTGCATCATCTTTGTGACCCTCAGTCATATAAACTCAAATACAAATATGGAATATTGGAATCAATGAGTTCTAGCACTACTACAGCAGTTCTGCAATGATGTAAATTTATACTTCTCCTGCTGGATTTCCCAAATTATCGGTGTACTAATAGAAATGCACTATTTTCCAGTCTACAAGTGACACAGTTAAATTTGCTGAAACTCACGAGATATCCACTTTCATACTTTCATTCAGACGATCTTTCCCCATATATAATTAACATAATAAAAATATTTCAATTCAAAAGCTGTTAAGGAATTAAAATTTGAACAACTCTAGGCACAACTCAAAATCCTCTTCTCTAGTTTTTCACTCAAGAAAGATGAAGGTCATAGGAATACTATGTCCAGCTAGCCGACACGTTCTCTTCTTTCTTAAAACATTACTCCTGTGCACTATTGCGCAAGGTTAGAGTAAAAAAAAAAAAAAGCACTTAGACATCAGCTCAGTAATTTATATCATTAGTTTGACCCTACACTCAACTTCTTAGCCTTGAGAGAGCTAAAATGTTGATCACTGTTCTGGAAAGAGACAACCAAGCTTTTCAGCTATTTCTGGACCTCAAATAATGCTGCGAGAGGTGTGGAAAAAAATCATATCCTCCCCAGGTGGTATCACTCAGCTTGACACACCTTTCCTGCTGCACTTGGTTGGAGTACTGACTGACACTCTGCCAGTGAGAAACAGCCAAGCTTTAGCAGAGATTAACTGCAAATTCCCACAATTGGAGTGAGCAGCAGTCAGCCTTTCAGGAGGCTGAAAGGAGGCACTTCTGTTTGATGCTACAGTTCCCAAGAGGTTTAGAAAAGGAGTACAATCTATAGAATCCAGCAGCAATTTGAGGGGTTTATTAATTTAACTTTTACCTGAAGTGGAGTTTTCTCAAGGGGAATTACAATATGTGATAACTCACTAAGGACAAGTCCACATTTTGCCTTGTGGTATTCACATCCAAATACGTAAATAAATAAAATATGAATGAAGGACTATAATTATACTGAATTATTAGCTGGTATAACTAGCTAGAAGAGTTTATTAGTTACTTCCAGAGGGAAAGTTGCATTTAACACAACCTAGTTCATTATTTGTGCTAACACCAAGATCTGATGTACTGACTTCCTGATAATTCCACTACTCATCCTTCACTCCCTCCCTAGTGAGCAGTTCACTCCTTGAACAAAACCAGAACAGCTGTTTTCAAAGCAATTGGTCCTTCCAGCTGGAACACCTCTTCACATTAAACCAAGAAAAAAAATCCTCTGTCCGTACTGCATTCATATTTATATCTAAAAACACATCCAGTCTCCTTTCTCTTGAGGAACAAATCAGAAACACTTGAAATCTTGAAAAACAAACAAACAAACAAACACAATTATTTGCTAGTTACATGCACTATTCATTACCATAGTGTCAATGTAGCCTTATATTTATTTCACTGGCTTCAGAGAAAGCAGGAGGAATGTAGAGACTTAATCATATATTTATATTACCCTATTGGGAGAATTAGAAAAACATGCCTGTACAGAGTTACACTTTCCTGCGTAGCTCAGAAATAAGAAATGATGTTGTGGTAAAAGAGTTTGGACTACCATGCTTCAAACTCCCATTTCACACCTCCATTTATGCTGCAAGCAACACCTGGCACTATTCTACATTACTATTATACATACGAAGAATATCTACTATTATACATACGAAGAGATGCAGAATTAGGAGGCACTGTACTCATGAGCTCAAAAAAGGCTCAAAAAATGAACAAAACTTGAAGAGACCTGTTGTTAAAGATTTACTCTGAGCCAAAAATGTCTGTATTGTCTGTTCCTTGTTTCTGTTGCTAGACTTCACTGATATCCACATTTTTCAGGAATTAATACACTTACCTTTAACAGCATATTTATGACACAGTTTAATTACTGAAAGCTGTTATTAAGAACAAAGAACTGAAGTGCAATAATAGCAAAGACTGCATGCTCCATAACCACAGCCCAGACATCAGTACGCAGGAGATCTGAGGTCATACTTTCAATTAATTTAGCTTTCATCTCAGATAATAATGTCACTTAGCCAGATCTTAGATCACCCAGAGGCGACACAGCAAATCTTGGCATTGTTTGCTGATGTTACTTATGCTCTGCAGAGAGTTAAGTATTCGTGATGGTAGGATCCCATCTTTTATGTAGATTTTTTTTTTATTATACCCAGATTTTGGAGAATCAGAATTGCTCCATACTGAAGATGTTAGACCTGACCAAGGAGGGGCCTTTGGGAATGACTCTAAACAATCCGGAATTCTTTAAATCTGCTTCAGTTATGGAATACCTCCAGCAGCTGGGAAAGCATCTCCAGCTTCACAGGGAAATATAGCTCTCTCCAAAAAACTAAAAGGAAATGTTTAGGCTCAAAAGGCACTGTTTCATGCTCAGATCTGCAAGATAGAAAGCATTCTGCTTTGTTTCATTAATTTATGGCTACAGGAGAGTAACATTAGAAACTGAGGTCTGTTGTAAAAATCAGCAATTTAGATTTTTGTGTAGCTCAGTAAGTTATCAAGTGATAATTTACATCACATTGAATGACTCTTTCATATATGGTTGCTTGGAGAACTTCTCCAAGATCATTTACACGGGATATAAATTGACATTACAGAAAGATTTCTTCAGGGAAGGAAAGGCTGCCACTGATTCTGTCATGAATATTCCACTCCTAGCAACATATAACCATTTTAAAATACACAGTACAAAAGGCATTCACTAGCATTCATTTCTAACTCTTTCAAAGTACCCTTGTCTTGCATCATAGAATCATAAAATGGCCTGGTTTGAAAGGAACCTCAAAGACCATCTAGTCCCAACTCCCTGCTATGTGCAGGTCACCAACCAGCAGCCCAGGCTGCCCAGAGCCACATCCAGCCTGGCCTTGAATGCCTCCAGGGATGGGGCATCCACAACCTCCTTGGGCACCTTGTTTCAGTGGGTCACCACCCTGTGAGTGAAAAACTTCCCCTTTATATCTAACCTAAATCTCTCTGTCTTAGTTTCAAACCATTCCCCCTCGTCCTATCACTATCAACCCATGCTGATGCAGTTGTTCCCCCTCCTCTTTCTACACTCACTTCAAGTACTGAAAGGCCATCACACATCCAAGGATTAGAGAAGGGGTGAGGGAGAACACTGTGTACAGAATGCTTTCTGTAAAGAAGTAATTTCTATTTTAGCTTCAAGCTTAGTTCTTCCCCCATGTTACAACCTTTTCATTACAGCTGTATTCAGAAAGTTTATGTGCTTCCCTGAGAGATCTCTGAATAGTTCCCCACTGCCAGTTTCCAAGGATATGGTAAATTCTCATCCCTTATCGTTCAACTACAGTCTGTTTTTCCAAGTCTAGTATAAAGTTTATATTTGCAAGTGTTTTTACACTACTATTTTTATGCAGCCAAACTGAGGAAATGATGATCACTGAACCCTAGGTTCTCAAAATCTGATGTCTAACTCATCATTCACAGCTCATTTTCTTTTGCGTAGGATGAAGCAGCCTGTGAAACTAGGGATCTTCAGCAAAAGTGGTTCAGATAAAAAGGAAAAAAAAAAGGTAAGATTTATAGTTCTTACCCAGTTCCTTTTGAGGGGACAGGGAACAAACCTGTATTTTCCACTTGCGTTTCTAGCCCAAGACAAGATCAGTACCTAGTTAACTGAAACTCCCTGAGAACCGCATCTTCCTCTTCCTATATATAATCCTATGTAATAATATATATATATTTCCTGCAAAATTTAACTGCCATGGCTGTCAAAATCCATTTCTGGCTTCAACCGTGAAGCCAACTGTGTCAGCAAAGCCCACTCACAGCACTTTCCCATCCTCCTCTTTCCAGATGCTTTCTCTGAAATCTGTAGCCTGCCAAGTGGTAAGAAAGGCATCTCATTCAAACTGCAGGGAACGAGACACAGAGAGCATCACTCCAAGGCCTGAGGGCCTTTCTGCAGCTACTTGCTTCACACACCAGTGAAGCAGAACTGTCAATACCCAGGCAAATCCCTTGTGTGAAAACAGCAAGATGAGCCCTCATTTTAAAAACAATGCAAAGTCTGGCTCTTTTTAGCAAACATAATCCATTTGACTTATCATTCCCAGAGTGCAAAGTTGTTGTAAATCTCCAAGATGTATTTAAAATCTGATAGATCAAAAACAGCATTATGCTAAGCATGTTTACTGCACTTTGTTAAATTAAACTCACTTTATAATCATGTTCTAAGACCTACTCAGTAAGGCACACAACACTAACAAGAAATGTATATTGAAATAAATTGTCCTCAGGGTTCCAGCGGCTGAACTGAAGACACAAACACACTCTACCACAGGCTAGGAATTTATTATCATTAGCTTTATAGTGGAAGGCACAAAAGTTAATTTTTGATGTTGTAATATGTTATTTAATGGTTCAGACCTTTGCTCTCAAACACCTTGCACATAGATCTATTCCAGATGTTCTCAGCCCACAGGTTTCCACGAGTCAAGCATCTTGTTTCTTAAGTTATGAAAAGACCATTTTTATTTTGGTTATAATTAGGTTGTAATTCCAGGTAAATTTGCTAGCAAACACACTGCAGCCTGTACATGTAATTTAAGCCTAAAGGAACTTAAATTCTATACAATTAGATTGAAAATGCTCATCTTCTCCACACTAATGAATCATGCTTTCAGAAGACAAACAAAAATAGCCAAGGAGGGCAAGAAGATACCACACTAACTGCGAATCTATTACCTGGCTTGACATCAAACCGGGAAGGAGCCCAAGCGATGAAATATAAATCCATATCATTCTTCATTTGACCTAAAATTAGATTATTATTTTTAATATAGAAGACTGCATATTGGTTGAATGAAGAAGAATGGGCGTTATTACTTCAATATCTAAGAATGATGGTATAACCTGCTTGCTTCCAAAATGAAACAACAGACACAATGAAAATGAGTCATAAAGTGCTTATCGCACTTCAGGAAAGCACAATTTTCACTGACATATAGAAGATTTCTAAGGCATCCTTTAGAGAAAAGTCTGAATGCACATTTGATCAATTACTCTGAATTATCAATGTATGATCTGTGGAGAAAAAAAAAAACAATAAAAAAAACATCCTAAGGACTAACCTAGAAGCATGTTTTTGGTTTGTTCTTTTGTTTGTTTGTTTTTACAATTAATATCTCCCAATCTCATCTTTGCTTACTTCATGCCAAATACGAACAGTACTTATTAAAGGGAAACAGGAACATCATCTGTCAGGTAGTCAAAAGGAAGAAAACTGAACAAAGAGGGCAGAAGCAGAATAAGAGCTTACACCCAGTTAAGAGGAAATATATTTCTTCTCCTGCCAAACCACTGCACTTCATTGCAAAATCCCCTAGATAGAGAGTATTTGAAATACAGAGTACAGATGTACCTGTGGCTTATTGCACCTTCTTTCTTGTTTTTCAGCATGAAAAAGAAAACATCATTTATTGAGAACAGAACAAACCTTTGGAGGCCAAGGGCAGTGCTACAGTAAATTCTGCTGCGCTGGAACAGTTAAAAGTAGTGAACAGATCTGTGTTGGATTCTAGCTCAGTTGGCCCTGAAATTTTACAGAGCTGACCCATCCAAAGTTTCATTTAATGAGTTCTGGGTGAACTTTTTCATCTGTTTGAAGTGAAATCCTATTAATTCCCCCTTCCTACTTGTGCATTCTCCACCTTTCCACTACTGAAATCACGTTCTTTTAAAAATTATCCCCAAAACACGAATAACTTGCTTTTAGCATGCTAGAATCTATTACATGCTCCTAAAAATCTATGTGAAGTCACTTATCTCTGCTTTTCTCAATTACCGGGGGTAAACAGATGACTTTGACAGAACTGAGAACAAAGTGGCAAGGTTGCTGAGTATTTTTGTTCCCATTATCCATTTCTGACAAAGTGTGGTTTGATCAGCTAGCTTATTTTTTTCTAAAATTCATGAAATAGGCAGAACAGTGATTATCCATTAAATACACCCCAGCACAAAAGAACTGATGGTCCACTGGAAATAAGACAACATTGATATCATGTTCCTATCCATAGCTATAAAGGAATACAATTATGCTGATTCTGCTCTGTCCAACACTAGAATAAAAAACTGTGACTACTAATTTAGTGAACACGCACCACAATTTCACTGATTTAGGAGATAAGCAAGACTACACCATGCACAAGGCTGACATTCAAACAGTTTGTAATACTATCCAAATCAACACAAGAAAGCTTATTTGACAAAACTATGCAAAGCAACACACATTTGCTCTGACAGCTGTAGTTTTTACTGGCTATTAAAAATGTATGTATAATTAATAATGCTAACCCTCAGTGTATAAAAATCAGATGCGAAACTCTTTTCACTATACTTTTTCCATAAATTCGAGTATCACATTCATCCCAGCAATATTGCATCATTGCTGAAGTACAATATCCTGCTTTTCCATTTCTGGTTTGGCATGAATAATATCACGTTTAGGTGTATGCAAACAGAAACTTTTCCTATGCAGGCTTTCTTCTAGATGCCTGTAACAGTGAGAAGTGTTTCAGGGGCTGTCTGTAAACTTACTGAGGTTTGCACTCAATCCCCTTGTCAAGATTGTTAATAGAGATGTCAAATGGAAGCTGCCCCAGTTCTGACTCCTGGGGGACACCATCATGTAGTCTTTTCCAGTCTTGGTGATGCTATGATTCTATGATCCTAAAAGCAACCTCTGAACAGGCCAACAGATCTGCATTTAAGAGAAACAACCCCTACTTCAGGGCTGCTTTGATCCTGCTCAACACCTTCATCCTTTGAATTTATCTCAAACTGCCTGAGACCATCTTTGGCTTTTTGCAGAACACCTAATCTCAAGTGAAGTACCTTGCAAATTATTAACATCCTCAGTTACGATCATTAGATATGATATGATCAACACAAGGATTTGAGGCACAGGGCACTGTGTGGAGATCCTCCCCAAAACGTCTATGTGGTTCAAGCGGCTAAAAGAAGAGGTTCTAAGTGGACTCTCTGCTCTTCAGAAAGCTGTTGATCTCCTGTTCATCATCCCTGAATTCAAATGGGCAATCTATTTTTAAGGCATGTATTAATATTACTGGTTTATTGTATGTCCAATAGCTCCCCTCCTGCTCCACCACCAAAAGGAAAAGAAGTCTGGGGGAACGGGGAAGGTTAAGGAGAGCAACATGGAAATGGCTCAGTGCACAGATAACAATGATTTAGAACAATCACAAACAAGAAAAATAAATCCTGTAAGTAATAAAAGGAGGAAGTTTTCTGCTTATCTAAGTGATGTAGTAATAGGTGAGGAAAAAGGAAATCTCAGTTCACCTGCTTTTGATTCTCACTGCTGTAAGCTCCTCACTCGATTTCTGTATGCCCTAGGAAATCAAGGGAACCTGAGTAGATACAGATGTATAAGCAAAATAAATGATCCCATTTGACACCTGTATACACTTAGCTTACTTCTTCACATTTCAGATAAGCATAAACAGTGTCAGTCCTTAATAGAATTCAAAAGCCTGCCCTGGTGCATGTGTACATGTGGTTTCCTAACAGGAGTGGATTTATTTTTACTGTAAACTATGCCACGTTCCAACCCTCAATTAAACAATTCACACAATCTCAGACCAGCCACATTATAAGCATATGGTTACTCTGCTGGAACATCCCAGTTAAGCAAGAAATTAGCTGTGCTCTTCCCAATATTGGGCAGAAAGCTTAATTTAATTCACATCTCCCATCAGCATGTCCTTGTAATCATAACTGCCCTGATTTTTGAGGAACACATACTCTACTATACAGGCATTAATCACAGTCAGGGGAAATAGGGATCCATTTCCACATCTTTCTAGTGTTTCTGATTTCTCTTATCATTTGTGAACACGTGGAGTGCTAATAAAATGCAGCCAACTTCCTGAGACAAATGAACTGAGCAATATTGGCTGGATTATTTCATATGCTGATGACTTAAACAGAAGCATCAAAGCAGAACCTGAGAAAGCTACACTGTGTGACTGAGAGCAACTTGGTATTTCATATTTCCATGAACAAGAGAAATCGCAAACTACTAGTACTAGAACTTCACTATTTGTCTTCTCTTAGAGGTACTTGAGGGAGCAAGATTCTGGAATTAGTTCTGTTAAAACTGATAGAAGCTTAAGTTCAGATTTGTTTTACTTCACAAGTAACATAAGTGGACTGCAATTTATTTTTATCTTTAAGATTAACAACAGTCACCTTTCCAATATCACAAGTGATTTACACTAAAAAGGACATTTTTTAGTGTGGGAACATACAGGACTGTACAACACAAGCTTCAAGAGGAAAAAATCATATCTAAAAATGCAATTTAATTATTTTGTTCCATGCACTTCTGACCAGAGTCGAGTCAGTGTACAGAAAAATAGGCAAAAAAGCTATAGATAGAAAAGAAGTTTTATTTATATAGGGATTGGAAATGCCTAGATAACAGGGTTATCTATTTTCCTGAGGCAGACAGTGCTGAACATTGCACATGAACATAAAGCCAACCAATGATTTCATACATTTTGAAGCCCATCCACGTTACCAAGTAGAAGAGCCCACAAAATCTCACCCAAAAAGGAAAGACAGGTTTTGAAAATGTGGGACTTGAGTGCTAGCATCCCAGTCCTTCCATCCCTTTCACTTAACAACAAAAACGTGAAGAACACAGTAACTTTATGCAAGGACATCAACTGAGAAGAAACACCTACAACTTCTTCCTATACTGATGAACACCAAACACATCCATATGTCAGTTTTGAAAGTAGGAGTCAGAATGAAGAAGTCCATTCTTGTAAAGAAATTAGCACACAAGTTAACTAGTAGGAGGGAAGATTTAGGTTGGATGTTAGGGGGAAGTTCTTTACTAGGAGAGTGGTTAGGCCCTGGAACGGGCTGCCCAGGGAGGTTGTGGATGCTCCGTCCTTGGACGTGTTTAAGGCCAGGTTGGACGGGGTCCTGGGCAACCTGATCTGAATGTGTATGTTTGGTGGCCCTGCCAGGCAGGGGGGTTGGAACTACATGATCCTTGGGGTCCCTTCCAACCCGGGTGATTCTGTGATAGTAGGAAAAAAAAAATAAAGTTGTGCATCTCTTAGGGAATAAGTCATTGCATATGGGAAGAATAGTGTTATAATTAGTAAGGGATAATATGTCAATGAATATTGTTTGCTCATGAACCCTTTTCAATTAATAAAAACACAAAAAAATAGTACAACTTCATATGGGAAGTGAAATTAGGAAAGCTCATTAAAATCTGCAAGTCTGCTGCAGACACCTACTCATCAACCATTAACAGATTTACTAGAAAAACACGTAAATTCCTCCTATCACTGAACTAGTACTAATTTTTGTTTTGTGAAAGAATTCTTTTTTCCTGGAAGATTTTGTACAAAAGTTTAATTGTAAACTGATTAACATGGAGCTTTGCTAATTACACCAGCTGAAGCAAACTTCAGCTGACACCATGCTAGGGACCCAAACTAAGGGACTGTCCCACTGCATTAAATATAGTGCAATTATCGTAGATATACTAACAAAATTAATTTGAGCTGACAGATAATGGAAGATGAAAATGAATCTTCACAGCATTGTGTGCAATAGATACAAAGGTCTTCTGCTAATAATTGCATCTTTACAGGTTTCTGAACAATTAGAAAGAGTTTAATAACGTTGCTTTCAGTCTGAAAGAATAACACCCCATCACAACCAATGCTTTTCCAAGGGGACAGAACCAATTCCAGAGGAAAATAAAAAAGGTGAAATTAAGAAACAGCTGAGCAGTGAATGTTAATAAAACTAAAGAAACTATCCATATAATCTTTAAATGAAAACTCTTCTGCAAATGAATCTCTATCTTTTACATGGACATTATCATTTCAATGGCCATTTTTAGTTAGCATAAAATGCACAAGTTTCAGGAGCTAAGTTTCTTTACTTATCAAAGTTATCAGTGTAAAAAAAAAAAATAACTCAATCAAAAGCACAGATCTAGAAATTCTACTCACATTCCCTCCCTGGAGATCCAAATCCAAAGCAAGTTATCCAAGAAAGTAAAGCTGCTTTATCACTGCAGATCACCACACCTGCTGTAATTCTTGAGCACAGCCACAGTTAATGAGAAGCTCATTAATACCACGTGACGAAGAAGCCACCTTAGCAGCACAGCTCAGTTATGGCCACACACAAGCTGTAGCCAGCAGTATGGAGTGGGCTTCAAACCAACTGTGTGTGCAGATGTAGGCAGTAACCATGCAAGGCATAGTATGAGCTCCATGTACCATCACAGCCACAGGCACTAAAAGAAGGAATGTGGTGCTATGTGCAAACATGCACAGCGGCTGCACACCCAAAGCCTATCTTGAAAGCTTTTATTTTATTTTTCTTAGTCCCAACAAAATACACTGCAATGTGTAACTTCCATAGTGCTGTTGCAAGGGAATTGCCAAGTCCATGTATGGACATGAACAGCAAGGCAGTTAGCTTAGTGAATTAAAGATGACAGCAAACAGCATCTTCTCCTTTCTTTCTTTTTCTTTTTTTTTTTTTTTTCCAACTAGCAAGTTTAAGACAATTCATTTAGAGAATACAGAAGAAGGCAAAAAAAATACGTATGATAAAATCCCTCTCTCTTCATTTTCCTTCCAAATGCTGGGGACAAAAATAATAGCACAAGCTCGACAGTGCTCTTAGAAAGAAAATAACCATCAGTCGGGATATTCATACGTCATATAAAATGTCATTAAAAAGACTAAAAATGTTGTTATCAGTCTGCGTTTGAAATGAACGACACTTCATCTTTGAATCTGACCCATTTTTTATGACATTGAGACTAAATGTAATCTTACACACTGGTTAATTCAGCTGCATATATGATCCAGAAATTTGCATGTTTATTAATCCTTAAATTATTTAACTTAAAATTAAAGAAAAAAAAATTGCAAAGTATCTCACATGAGATGATCCCAATACACCCTGAAAAGAGCTAGGAGCAGAAGGTAGAATTACATGTTTGCTTATGAATAAGAGAAAAGGTGTTTGGCTAAGAATGCACTGTCAGACCTGACTCATAATTAAAATCCAAATACACAAGTAGGCCATACTTGAGGATTCACATTTCATGAAGTTCTACTACCTAGAGATGAACTGCTGCTTGCACGGCTTCGTGGTTTAGATAGCATTATAGCTATTATCTTGGTTAATAACTTAGCCTTGCAATAATTATTTCTTCTTATTACTATCAGCTGCACAATGCTTAAAACTATATTCACTAACAAAAGTATCTTCCAACCAGATTGGTCCTACATTCCTTTCAAAATAAGCTCAATCAATAGCAGGTGAACTGCACACGAAAACAAATTAATGCTGAGACTCACCATGCTACCAATCACTTGGGTGACAGAAAACTTGAAGTGACTGTAATCGAAGCATGAAACCCATGCAAACAAATCACACTCAACAGGTAGATGAAACTGATGTATGGCTTTCAACCAGCGTGGCTTATGAAGAAAAAAGAAAATAAATATATTTTGATAATTTTACTCTCTTTACACACTTTCTTCAAATAGCTAATGCAGTTCAACCCCTACATTTTTACCACATGCAGTATCTGTTCTGGCAGTATCACGATTTTTTAGGAATTTTTTTTTTATTGTTAAAGCAATTAATTATTCTTTCTATATGAAGCTGCTTTCTAAGCAGTCTTCATCTGTTTCCTTTCACCTCTGCTTCTGATAGCATTGGTCTTTACTTGCATCAGCAAATAACCATCATTTCAGGCAACCTGTAACAAGATACCTATGGAGGGGGATATTTTTCTTTTCAGACTAAATTCATTTGTTGGTAGTTTTTTCCCTTCTAAAATCCATTCTAGATAAAACAATGAAGCCACCTAGGCCATCTGTTAAGACCACCTCTCATGAATGACAGTACTCTCCCTGTGCGCACAGGTTTCAGGCTTTAAGAGGATTCACTTTACATTTTCTGTCATACATAGCACAGACTTATACTCTTCACCAGCACACTTCCTTCACTATCTGTATATTATTTCACCCTGATTGCACTCTCCAACATGGAGAACAAAGTGAGCCAAGATTTCTCAGCCTTGGTTTGCCCATGCAAGAGATGTCTGGCAAATGATATCCTGCAGAGAGTGACAAAACTTGAGAGCACATTAGAGCAAGCAAATGCTTTCTGTCACTTACTCCTTTACTTCTATTTTTATGAAACAGGAGAAAACATTTTTCCTAAGGAAATTAACTGGATAATGTGATGCAGGTACTTTAGAGTACGCCATTAGAATAAGCAGGAAATAAATTAAGACCCTTCTTAAGTTTAAGAAAGGTTTATATGCTTCTGGAACTATATTTTATTCTTTATAACTTTGATTGAATCGGTATTATTCACTATCTCAGATAAAGTAATAACTAGTAGAACATAAATGGCACAAATCCATAAGGAAGTCACATTCGTTTTTGTACATTACATAAAGGCTGATTGAACACTTTAACTAAGAAAACACTGTGGCTAACAACTTCATGGTATTGTCATTTCATTAGTCTTATCAAATTACAAATCCATGTTAGAAATCAGAGTTTTAAAGATAATCCTTTGAAGACACACAACACAAGAGAAGATTCAGCATGTGCTGAAGGAGCTTTTATCTCAATGAATTTTTCATTTTCTATAAGGGGAGCTGTTGTAATTACAGCTTAGCTTGTCTATGATTTCAGATAAACAATGTTTATATTGTCTTAAAAGATAAGCAGAATCTAATTGGATAAGTTTAAAACAAGCATCCATGGAATGAGGTGTCTCATTGATAAATATATTGCTATTTCCCAGTTTTTGAGATTAACATCATTATTTTGTTTTCCCTATAACCAAGGTTTGCAGATAAAGCAATGGGAAATAACAGTTTCCAATAGGCACAGCAAAAAGAAGATAAGGGTTCCATTACTAAAAATCAACAGCTCATAAATTCTTCCTGGTTACTACCTAAAATTCCATTATGATCTATTATTTATTTGCACAAGAGTAGTACCAAAGGAGTGAAGCATTGACCTTGATTCTTAGACCTTTTACATAAAAAGGTGCAATCCAGATATTACTAAAAGAAAGTATTTCTACCCTATGTTGTTTATATCTAACAGACAAATAAGAAAATGCAAGTGGGGCAAGAGAGGCACATACAAGCACAATGACTTGCTCAAGGTCAGATTAGCAGGTCCATGGCAGAACTAACAATCGGAATCAAGTGTCTTGATGTTGACTAGACTACCTTATTTACCAAAACAAGCTGCTCAAATGTAATTAAAAGGGTATGCCCTTCTCATAATGAATTTGTAAGTTAGTAAATAAACATTTCAGCAGTTTGCTTATGATAATAAATCATTCTTCTTTCTGCAGCCTATGTAAGCTGACAGCGCAATAACAGTTTCACTGCACATCTTCTCTTTTATTTACAGGTACATCAATGATAAAATAGGCCCCAATGCAATAGACCCAAATTACTCAGTTTTTTAATGGTTGATGCAAATATGCTGAGGTATTAAACATGTGAGTTCACTTCCCTTGCATATGAAATATTACTGACTTCAGAAATAGCATTATTGACAACGACTGTTAATTTATAACCTTGGCCATCAAGAACACAAAATCTGACTGAAGATACTAACAAAGAGGAAAGAGTATGAGACAGCTAGAAGGCAAAGAAAGCTACAGACTGTTTGCTACCCATCTAATCCCAGTGATTAGAGGGCTTTCCATATCTTGTTCCCACTGAATGGCGATTCTGAAGTCTCAGGTATTGTGTCTTTCAGTACATTTCTGTCTTAGAGGACAACACCTTGACAAGCTAACATTCTTAGTAATTTTTATTACAGAATGTTACCTGACTGTAATAACAATTCAAAACACAAAATTGGCCTTCATTTGTACTAAATGTTAGAATAAAAAATAGAAAAAAATCTAGATCACAGCCACCACTAAAAAACCTCAAATTGAACTTACGAGTTATCAGAAAACTGACTATTCTCATATAAAATTATTAAACTGGAAAAAACCCTACACTTTCAAGTTGCTAGTTGCATACTAAAAATTTTTTCATGGTTTTGCCATATCATTGCAGATCATATTCCACCCCAGAATACGCAGCCATGCATTTCTATTTGCTCACAAGAGGATTTAAACATGCAAAATACTTTCCTAAGCAGTACACATAATATATAGACAGAATTGGAGCCCTACATAGCAGTAAATGGGTGATTAAATTGTGGGGAATCTTTTCTATATCAGTAACCTTCGAAGGAAGGGTCTTTGAAAGAACTAAACCTTCTGTTAGGTCTCAAATTTTAATTTGGAGAGTTTGTATGATATAGACTATACTATTATAAAGGGAAGGTAATTTTTTTTTCCTATGTATCTATTTTTCTGTATAACTGATATTTACTTAAAGAGAACAATTTCCTCTGACAGCTATTCTATCCTCTCAGTCTCACATACTACTAGTACTGCTGTTCATGGAAACCTTGCATACTATTTATGTCCTGGATCAGGTTTTCACTAGATGCATTACTAGAGAACCATTGTGCTACTCTTTTGAGATGACAAACAGGACAAGCAGTGACCTCAGTTCCACAGACACACATGACCCAAACCTCATAGGAGATCTGCAATGAAAAAAGAACCCGTATTTAATGACTTTTAGGTCAGAGGATATCCTTTTAAAATAGCCCCAAAACAAGTAACATCAGAAACTATGTCAGCTACATTCATACTTACCTGTTTTATGCCACCATGTACAGTATTTTCCATTTCCCTTAGCTTCAGGCTTGTGTTTATGGCACTACACAGATTTCTGAATACATTTGGTAAGGTGACAGTATCTTTTCCTTGTGTTGCATGTGGATTGAACAGGTGTCTCGCTGCAATTTATAGGAGGGAGATGAGGTTCTTTTAATATCCGTATACCCGGCGTGAGATTAAGAAACAACGGTTTCATATGTTGGTCCGACCAGTTTATTACAAAACCTAATCAGGGAAACGGGGAAGGGAAGGAGGGCGATAGAAAAGACGGGAAAGAAGCAAGAGATGTGTAAAGCGGAGATAGTCACCAGCAGGATCCAGCAGCATCCTGTTGCACGGTGTTTGAAGGTCCGAGACGCAGTGGGAGACGGGGAGCAGCAGCGCAGCCGGCCTTGGGCAGCAAGCAGGTAGCAGAGGCAGTCGCGGAGCCAATCCTCGAGGAAGCAGCAGCGCACAGGCAGCAGGCACAGGAGAGTTCAACAGCATGCAGGTGTCACCTCACAAGGAATCTGACAGTCAGGAATCCTTGATCTTCTTCAGGAGGAATCTGCTGCCATAAACCTCCATTCTGCTTCATGAGGAATCTGCTGCCAGAAACCTCTCCTCATGGTTTTCGATTCCCCTTTTATCCTCCTTGTTCTCCTGCCTAAGTAACAAGGAAGGGTCTTGAGCAAGAGTCATTGAGCACCCTGAGATGGCCATCATCCTGAGATAAGTCCACACAAAAGAGCACTTCTCAGCCATTTAGCTGCAGCTCATCTCGCTCTTGTTGCCCCTGGCCTTGTCCATCTGCGTCCCCCAGACAAAGGATCTCACCACCTTTGCCCAGGACTTGCCTGCACTTGCTCATCTGTGTCCCCAGCAAGCTTTGAGACAGTGATGTAAAAGAATAATCTCTTACAACAGGATGCTGCTCAAGGTCCCTCCAAACCCAAGCCACACTTTGTGTTTATGAGTAGCAAGTGTTAAAGAACTGAATGGCATATAAAGCCAGTGATGTCTTCTTTAAAGTAAAAAAAAAAAAAATATAAACCTCAGTAACAACTGCTGCACAGTTGCAGTTTTTGTTTAAGCTTCTTTTTCTCTTTTCAGTGCTTGTTTTGTCCGCTTTGCTAAATATTGGATGATTTAGGATGTTAGTAAATAACAGCATTAGACATTCCTTTCTGAATAAGCAGACTGCTTGTGTGGATTTTTCTATGATCTCCTGCCTGTTACAGTGACACATGCTTTTCCTCATGCCATAGAGTCATTTGAATGCAAAGCATTTACACTTTGTGTAGCATCATTCAGATGAAGATTTTATTTAACCACTATTCGTGATGTGCTAGTGGACAAGCAAACTCGGATTTTTGTCTTACAATACCCATTTGCTTACAGCTGCAAAATCTGAGTGCAATCTAAGTTTATAACACACTTCCACACCTACACACCACTCTGTAAAAAGAGGAATATCAGGCATTTCTTATGTATTCATGTTGCAGGCTACCCACACCTAGTTCTTTCCTGACCAGTTGTGTTGAACTTGCTTTAAAAGGGCTACTTACATAGGTAGACAAGGTTAAAACCCAAGTAACTACTGTTAATATGGGTAAGATTTGCTAAAAGAGCCAATACACATTACATATTTTGTTTAAAGCTGCACAAAGTCACGCCACTTGCAAGTATGACCTCTGCATGATACATGATATCAGTTGATAAATGCATCAGTAGAATACATAGCATGCTTTTAATTAATGGTTTGGAGCTCTCTTTCCAGTCAGGCAGCCAGCTTGAAAAACCTGTGGATCCGGTGATCGCATGCTCTTAAATCAGAGCAAATCATTCCACATTTAGAATCAAGTTTTTTTGTTTGTTTTGTTTTTTTACAAAATTTCCATTTCCAACTTTTTTTTTTTTCAGTTTCTTGTGAATATACAGTGATCAATCTGTCACAATGGCCCTTCACACTGACTGCCATTCATTCACATCTAATCACAACAAGAAAAATTGTACCTCAGAATACAGAATACACCTACTCTAAGAGTCTACAGAAATACCCACTAAAGCATGGTGTATTCAAACTTTCACTGGTATAAAATTCTGCTTGAAGAATAATGATCAAAGTAAAGAACATTTCTTTAATCCTGACATGAATCAGTTTCTCTTATTAGCTTTCTGCATTAGCTAAGAATTTGTAACGTAAATTTTCCAGAATGCAACTTGACACTAAAACAGCAAGGATTCAACAATTATACCAATGGATTTTTGGTTTTATTGTGGTGGATTTTCTTATTTTACATAATTCATATCTCTAAAGACAAACTTTCAGCAAATGACTCTATGTTCCACACTCCACTGTACGCTTTATTTTCGTTTTCTGACTTCTGTCAAAAATCTCAAGAGTGTACAATTTCAGGTATTGCAGTTATGCCACTTTTTAAAACCATCAAATAAAACAATTGAGGTGAATAACATTAAATTTGCATGTTTCCTACAGATATCAGTTGCTTTATTTTTGTAGTCATTACTCATGCCATCTGGCTTGATGTACTCGTTAATAAATGAAAAAAAAAAAAACTGCTGACTTTTTTCTTCCTGAAATGTCTGTGTCACAGCTTTACACTTCATATTCTTTTGTACTTCATACAGAGTCATTGCCAAGTATTATTACATAAACTTCTGACATTTTCTGTTATACTGGTTTGACCCTGTAATACAGAGTTTACACTACCTAAAAAGAGTTTAGGAGGTAGCCTGCTCTGCAGTAATTGCAAATAGAAATCACCATCCAGCCTGGTGGCACTTGCTTTCTTAGTTCATTGTGCATTAAGAGAACCCCTAACCATTCTACTCAACATTCTCAATAGTATCTTAATCCAAACAATGTCTGTAAATCCTGAGAATGGGTTCAGGATGAGAAATGTCTGCTTTCCTGCAGTAGTAATGTAGAGACTTCAGACTAACCTCAGAACCTAGCAGCAACTTGTCTTCAGTTCTCCAAGTAGCCTTCTATCTTTCAGGCAGTTTTACAGCTCAGTTCTCAACTGACACACTAAGCTCAGTGGTATTGCTAAAAAGCATATTTTCTCTCCACTGTAAAGAACTTCGACTGGTTTACTAATGCTACTGAATGCTCAAACATTATTCAGAACTAGAGAGAGGAGAGCAGAAAGAAAACAAAATTACAAAAAAAGAAATGTAGAATTGGGAATAAATCTTGCTTTTTTAAATGTCTTTTGTGAAATGTTTGATATTTTTCTTGTACTGTGCTATTATCTTAAGAGGTTAAAATGCTCACAGTCTTCTATGAAGTAAATTTTATCCACTGTTGTTTAAAGCAAGTGCAGAACAAAAGCGCAATGAATAATACAAGTAAAAGCAAAACTGGTTGGCTGGCCTCCTGCTATTCCTCACATATGATATTAAAAGCCTAAGTGCATTTCATATTAGTAGAGCATTTTTATGGTAAAATTAAAGCTAACGCAGAAGACAAAAACAAGGCCAAGTCTCACATGGAAAGCCAAATCTAGTTTGGTTAATGTCACCAGAGAAACATGACGGGGGTACTGCTGAACATTTCTAGTACTTCCAATGAGCTGGAATAACAGAAGCACCTGAGCAGTTCAGTTCAACTCTCTCACCTAATTATGCTAATTCAAAAGAGTCAAGGTGCTTAAGCTTGCAATGGTGGCCTGAAATATACTGTCTTTGTACTAACTTGTAAACATACTTTCCAGGAGTTAGATCACTTCCAGAAGTGTTACTACCTTTAAAGACCACAAAATTATTCAGCTTCATTTTTCAGCTTCATTCATTCAGCTGTTTTAAGCATTTATTTCATAAGGATTCCCTTGATGCCAACAACAAAAAATCCATCCAGAAAGCACAACATTCTCCCCATCACAAGACAGCAAATTCTCCTTCAATATGGTGGAAAATCGTCCAAAAATCAAGAGAAATCAAACAACAAAAACAAAGAGAACCCACAGCCCTATAAATCCACCAAAAATAATAATCCGCCCAACGAAGGATTAACATCTGTCTGTTGGTTGGTTGGTTGGGTTCTCTTAATCTCAAATAACTACATTTTAATCTCAGGATGGTTCACCAACCCAGAAGTGTTCTTAACAACTAGGAAACACTAGTGAAATTAAACAAGGCATTTGGCAAGATGACTAAGCCCTAAGTAGAAGACATGAAAACATGTTGGAACAAGGCTGTTTATCTATAACACACCACTCATGCCAAGTCAGACTTAATTCTTTCCTACTGAGATACCAGCACATTCCTAGAAAAATGTTTTGCAGAATCACAAGAACACCTGTTGTCCTCTATCGCCTCTGATACAAGGTTGAAGAAAGGAGCCTACTATGACAACAGTATGGGACAGGAAAAGCAGAAATAACTGCTCTGTATTAAATGACACTGTGATAAGTACAAAATAATATTTTGAAGAGTCGTTCTGCTTGGCTGGTTAGAATTTCCAGTAGCTAACCGAAATTAAATGTTATGATGCTTTCAGTCACATTCATTTGCCCAAGGCTGATGTGACTGCCAGTATTCACAGCACTGGACAACAGCAGGTGAGAGGCAGTAAAGCTGGCAGGAAGACACCACAACAGGTGCACGCAGGCAATAAAACTATAGTATAAGTAAATTCCAATATATACTCATGTGAGAATGGATCTACAAATGCCCCAAGCAGTTTTAGATGGAACTTTAAAATTAAATACATCCTGGCATCTCTTTAAGCGATTTCCTGATTCTCAGACAATGTTTGAATTACTCTGGAAGCACACTTAGTGCAAACAAATCTAGTTTTACACTTGATGCCTGCCCACTCCCTAAGCTTTTAGTATCTGTATTACTTTTAGAGGAACTACAAATGCACATTTTACATTCCTACACGATAGCATGAACAGAACCAGTATCTAATGAAATCCTAAGTGCAAATATTTGTAGAAAACCCTCCGGTTTGATCTCAGACACTATATATCAAGTCACATAAGCCTGTATAAGTCATTTGTAATACACTTTATAGTTCTGCAACTGTGGTTCTCAAGGTATCTTTTACATTAAAGGCAGAAAAATGCAGTTTTTGTATCAGTAGCAATCCCACTTCAAAGATGCAAAAGCTCTATATTTTCAATTGATACCTGATCATTTTTTGGCAAATTTTTACATAGTTCCACACTTTGAAAATCTTCCTACACTGCTTCTTTGACAGTAACTAGAGTATATCATACACAAGGACAAGAGGAAATGGTTTCAAACTAAAGTAGGGGAGATTTAAATTGAGTATAAGAAGTTTTTTCATTTTTTCATTTTGTTTTTTTTTTACAGTAAGGAGTGGGAGGCACTGGAATAGGTTGCTCAGAGACCTGGTGGATGCCTCATCCTTGGAGACATGCAAGGCCAAGTGGTAAAAGAAAAACTTTGTTTTGGCACTCTGTAAGTACTGTTTCACAAGAACGAAAACATCAGTGGGCTATCAGCACTGTTTCAGCAGCAAAAAAAAAGGTGAGGTATAAGAACAGGTTGGCCAGGGATATGGTGAAGTCACTGCCCCTGGAGGTGTTCAAGAACTGTGGAGTTGAGGCACTGAGGGACATGGTCAGCAGGCACAGTGGGAATGGATTGGCACTAGACTTGATGACCTTAGTGGTCTTTTCCAATCTTAGTGATCCTACAGTACTGTAAGAACTGCTACACAGAAAGCTAACTCCATTCCCACACATACCCAGCAGAGCCAGCCATAAAAGCACACAATGGCAAACTTTGGTTTTACTGGAGTCTTTCTGAAACCCTGAAGAAGTAAGAGCAAAGTACTAAATGCTACTAAATGCTAAAAGAATATCAGAGATTCTCAGAAAGATTTTTCAATTACTTAATGCTCAACATCACTAGCATTTCTTTTTAATACATTTTTAAGAAAAAATATTTCTCCTTTAAAGAGAATGCTACAAACTAGAGAACCTCCAAGATCTTCTCCGTGTTATAGCGAGAACAAAACTCTCATGAATAAGAAAACACCCCCAGATAAATAGAGCCTCATAAATAAAGGAAAAATCAATTTCAAAAATACACCTATGGCAAAAGACTTAAGGCGGCTCTCCCCATAAAGAAAAAAGAATTTGGAGATAAAAAAATTACTACGAAATCAAATGAGTTGCATTCATTCAGCATTGAGTAAGCATACTGTCATTGTTCCTTTCAAGATAAAGCTTTAACTATGTGAACTACGCTCTGAACAACTATAAAGCAAATATTTTTCTTCTATAAAGTTACAAATTGTCTGCCTACTGATCACAGACATTAATTCAGCTACAGCTGTGACTCTAAACCATTCTTACGTACATTCACTATACATCTCCAGGCAAACATTCACCTGATATGAAAAACAGTAGCATCATTAGACATGATCACTACACAAGCACCAGTATCTTGGTGGGGTACTACAGAATCCCATCAATGTTCACATCACAATTATATCTACCGGTAGAAACATCTACCACCAGTGGTGTTATCTACCACTGGAAACACCTATAACTGTTCATGAGGTTTTTCAGCTATTTGTCTGTTCCTATAAAAAAAAAAAAAAAAAAAAAAAAAAAAAAAAAGTGATTTTATGATTATTCTTTATTAACAGTTTGTTGACTCTATTGCATGCCCATATGTGCTCTATATTTTGCAACATAAGAAATCTTTGTATGTTACTTAATGCAGTTTACCTACATAAATGAAAAAATCTGTGATGCCACTTTAAGAATCATGAATTGTGGAAAAGCAAAATGTGACAAAACACTATTTTCCTGCCCTCCTTCATTAGCCCTCTCAATGAACTCCCCAGCCTATTTCAGGTCTCCTGGGATACTTAGCGATGCACATTTCCACATCAGTAACCTGCCATCCTGTCCAGAGCCTCCACAGTCCTACTCGCTCCAGCCACCTCCCGCAGCTCCTGTAGTCCTTCACAGCTGTAGCCCT
Organism: Lagopus leucura; assembly: GCF_019238085.1. NCBI lineage: Eukaryota > Metazoa > Chordata > Aves > Galliformes > Phasianidae > Lagopus > Lagopus leucura. The sequence continues at coordinate 2,136,701 of NW_024962284.1, read as the reverse complement.
GAGGGAGAGCTGTGTCTCATCCCACTCCGCGGGTTTGAAGGAAGGTCAATCTTTTTCTACTTCCTGAGTCGTGTCTCCCCTGGCCAGCAGGGGACACTATCGCGATACAGTAATCCAAGACTCAGGAATAACGCAAATGAATTTGTTGAGAGCATCCTAACAACGACAGACGTACATATTATACTACAGCCCACAGTGGTTGAGCATACTGTTTAGAATGACAGCTTCTGGCTGCGGGGATCTCAGCAGGAAATCTTTGGCTCCTGTCTTCCAGGCTTTGCAGATTTAAATCGGCATAGAAAAGAGGAAGCCGGGAGATGCCGGTTTATATTTTGCCTTCACAGGATACAACAGTATCATCACCCAGTCTCAAGCTGGAAACATTTGCTCTAGACTTAAGTTTTCACCAACAAAACACTCCTGAGCTTTCCCATTCAAAAGCAAACAGCTCCGAAGAAATGCTTTCAAATGCAAAACTGTCCACAAAGCGTTGTTGATTGTCTCGTGTGGTTTTGAGACAATGCATTCTTTACCAGTCCCAGACAAGCTGAAAGCCTCAGAAATAAATGGATGTAGTGGAAGGCAGTCAGATTCATTTATTATTTTCATCTCACTGATATGGGCTGGTTTGGCAACAGGGATCAGCATGTTAGTGTAAGGACCAATATATTAGTTTAGCAAAAGGAACCATTCTAAAATTTTCCAATTCAGCTTTGCTTGGTGTCAGCAGCCTTGTTTTTCTCAAAGATCCTGCTTTCACAAAGGAATCACAGCATACCTGTTTTACGTTTACATTCACCAGGTGCAGGAACTTCTGCCTTGCATTTCACATATATTGCTTTGGGTTATTAGTGCACCAAGATAGAAAGTCATTCATTGTAGCATAACAAGCAATGGAAATTTGCCAAACTGGGGAAAAAACAGCTCAAGGTCAGCCAAAAGTCACGCAGAATCACAGAATGGCCCGGGTTGGAAGGGACCTCAAGGCTGCCCAGGGCCCCATCCAACCTGGCCTTGAACACCTCCAGGGATGGACGTGGCATCCACAGCCTCTCTGGGCAGCCTGCTCACAGTGATGAGAATTAGTTCTAGTTAAGGAAGTTCTACAAAATAAAGTATTCAAATCCAATCATACTAAACGATCATCATCAAATAATTATGACCAAGTTAAATTAATCAGCAAGTCAATTTTTTGTCTGTTTTACGGGTTGTGTTCTTTCAGAAACAACAGGAAGTAAAATCACATCACAAAGTTCTCTGCCTCTTCTTCTTGACATTAAGGAGGACTACTCTTGTTTGATATATTTCAGATGCCAGTCCAGAGCTCCTATCAAGAACTGAAATTGTTACATCCTCCTTTCACTGTTCCCCAAACCATATAAATCTTGTACAGACAGATACAAGACCAATTCAGTCCTGCTGACGTGACTTGGACACTTTTGGTCACAATATATGTGGCTTTGCAGTCGCAGTTAGGAAAAAGACCTCTCACATGCTTCAGCTGTCAGCAGAAGGGGCTGCAAAGAGTAATGCACTGAAAGCAAAAATTACTGCTGTCACTTCCTTGACTGTACTAAAGCTGTGACTGACTTCACCAAGAACAGACACAGAAGACTTTGCTCTCTTATGACACAAGCAGAAAGTTTCACGTAGCGTCATTTATCACTCACTAATTTTTCTTGGAGTTGGTGTTTTCCAGTAGATAAAAATCAAGCAAATTGGTATGGGATCGTTTAAGGCCACACTTGAATAGGAAACAATAAAAGTGATTCACACAGTGACTATATATTTCTACTGAGTTAGAAACTAAAACTAAACTAAAGCTAAACTCCTTAGTCTGGTGGCATTTTAGTCAAGAAAATAAGAAATCATACTTACAGTTTTGGTTTTTTTCCCTGCCAAATTTAACTACAGCTCTGAATTACATCTGGAAGGAAAAATACAGGAAATAGCTTTGATGTGATATTAAGGTCTTTTCCAACCTTGGTGATTCTATGATTCTATGATTCTAAGAAATAAGGAAGAAACTACTCATATTTACTCAATCCTTTATTCCTATTGGATGGTCACCTAAAGTCATATTTTTATATTTGCAGGGAAATGAATTATTTCACTAATTCAAACAAGATCTTCCACTGCACTGCACACTGTAAATGCAAAGCTGTTTAGCTACCAAAGATCATTAACAATATCCATAACCATTAACATTAAAAACCAGAGAAAGCGGGTCTGGACCACTTTTCTGTGTCATAGCAGCATGAAAAGTTTACAGTATCCACAGTATTTTGCTTTTATCACTAAGTTCTACCATTTCCTTAAAGCAGGATGTCATCCAAATCTGGTAAGAAAATTCTCCATCTCCAGTGTGGTGTTAGAAAGTGGCATTCTTTTATTCCTCACAATGCACACTGGGCAACTTGCAAGCAAGCACATGCTCTCAGCGTTCAGGTTCTACATTTATACTGCTAAGGCATACATATACAGTACTTTGCCATACATATTCACTCTATTTCAGGGTCCCATATGTCCCTTCGGGCATGCTCAGTGGTATTCAAGTGTGGTTGAGTGTCCACCTATTTCTCTCCCCCTTTTCACCATCAGCTTCATCACTGAACTCTTTGACTCACTTTCCTTCACTTCTCCCCAGTTTGGAAGATTTCCATTGCTTTTTAGACCATAGTGAACCACTTTTTAAAAACAATGCATGTGGAACCCAAGGAAAATATCCTTGCATGTTTTAAGGCAAAAGATAGAAGTATTCTACTGTGACACCAGTACTTCTCATGAGGCAAAAATCATTATGTCTCCAGTGCAAAACTGAGGAAAACAAAGAGTAAACCCACTAAAGTTGAAATGGAAAGTTTGGAACTATCACTTATGGTTTCCTTTAGCTAAACTAATATACTGGTTCTTAAACTAGTGTACTAACTCATATTGCTAAGCAAACCAGCCTATGTCAAGTAGAAGCTGTTCAATTGGGCACTGTTCCATACGTGGCGTTAGCTGTAACTGAACTTGAAAATATCTGACCACTGGCTATTTTACCAGGACGTATTTGCATTAAAATCAACGAGGTGAGGGGGTGATTTAAAAACTGTTGAATTCCTGATATTAAAAGGCAGATTCTTTCATGGTAAATTCACTTAAGAAGCTTATTTTGTTGTCTCCACTCTCTTGAATTCTGGGTAGGTTATATGCACAGAACAGACAGTAGCTTGATGGGTTTGTGGGTGTATTTTTGACATCCATAGCAATGTCATTGGTCTAAATCTGCACTATTAATGAAAAAAGTTACTGTCTATATGCACAGGTATGATTATTGCATCTGTAAACTTTGCTAGCACGTTGTCATTTTGTTTGTCAATCTTTGAAACAGCAATTTCTCTCATCTAACAGTTTTTCTAACTTATAATTACTGTAATTTTTCTCATAGCTTTGTAACGTTTTTGTAGCCAAACTACAACATGGTAGAGGACTAAAATGAATTTTCTATTTTCACTAGGGGCAGAAATGGGTTACAGTGTGAAGGTTAATCTATGGGACCATCAGCCATTTGGCTTACCTTTCAAGTACGTAATTGAAGTCAAAACCATTCTAAAGGGACACTTAACAAGTGCATTTCATGCAAATCTACAGCATATGGAACAACATGTGATGCAAGATTTCTGGATCTCACCACTATGCATGCAGAATGAACACTGGTTTCCATCGAGTTTTAAACAAAGACTTAATGAATTAAAAGATACTGACAAAGAAAGGTAGTTCCCATTACAGTTTTACTGTCAGAACACTGAGGAGCAGAGCAGCCAGATTTGCCTGAAGTCATAGACAAATTCTCTTATCAAGGAAATATTAAATCCAGTTGGCATTTTCATTGGAAAGTGACCCTGATTACTACAGCACAGAACATTAAATATGACAAACAGAATGGAAAAAAAAGGCAAAAGAATTCTTAACTGCAGAAAGCTATTTCTCAATAAAACAAGTAAAAGTAAACCTTTATTTACATTTTTGCAGATTTGATCTCTGAGTGCTTGGAAACTATATAAAACTAGTAGCCAAAACACAACAATTAGACTTAAAAGAACTACTAATTTTCTTGGTGACTGATTGATGGAAAATATCCCTAATTTTCTTGGTGACTGATTGATGGAAAATATCCCTTAAGCTGGATATAACAAGAGACTGTAAGGGTTCCTACAAACCTTCGATCTAACTGACTGTTTTCTATTAGCTTAAGGTACAAGTACTGCAAGCAAGATGAATTGTAAGACTTGCTACACTCTTTAGTTTTCAACTCAGTGACTAACACAACAGCAAAGTAAATGATGCACTCAATTTCGTTGTCTGAAACATATGTTGATGGCATAAGAAAGGAGAAATCTCGAGCTGAAATCTTATTTGTCTTCAATAAAATTGAAAACAAGCATTTACATCGTAATTACCTCTTCTCTGGAGGGATTCATCCACTAACTGTTTAAAAATAGTTCTTTATGACATGCACAAGCACTGATTTCAGTAAAGGAATGGTACAGTTTCATTCTTCATTTCAAGCAGTAACAATGTTCAGTACACAAGGCATAAGAACGAAGTATTACTTTTTAGTGCCTTTTCATCATTTTTTGCCATTTCTACTTATGCACCTAAGGGGGCTTACAGATGCCTGTGAGTTCCTCTAGAAAGAAAACTATCAACATGTTAGTAGTTGCTACTGCTTCAAAGTTTTCTTTTTCAATTTAACTTCCTCACTCTTAGAAAGTATTGTCTTTATTACAATCGAGTAAACAAACTACAAAAAATAAAAATAAATTAATGAAGCCTGAAAAGTTGCACCAACGATAACGATACCGCAATCTTCAAGATAACAATATAAGCTTCAACAAAAGGCCTATGAAGAGAATGAAAAGATGCATACAACAGAAACACCTTTGTTTAAAAGTACAAAGAAGTCATTTTTAACAATTTTTACACTAGGATAAGAACAGCTGTGATCAATACAAGTTTGGGTCTCAATTCCTCCTAATTAACTTCTATTTATCCATTACACAGCTGCTTAAGAAATCTCCCCACAGAAACATTCATGTATTTTCTACTAAAAAACGACACTGAAGCACAAAAGGCCTTTATTCCTTTATTTAACAGAATATTCCATTTTTAATAGCCAGGTGTGGTGACTTGACAAGGGTAGATTTTCTTAATAGCTTCACGAAATCTTGCAGAAATAGGATTTTGAACTAGAAATCTCTAAGAAAATTTTGAGATAATCTAAACAGCAGCTAGTACATTGCCAACCTTTACAAATACACCAGCTGAACAGTAATTAGTGTGAAAGACAACCTTTCAGCTGTATCATTTTCCCTGCAGCGTTCTCCTGACTCAACCACTGCAAAAGCCTTCTGAGGGCTGCATCGACAATAAAACGAATACCTTCAATTATAATTCAGGCTTTCATGACCAAGTGCAGCAGTTGTTCTGTCAGGGGGATTCTGACTGTGCTAGATTGAGGATGGAGTTGAACTCTATCTGCAACTGAAATGGGTTTTGTTTTGGGTGTAGATATAATACTGAGAAACACAGTAGGCAAGCAAGCACACTCTAAACACCTTTAAAGTGGCAAATAACTCATTCTCTGTAGCATCTCACCCAGGCAGGCATTACCTGATGGTACTGCCAAACATTTGAATTACCTTTTTTGTGAAGTTGTTACTCCATGATATTGATTTTGCTTTTTTTTTTCCCCCCTCCTCTCCTGAAGAAAGTGTTTTTCTGCTTCTAAGCAGCATAATTTTCTATGTCTCTCTCTACAAGTCCCATTCTTTTTGCTCCTTATCCTCCAAGCGTAACTCTAATGAAACTGCTCGAATTCTTCTGTCAATGCTTACTGAAAAGCACTCAGAAAGCTTGTTTCCTCAGGCCAGTGGAACAATCCAAGAGGAAAATAATTCATTTTCATCAGCATAAGACCCTCAGGATTTTTGGGATAAAGTAGCATACTGTGCTCACTCAAAGCCTCACCCTCATGTCCTCTTCCCAGAAGTACCTTTGAAGGAGAATAAAGTACCTTTATTACAATAAATATCCCAAAAATAACAGTGATTGTGATGCAGACAAACTTGAGACCATCTGCCCAGCTGCAGTGCACTGGAAAACAACTGCATGGGAACGAGATGTAGTTCCTTCAGTTACAGCTGTATGACCATGATTTTGTGCTATAAGTCACAAAGACAATGCTCCGTAGCAAAGACAGGTATGCTTCTAGTCTAATATCTCAATACTAGAAAAGAAAAGCAGAAAATGGATCTTCAGCCATTTAACTTGAAAATGACAAGGCTTTCACAATCATTCACTGTCTGAATTGGAGAAACGTATCCTCGTGATTGCACACTTCAGTTCTTTCTCCACTTATTTCTGCAACTCCTTCCTCCAACGTTACAGTCAATCACTAAGGAAACTCCAGCACTGTAGTTCAGTCTGTTACAAGTCCCATCTTTCCAGATACCTATTTCTGTCAAGCAACGTTAGTCTGCATCCTTCACTACTTATTAGTCCTTCCAGAAGGACAGTCCTTCCTGTCTCTGTTAGCTGTTGGAAACAGTAATTCCACTGTATGATGACAGCTGCATTTCTACAAGTTCAGCTTCCAGCAGCTATTCCTTCTCTAGGCAGCAGCTGAGCAAACCTTTCGCACTTGCCAGTCAGAACCTCCAAATGCACAGGCCCCAGACACACTGCTTCCCTTCAGAGCTGCACGAACCATTTAGCTGAGGACACGGAACAACTAACAGGACACTTTCCTTTGCAGTCAGTTGTGCCTCATTTACCAAGTTCTACAATAAGCCACACTTCAGCTCATAGAGGAATTAAAATCCACAGTTTTAGTCTCTCTTTCATAGACAAAGAAATATGTTTCATGTCAGGATATGCCAGTCATCCAAATGAACTTTGAGAATATTTGCTGACACTGATATTTTATATACAACATCAGTGAATATCATAGCACCGAGGGAAATAAATGGAATTCAAGCTCAGTTAATGGGATTTCTCACTCCATTTCCAGCCTTCTCTTTTCTCAGTTTGAACTCATTTTCTGCCTCTGTTCTTTTCATCCTGGAATGAAAGCTGGAACAGATATTTTGAACACAGCTCCCAAGATACACGGTAGTGTTATAATACAGTTCTTCCCCATAACTTCCCAAATCCTGTGGACTCGAAACATACAACACAGTAATGCCTACCACCAGGAATAATTCTGACGAGCTAACCATTTCTTTTTTTTTTTTTTTTTTTTAGATTTATCAAGTACTTAAACCCTTTAATTAATTTAATCAGGTAAACACAACTGACGATCTGAGATGGCTCCATCTGAAACAGCACTGCGTTTCTTTATGTGTTGTCAGGGAATTCTGCGATTTTCACGCTCTCTGTAGTCACTGACCTCAGAAAGAGGCTCTTAAATAGAGAGTATTGTTTCCTTCTTTTCTTGGTAGTATAGATTCAGCCACAACTACAACACCAGAATAGGCAGATTCTACTTTGAACTCAGCCATCCTTCAGCTGACCAATTTCTTACTCTCTTTCCTAATATAGATGCTGTAAACATCCCACTGAGGCATGGTGATTCAGTGAATTCTGTGGATGGGACAATGACTCCAAAGGTGCTAAACAGACCTTTCTTAGCCATGACTGAAAGTGAGCAAATAATTGTTTTAAAGCTACAGACTGTTTCCAATTTTACTCCAATGGAATCCTGCCAAGTCATTCAGTATTCCAAAGGTCACTTGAAGAAAGCAAATGTCAATGAAGACTGCAAAACAATCAGAATCCTAATAAAGCTATTTTGCAGCTCACGATCTTGCCTTGTTGGAATAGAGACTGTTACAAATCAATTGTGATTTCTTATAGTGGAGAAATTTCTTGACAGTTTGAAAGCAGGTATAAAAACCCTTGGTCTCCTATGCAAGAGCTGCTGTAAGTGCTTGGAATGGTTTCTGTATCACAGAAACAGTAATTCAATAAAGAACTGGGAAACGAACTACGGCACTGTGAGGGTCTATAAACGGATTCACTTAGGACTGAAGATGCACTTCTCAAATCAGTTTCATCCAAGTATCACATAGGAACAGGTCTATCCACATGAAAGCTTCAGGCTGTGTTTATAAAACCATAGCGTTCAAGTGCCGAAGCAATCATTAAGCAAGGAGGAGGTAATGTTCTGAGAATTACTAAAAACTTTTTTTTTTTTTAATAAAGCAGTACATTCAGGAAAGATAAGAACTATCTTGTACACGAGAACTAATTACATTGTATTCCTAAGTTAAAGACATTGGAGAAGGAGAAAATATTTCCTGAAAAACATTAACAGATGAAGTTTTCAGGACGCATTTCTAACCAAGTTGTATTTACGTAATCACTTCATTTTTAGAGGTTACTTTCTCTTAATATTAATCTTGAAAATACTACATTTTGATGTGATACGTATTACTGAAATGCTTTTCTATTTTTCCTGTTTCAACATGTGGAAAACAACCCAAATTCCACAAGTATTCTCCACTTATTCTATATGTTCTAGGCTACAGAAACAAGCACAATTCTTCATTGCCTGGGTTTAACCCAGGGATAATTTCTGTTCAGTTTAGCCAGAATCGTGCTAAAACCACCAGTGCTTTTGCTTTTATTCCAAATGATAAATACAGTGTCAAAAAAAAATCTACGTCACATTTCTCCCCCACCCCCCAATGAAGAGAAAATTTATTCTACTTTATTCTACTTTAACCAAGATTTATGTTCCAGATTCCATAATGGTTTTGGAGGAAAAAAAAACAAAGGCAAGAGAATGTAAGTCTTCCAAATTTCCTCCTTCTCAGAAAGATAAATTTGCATCATAGCAGAACACGTCATTCAGAATTACCTCTGTTGAAAACTAAACTGCAAGGCACAAGAACGGTGGCTAGAGAATGAGCACCACTCCTGACTCTGGATTTCTGTCTTGTATAAGGTAGCAATACTATTGTTTGGTACAAGTCTACAGACCAATAGCTTCTAATCATAGCACTCTCTGTAAGTAAAGCACTAATCATTGACTGAAAGTTTCCTTTATTTTTTCCCCCTTCAAGAACAGAGTACTGCATCTAGGGTCAAAAAGGCTCAAGTATTGGAAGGAGAAAGCAATTCCAAATTGAATACATAAAGCTGTATTCAATCCTCAGTCACTGAACATCATACGAACCTATTAATCGTGTGAGAACACCAGGCAACTTGACCTTGAGTATCACAGGCAGTCAATCAAGAAACTCTTTAAGACTCAAACTGGAAAGGTAGAAAGTACACATTCTTTAATATTAGCGTTGGGTGCATGGGGGACATTCTCCTCCTATCACACATACCTTGCACAAGAAGATCTTCAGTTGACACATATTCACAGGCCTTCCCAGAGGTACGTATATATTCCATAAAAAGGCTCTTGGAACCTTTGTTACCTATATGAATTCTCAGGAACCTCCCTAATATATGCAATACAAAGATATGCCCCATTATTTAAACACACCACAAGGTAACTAGTTGCAACTTATATCAACATAATTAAAAAAAAAATAAGACAAAATAAAATAAGAACGTCCCAGAGAAAAATCTCCCAGAGGAAACAAAAAGGATTCAGAATCTGAGGGCCAAAACAATTCAGATTTTTCTGAAAATTAGAATGGGAGAATTACCTAGCATGCAGAATTGGTGAAAGCTGCAGGGCAAGCTGAGAGGAGAGCACACAACAGCACTCATTTTGTTTCATGTGCACCTGGAAGTGCTTTGGAATAGCTTCCAGCAACTGTCAAGTTACAAGTCACAGTTATAAATCAGCATAACTAGAAGACAACACAGAAAAAAAAAAAGTTTTGAATGCTTACTTTATGTAACTACATTTCTTGAGTTACCTTTTCAGGAATGCTAGACCATGATATTATGGTAGTAACTAACAGCATTATGAACAGAGCAACTTTCTATTGGTTCCCTACATTTGAACAGAATATTTATAACTTTCTACACAAAAGTATAAGCTTGTTCAACTGAAAGACTCAAAAAGTAGAAGCATTCAAGAAACATTTAGATGTTGTACTAAGGGACACAGCTAGTGGGGGGGAATATTGATGGCAACATGGACTAGATGATCTTGGAGGTCTTCTCCAACCACAGCGATTCTGTGATTCTAACAATAATTCCAGATTAGCTTATTTTCCAGAAACAGTGGTTATCTCCAGTTTAGCTTCTCACATTTGAAGGAAGTGGAATACTAATTAAAAACACAGTTTTCTGTAGAAATCGTTTGATGTATTTATTTGTATTTATTATATATTATTATATATGTATTTATTTGTATGTATTTGTATTTATTTGCAAAGGGAGTATCACAAATGGATGCCTTAACTATTTAAGAAAAAGAAAGTATTCAGCTGTTTTGAAGTACTTAACTGCATAAAAGCAGAAGCATAAACACCTAATTCATGCTACGGGGGAAAGATGGCAAAACAGTCTTTCCATGAGTTGCAGACACAAAGTATGAAATCCATTACACACAGACACATGCTATACATGTTTATTCATTTTCCTTTGGGAAAGAGATCTTGAAAACACACTGATGAAGTTGTATCCAATTTTGCAGCTTCTAGCTGACTTTTATCAATACCCACTATGATGTTTCAGCACCTGCTTCAGACCACGAGATTTTCCCACAGTCAATTTTTCATTAAATTAAGAAGGTAAGAATTCTCTCTATCCTCATTAGCAGGGCATAAATAACGTTAGTTAAGAAGATTCTTACAAACAGTGTATTATCTGAAGAGCAGTGAAAGTTGTACGTGCTGCCATTGATGAAGTTTAAAATACACAGAGCACTTTTCTGAAACTCATTAAGCTTTAGAGAAATAAGCCTACACATATCAGGATTAAAGTCATGAGTAGTAACAGGGAGAACTGATTGAATCTCCTTCCCTCTACATTCCAAATTTTCTCAGACACCTGCATCACGTGCACATCTTACATATACAGCTCTCTTCACTTTTGTATAGAAAAAGCAGCTCTAGGTTGTAGTTGGCCTTTGGTAAGATAAAGAGGAGGACTCTAGGACTGTATGAATACTTCAAATTAGTTATTCATCTCTCAATGTTCCTTTTTATCTATTGCCTATAAAGAGATACTAAAAGCACCACCACCCCTCTGATCTCGTCCTATTAGGCACCACAATGGCTACTATGACTTCCCACATGTTATATAGCAAAATTTTCTGACAGTTTTCTTGCAAGTTAGGTGGTTGGGGGAAGTTTTGGGCTATGTATATTTGCTTCCAGTTTAATCTCCAAGTGAACTGTTGAAAACCTATCTGCATGTTTCTCTATATTTGTCTTCACAAATGTTTAGAATAACAATGATTTTAGTACCTATCTGAATATCTTATACAGAAAGATACTTTAAGAATCATTTCCTCCACCAGATCTTGGAAAATTAAGGCAGATGAAATTATTTCATACAAGATTTTTTCCACATTCCTCTGGTGGGTGAACTAGAGGTGATTCTTGTCAACTTCCCATTGTTCCACAGGAAGTATCTAGTCAAACACAAATGTAATTATTACAGGAATATGACGTGTTGCTGAGAAAGGTTTAATACTACATTTAAAACGATGTTTTTAACATGTGATATAATCATCAAGTTTAAGTAGTAAAGGAAACGTGATGCCCTTACAGTAAGGAGTCAATGTGTTTTAGTTATAACATTCTTACCCTGACTTCAGGGTCAGCTAAAACATAGTCTAGTTCATACATAGTCTATTTAATGCAGAGAGTTTAAGTACTGTGGAATTCATCACAGATAAAATATCCTATATTCCTTAAGGATTCACTTCAAGTATATGCATCATCTTGTACTTCTTAGTGATTTCAGAAACTATTTACATTTTGTCTCTCTTTGGTACAAATGAAAGGGGCAATACCAAATACTGTCATGTGGAACAGATAAAAATAAATTCCTGTAAAAACTGAGTAGTGAAATCTGTTTTAAGGAATCATTAATTAGTTCTTCAAATGGACTCAGAAAAGCAATCTCCCCTTGAGACAAAAGATCTCCAGTGAATTAGAAATTCAGGAAGGAACTAGAATATTTGAGACAGGGTGAAAGGAAGGTACAAGTTAAAGATATGAAATTAAATGTCTGCTTTCTTAAGCTTTTCTGAACCAAACAGAGCAACATTTATGAGTACTGAACAGCAGATATTTGTTTTCCAAGTAAATAGAGAAGCAACTATGAAAAGTCTCTATTCCCTGTCTATACTCTTGAGTTTATTTTTTTCACGTCATACACGAATACAGAGATTTCACAGAAAACCTGAGCCTGAGTTTTCCACCAAGTTAAATAGTACAGGCTGTACCGATCACACATTTAAAGATGCTTAATGAAGACAACACAAGGAAAGCACAAGGATGCTGTAGATTCTGAGAGCCCTCTCACCACATTGTTACGGGGCACCATGGTTACTTCCCAGGCCTTAACCTCCACATTTAGCCAAACAGCCTTACTCCTCAGCTCCCAGAGAAATAAAGAAAGCTGCAAAGCTAGACTTTCTGAAAGCTGCCAGAAAGTATTTCTAACAAACATGACCATATAACTCAACAGCTGAATACCTGTCTCATTTTTAAGTGTATGGATTTCATTTATTTATTATCTCAGATATTCACAGTGTTAGAGGAGCCATCATGCTGTCCCCCATTTGAAATTCAATAGGCATCAAAATCAGACTCATTCAGCACACTTAAATACAATGCAGATCATAGGTATTGAGTCTTTCAAAAATCCCTGGTTCCTTGGCAAAAGTTGGCTCACTTCACATGGAATAAAAGAAGCTACAGTGCATATTTTCAGGAGAGAATGTGTCAGGAACTTTACACACCCTGCAAAATAGAGGAGTAGACCTGCAGAGGGACTGACGGACTCAATCAGTCACTAATTAGCAGAAAGAATACAATGATCATATTGAGTACTTGGGCACAGAAGATGAGAACTAATTATGAACTGATCAGTTTCAAAGTTGCTCAAAAATTCAGCGTTTATTGAACACAGGTGTTTGATTCATATCCTGGCTGAATTTCATTGTCTGAAAAGTATTTCTTCTTAGAAAAAGCTGTGAGGGAGGAAGGAGTAAAATTCATTTTACTTCTCCATTTAGAGGAAAAATCCCTATGTCATGACAGACATAGGTCTTAGCATATCAAGCACACATTTTATATGCTGCATCAGCAGGAGTAAACTTGCTGTATATTCCATCTAATGCTACCCAGAGCACATCTGCTTTTCAGTCAAAGCAATTGCATTTGCACACACATTTCTCATCTGCTTTTCAGTAAAGTCTCACTTTCTTTCTTTACAGCCAGACCGCCCCAGCCCAGTGATTAATGAAGCAGGGAACTTGCAGATCCATGCCTCAGGTGAGGGTGAGAGGGAGATAGTGGATGGGTTAAAAAAAAAACAAGACAAAAAGCCATGACAGGACCTCAAAGATCATCTAGTTTCAAGTCCCCTGCCACGGGCAGAGTTGCCAACCACCAGACCAGGCTGCCCAGAGACACATCCAGCCTGGCCTTGAATGCTTCTAGGGATGGGGCATCCACAACCTCCTTGAGCAACCTGCTCCAGTGTGTCACTACTTTGAGTGAAAAACATCCTCCTAATATCTAACCTAAACATCCTGTCTTACTTTAAAACCATACCCCCTTGTCCTATCAGTATCCACCCTCATAAACAGTCATAACCCCTCTTGTTTATACACTCCCTTCAAATATTGGAAGGCCACAAGGTCTCCCCAGAGCCTTCTCTCTTCCAAGCTAAACAAGCCCAGTTCCCTCCCTCCCTTTCTTCATAGGAGAGATGCTCCAGCCCTCTGATTATCTTAATGCCTGGCAGTTTTTTCCCCTCCTAACCCCTTCTGTTATTCAACCAAGTTTTACAAAGGCTCATAAAAGCAACTGCAGAGATCCTGAAGAGTTATTACTACAGTGAGATTACATGGAGCATACAGTATGATAAACACAAGTCCTTTAACAGAAGGTATTTTGAAGGTGTAGCAAAGCCTATGGTATACAATGTTTGGCATGGTAACCTCAAGAAGTTCACGAAGAGAACTGTCTCCAACTACAAGGGGAAGGTGTTGGTTCTGCAGTCAGATGGAATTCAGCGAACACATATTCTTTCCTGTTTAATGCCACAACTTGTCTGACCATCAGGCTAGTTTTTAAACCAGCTTCCATTTTCCTACTCCGTAAATGAAAAACAAGCTTATCTACATATCCTGCAGGGAAGTTGTGAACATAAATTGAAAACATGAGCGTTCATTAGAAGCAACAACAGAAGTATGCTGCAAACAGCTGGAATCATTAACCTTTTAGGCAAAATACAGCAGCAGGCACAATACTGACCTCACCTTCTTCAGATAGCAGGCATATACAGAATGCATCAGGAATTTGACATTTCCCTGTACTACTTTGGAAGCTATCATGTAAAGAAGATATTGATAAATTCCACACCACTTTATTTCTTGAGCTCAAAAATATCAGCATTGATTGCTCTTGTGATTCACTGAGATAGGCTGTTCCAGTAAATACAGCAGAGATTTCAGCAGGGTTTTTTTCGTGTGTTACTGCTAATATGCAGTAAAAGTGAAGATTAATAAATATGGGAACGCACTGGGGCAAAGGGAGAAGTAACAGCACAGGAAGATAAGCAGGCAGAGTTGGAATTAAGATGTTACTTGATGCAACAATGAATTTTTCAATTTATCCTATACCACTTCTCAAAGACACTTGCCACTCTAATATGCCTGAAATAGCATATATAACAACATGCATCTTGAACACTGGTGCAATATTGAAATTGAAGGATAGCCTGAACTATCTTCTTTCAGACAAAACCACCATTTGTTTTCCATTCAGAGGGTACCTACAGATCTGACCCTTATAAGACAGCCAGTGCACTCATTGGGCAAAACCAGACAACAAGGAGCAATGCTTTCTGACAAGTTGCATAAGAAATTTGTGTGCAGAATGGTAAGGATCACTGTCTGGGAACAGGTTGCTGTTAAATGCATTTTTGTAGGAGAGATTTCAAATTTAGTTTGATATCCCTGCATTCAGCTGAACTAGTAGATGAGGAAAAACAAATGTCAGCATTA
Source organism: Lagopus leucura (assembly GCF_019238085.1). Lineage (NCBI taxonomy): Eukaryota > Metazoa > Chordata > Aves > Galliformes > Phasianidae > Lagopus > Lagopus leucura. The sequence continues at coordinate 2,121,496 of NW_024962284.1, read as the reverse complement.
TAATTTCCCTGGAAACAAGGAATATGTTAAAAGTTACATAAGTATCTTGATTCCAGTTGTCCTGAGCAGAAATGCATTGTGCATGGTGTAATAAGCAGAAGTCCAACCGTTCTATTACAATTTTAAGACTGAATCCTAGGAAGCCTTGAGATACAGCTATTGCATGGACTTAGATTTGATCAAATCTACAGATAATTGAATTTAAGTTTCTCCTGAAGATCACACATTTTGATTTCTTTCTTTTTTTTCCTTTCTTGTTCCCAACCCCCCGCCCCCCCCCCCCCCATTCTTCCATTCCCCTCATCTTTTCTACTTTTCCTTTTCATATTCAACATTTATATACAAGTACCACAAAATAATTTTTCATTTTCTGGCTGCAGTTACAAAGATTTACCACCTGGATTTCTAATTTTGGCTGGTAGGCTTAACTTTGAGGAGCATTTTGCCATGATATCTTATTGTCTGGGATAAAAACATTTACTGCATACCAATTCCAAGGTCATCATTCTTCATCAGACATTAGCCCCACGTCATAGCAAAATACACCACTACATTTCTAAGCTTGGACAAGAATCTACTGCTTTCCCACCCCTTCTCTTCAAGTGGGAGACAAACTGATTAAATGTGTGGTTGTCCCACTGTAAATAAACTGCAAACATGGAGACGTAAATCTGTTGCGTAAGGCACACATCAAGGATATATCTACAGAGTAAACCATAGCACAAGCACAGGGATTCCTTAATTAACCTTAAGCAATTTCATTCTGATGCCAAGAACTCCACCTGCACCAGGTCTTGCTTTACTTTTCTATCAAAGATGGATGTGCCCCAACTCCCTTATTTACAAAGTACCTTGAGCATGTCTGCACCATATCAGAGCATGCTTGGGAGTTTCTGGTTGGTGGCTTGTTTGCTATTTTAGGATTATCAGTGTTTGTTTGTTTTTTTTCAACATTTATTCATTTTTCAAGTTCATTCTATTATTTTTAATAAAACCAAACCTCAACATTTCTCATAGAAGGAAAAGACTTTGGTTCACCTAATAGCAATACCCAGGAACGTAGCTGGCTTAGACTCTCACCCATGCATCAAAATAGAGAAATTGAGCCAAATACATTCCTATAACTAGATTATATTGCAAGTAAACTTGTCCCCTTGTTTTTAAACACAATCCACAGCAAAGCTCATGCTTTCTTCAGGTATAACTACATCCCAAGCCATATGCTGAAAGACACTTCTACAAAACAGGCACTAACAAAACGTCAACCCAGTGTGAAAAATCATCCAAGCCTTGGTAAAAACTGGAATATTTCTACAGTTAAGGAAACTCAGATTGCTAAAGCAGGCCCAAAAGGAATTCTGAGCAGGAGACATAGGGTTGAATAAGTGCCCCTACATTTCTTGATGAATTCAGAAAGCGAAATAATAAAACTGTTTTTGTTGTCTATCCAGCTTACATGAAAATCCACATTCTTTTCTGCTAAAGCAGTCTACGTCAAACTACCCACTTTTCCACAGTTCACACTCAAACATGAGAAAAAGGAAGAACACTGCTAGACCTCAGCCTAAGATCCCAGAAGGGAAGACTGCTTTTGGCCACCTGCTTGAGCACATAGCAGCAATATGGCTACAGATGGATATATTACCACAAATAAGTCTCACTCTTGCACCTCAAAATCCAGCAAGGGGTAGGATTCCCCCTACTCTTCTGGGAGTCTCAATAGCAGTCACTTGGGAACATCTGTCTATAGTCTGAAGTGTGTTTGAGATGAAAAGGGGTATAAGACCTAGCAAACAAGGACTTCTTCCAGTATTTCTTTCATTTTCCCAAACCCCTGGTACTGTACTGTTAAAGACATTCCCCCCTTGCCCATCATCAAATCTCAGATGAAGTCTTTCACACAACTTTACCTAAGAGAAAGTAGCCATATTCTGTGTACTTTAAAAAAAAAAAAAAAAAAAGGAAACAAAAAAATGCTATAAAGAAAAGAGTTGTCCTCAAAAATATGTTACAAGGAAAAAGCAAGTCTCTGAGTCAAGTTCTCACATTTCATATGGCAAGTGGTTTGAAGTTATTTCCATTTCTCCCAACAACAGGCGTGTACTAGACCCAGTGCCATATATTCATTAAGAAGCATCCACCTACCAGAAGTGACCATACTGCTTTTCTCCTGATATAAAACAAAAGGTGGCATTTCACAGAACGGCCAGGTTGGAAGGGACCTCAAGGATCATGAACCTCCAACCCCCCTGCCACATTGCAAGGCCACCAACCTCCCCATTTAATACCAGCCCAGGCTGGGGCCGCATCCAACCTGGCCTTGAACACCTCCAGGGACGGGACATCCACAGCCTCTCTGGGCAGCTGTTCCAGCACCTCACCACTCTCACAGTAAAAAACTCCCCCTTGATATCCAACCTAAAAAAATCTTCCTTCCCTCAACTTAAAAACCATTTCCCCTTGTCCTGCTGTTAACTGCCGGTTAGCACCTGAATTATGGATTGTCTTCTAACATCAGCATCATAAAGCTGTCACTGAATTGTACTATTAGCAAAAAAAGTGTCAGCCATTTCACTGCCGTGAAGTGAAATTCTGCCTTTCACCACCCTGGTGTTCATACATCCTTTTAATGATTTACTGTTTAGTATCATTAACACTGGTATTAAAATGCATCTACTGGGTCTACAGAGCTATTCTCAGCTATATAATTCTATTTCAATCCAATTTTGCATCTGGCAAATTTCATGCTCGGACAGAAGAGTTCTACATTTTAAGCACTCAGATGAAAAGACAAGTTTTGCATGACAAAAAGGCCCTTTGAGTGAGTTAGATATTCACCATTTAGACAACAAAACTGTTGGTGACCAAAGACTTCAGTGCCTAGCCTTCCAATTGAAACAATTACTATTCAGAAGAGGCTCCTTCTATGTAATAACAAGCAAGTCTCATTTGACAAGGTAATCAGAACTGCAAATCTCAGTTACTGACCCAAATTTCATGCAGATCATATGCATGACCCTTCTGCAAATCATATTTTCCCCAGTCTGAAGGCTTAGGCATCTGCATCCATAGAAGCACGCAGACAGAATGAGAACCTTTGCCTATTACACACTCTGTGCACTCACTGAGAGCTCGGTACAGTGGGACATTTCTGTAGGTGTCTTCAACGAAATGTGAAAAAAACCAGTAACACATATACAACCATCACTTAACATCTGCCCAAACCAAACAGCCTGAGGAAATGTGAAACTGCAAGCTTTAGAAGAGTTTGAAATATGTTCATTTCATCTTCAAAAATATATTCTTTAAATGTCTGTGGGACTCCAAGCAGTAACTTTCACTAATTCTGTCTGCAAGCACACCATTACCTGGACAGACCAATATAACTCAATCTTCTAAGCATGCCTGCAGTACAGAGAAGCTTGAAATATGACTAAGAGTAATAACCAAGATCGGAAACCGCAACAAAACCAAGCTTAAGTAATACAGACAAAATCCATTTCAAGAATATGGATTTTCTGTAGTTTAATAGATATTTAGTTCATTTGTACTGTTATAGTCTATGCTGAGATGTTTGTGATTAATTTCTGATTTTCAAGGCTGTGTACTACGAACGCAACCTTACAAGTTACAGCTGTGTATTTCTCTTTTCAACAACATTGTAAAATAAGAAGTGGGTCAATATAGTTCAACTCATCAATTCATATTTGTTTACAATTCTCCTGGAAGACAAGCCGAGGTTCATCTCAAGCTATAAAACCATGACATGAGACAAAGAAAAAACTTGACATATGACAAGGAAGAAAGAACTTCTGTTCTCTACAATACTGCATACATTTCACATCAACACTAACATACTAAATGGCAACACTTGGCTTCTCTAACAACTTATGCAAAAAGCAAATCACAGTGGAAAACTTTCTGCACCGCAAGGCAGGTGCTTCTCCTTACCTAAGCAATTTCACATACCACAATATTAGACCCTGCGTTTTGCTAACACAACTGCTCCTGACAACCTGCTGCGTTTCAGTCCAGCAAATGCATTAACTATGTCTCAAAAAAAACTACTGTTGCAGACAGAACCATCTTCAGCTGAAGGTAGAATAAAGCATCATCTCTTTCCAATAGGCAGCATACTGATAGCACTCTATCATTCATATATATATATATATATATATATATATATATATATATATATATATATATATGTGCGTGTGTGTATATATATTTTTTTAAACTATTATGAGTTGTTGAGAAATTACTCCACATTCTACAAGGTTAAAAATTAAATGACTGAAGGAAGCTGCTGACCAGGACAGTACACCACCTCCAGACTTAGAAATCACTAATACTGTAGGAGAGGGTCAGCATCCTATGGAACGTTATGACCATTCAAAATATGTCATAATCAAAGCTTTACTTTATAACACGTAAGGTATGCTCAAATAGAATTTTAAGTGCCTCACATTCATCATTTTCACCCCTCAATTAGAAAGTAATACAAATTGTGTGCAAAAGTTATACTTTTAGGAATATATGCACTCCTCCAAGTCAAAACATTCATGGTTAGCATTCACACGTCAGCTCCAACTTCCTCATATTCTGTCCATTTATTTTTGGAGGAAAGGAGGAAAGTAAGGACCTTAATTTTACTATTATTATAATAAAGAATGACCACAGGCCATGTTTTTCTACAAAAAAAAAACCTATTTTCTCCTTAAATGAGAGGCACCTGCTTTTTGGGTGTTACACTGCATGTCTTGTTCCAGTTCAGTCTCCTGAACACAGAAGTTACTGATCTGACATTTCATGAAAACTGCAAATTTTGAAAGATTCAAGCAGTTTCTGCATCTTTTCATGACATTTTCATCTGTGCAAACCTATGCAAGGTGCACACTTGCATCTGACAAAACTGTTGTGGCACTTGTTCCCTTTTTCACCTGTTTCTTAGTGAAGAATATGTGACTTCTAAATGATTAGAACTATTTATCTAAATTCTTGAGCACTAATGAATGTTCCCTCACTTATTCAATCAAAGAGAAAAGCTATTGAACACCTGTATGTTGCAATTCTCTTGTGATTTATGTTTCCAAGAGCCTTGGAGTTCTGTATGTTGACTGGCACTGTGGTCTCTAAATCACAAGTGTTACAGACAAATAGAAATCACACCCCAGAAAAGGTGCAGTAGGAAGATAATGGGAACACTGTGATAGTCCTTACTTCTTCCCGCATTCAGATCTTTTCCCACCCAGCTTTTCCAGTTAACATTTTCATATGTTTGCATATGCACTGAGAGATGCCCCTGGTATACCTCACTCTGAATAGCTAGCAGACAGACTTTTTCTTTTATAAAAGTCCATAAGAAATTCAGACTTAAAATGTCTTGTTTTTCCTGCAAAAAGTAAAAACAACAACAACAACAAAAGACAGGAAGACATTTTACAAAAGAGGAAGACTAAAGTAACCAGCATTTTCATGACAAATACACATCCTCCGATAACATGCTTTCAGGTTTAGAAGTTGATTGTGTACTTATTATTACCAGGGCAGAGAAATGCCATGCTTTAAATCTGGGTTTATTTTCTAATCACCAATGGGAATTTAGGAAGCCTGGACTGAGAGCAGTGTCATTAGGACGTATCTACTCAGCAGGCAGCATTAACTCATCACATTGTCTTGTTCAGAGAAGGAATGTATCAGCTGTGTCTTTCCTTGTCTGAACACGTTATGCCCACAACACAGAAAACACCATCTCTGAGCAAGTGAACACTATTTTATCAGAGCTCTAAACAATCAGTGCAGTTGTTATTTTCAGGCTGCAATAGGTTTTGCTCACTTTCTCAGTGACATGCTGTACTGCTTCTGGATTGCAGTAACTTTTCAACATTATCTGGCATTGAGATAACACTGCAACACCTCACCTGTATTTCACAGTCAAGAAGATAAGCCCTAAGACCCTGAGGTTTATAGGATTAGCCATAGGTTCAGATGCAAAAGCCTGAGCTGGGATAAGATTACCTAAGTGTTTATTTCCCTGCACTGAACAGGAGGATATATTAGCACATCCTTAGTTTCAGCCTTCCATATTTCCCATAAAGCACAGAATGTGCTATTGCTGCTGTATATATGAAGCTTATATTTGATAACTGTCTTGTTTCATCTTCCGAGCTCTGGGTCAGCTTACACAGGAGCAGCTCTTTAACAGCATATAAAAGCCCAGAGAGAACAAGTAAAAGATTCAGTGCATCTCAGAGGATCAGGAGGGGGAGGAGGAAAACAAGAATCAGGAAAGATACCCTTGCTTTAAACTTCCTACCCCAGCAGAAACTGAAACCTGTGTTGTTCCTCTCGCTATTACTGAGACTAAAAGAATAAATAGCAAACAGAGCAGAACTGTAAGCAAAATAGCTCTCTGTACTCACCTAGTGCTGAAGACCAGTGCAGGAAAAAGCAGCAGCAAGTAATAAGCAGGGAAGAATTTCATGATGTAGCCTCCCTGTTTCGTTCTTTTCCTCACCGATCCTCCTCGCAGCGTCTCCTGCTTCCTCTGCCAAGCGATAGACCGACTAATGAAGGGAGCTCAGAGTGGGATGTGAGTTCCAGGAGTGATGTCAGAGGCAGCGAGCTGCTGCTGCGAACCCACAGCCTGCTCGAGGCGATCAGTCAGCGTGCTGCCTCCAGCCGCGTCCTGGAGGGTTTGGTAGCGGTGGATGGGGAGGGACGGGCAGGCAGCAGCTGGCACTTGGCTTTGAGGTTATGGCAGAGCAGAGCTTGGGGATTCCACCTGGAAAAAGAAAGAAACTGTAATTAGAAAATGATGTTATTTTCATTCCAGTCTTCATTTGTTCAAAATGTTCTATATAAGATTGTGGTACAAAGGCAGGATTTGCTAGAAGCAAACAGCAGGTAACAGATCAGCTTGACAAACTGGAACTGGAGAGGTATCACCTCTGCACAGCAAGAATTCACGCATCATTAAGTCAATTAGATACTAATTCACCCCATTAGCACTTCAAGTTGAAAGGAAGAGGGGAAACAGATCCCCAAAATACTTTTTTTGAAATATTCACGTCATCTCTAAAAATCATTTACTAGCAGAAGCAACTCAGAAGTCTTCAAGAGCATTTCAGACTCTTATTTTCCGCTTTATGAGTTTTTGTTTCATCTTATCTTGACCTCGATTGTAAAAGTACAAGTAAAATGTACTGTCAACCGAAAATGCTTCCAAAATCCAAGTATTCTTTACTCTGTCACAAGTGAAATCAGCAAATCATAGAGCCGTAGAACTCTGAAACAAAAATTAAACTTTCTATGCAACAGAAAAAAAGCCCAAACTTGTCTACAACTGAATCATAGAATAGCTTATGTTAGAAGGGACTTTCAAGATCGTCAAGATCCAAGCCCCTGCCGTAGACTGGTTGCCCTACACCAGCTCAGGCTGCCCAGGCACCCATCCAGCCTGGCCTTCACTGCTTTGCAGGAACCGGGCACCCACAGCTCCCTGGGCAGCCTGTGCCAACACCTCAACCACCCTCCGAGTAAGGAATGAGAACTGATCATTAGAAGACAGAGTTCTGGCTGTCTGTGTACCTGTCAGGTTAAATGAAAGGCATCCAGAAACTACATTATACAAGACATGCATAAAATAAAAAGTTCCCACACTCTAGCATGGCACATCATTGCATTCAACTGTTTGAAGAATACATGCAGGTTGTATCACAGCCAATAGAAATGGAAACTTCTTTGAAAATAGATTTGACCCTTATTAAGGCTTCATGTGGCATAGAGATGGAATAAATTACATATCCAACACAATGAAGAGAGGGGGGAGGGGGAGAAAGGGAGAAAAAGAAAAGGAATATACATAGGAAAAAGAATGTACAGAAAAAGGCTAAAATAATGTCTGAAAAGAACTCTGTGTCCTAACTACGTTATTTCCCTGGCCCCCCTGGCAGCAAGTTGTATTTGACCGCAGTAATTTAACTCAGCATTTATTGTTATTTTGATGCTACAGTACCAGAATCAGAAACAGTCATGTTGCCATGGATACTTATGGCAGAACAGTAAAAAGGTCATAAAAAGTGCAGTCAGCTTCTCATTTTCTCTTCCAGAAAAAAAAAAACACAACAAAACCAAAAAACAAAACCAACAACTAACTCTCCCAGGTACCTTCCAGGCATCTATGGGCAGCTACACCTTCTTCCACCCTTTCTTTATATGCACCCATACAGGGTGGAAGAGGGACAAAGAGAAGGCACTAGGGAGTAACTTATGCTCAATTATACAGTGCAAGCTCAACAAATCTCACAGGATTCTGCCACTTTGTGAACTGTTTTTCTATTTTACTGTTACTCTTTTCCACCTGCCTCTTCCACTAGGGAAGAAATTTTTAATAACATCCAACCTGAACCTCCTCTGCTGCACCCAACTTCACCTTCACCTCCCCCTCCACCCTCCCCATTCCTCTAGTTTTTCCTCACTCTGATCAGAACTGACTCAGCAAGTGCAAACCCTTTAAGCTTTTCCAACGCTACTCCTTTAGTCTCACTTGTATATGAATATCCCAATCAGATGGCCACAGCTCAGTCTCAGCTTCTGAACACCTCAAAAAGAAAAGCTTCCCATCTCAGATCATGGTATGGGAATGGAGGGTATCAATCCATCTGGGCAAAGCCTGTACTCTTCCAGGCCGTTAGGAGATCACAACATCAATATTGTTACCAAATGCACGGATGAGCTGTGTTACTGTTAAGAGAAAAACTCAGCAGTAAACAAAGGTAGGACTTAAAATTGCATTTTTTATAAGTTCTTCAATTAAGGACTGGGCATTTAATCTTAAACATTAATGCTGTCAGACTTGATTGTGCTCAAACTGTTTGCCTGAAGGCATGTGAGAAGACATCCATTTACCCCTCACAACTAACTTAGCTAGATCTGAAGCTTTGGAGATATTGTGTTTTTTTTTGTTGTTTTTAGTTTTATCTTTTAAAGCAGAGAAGCTTTTTTAAGAGTACGAAGTGCTTCTTTAGAAGAGAATCTGATTCATAGAAAGGAAAGAATATTTACAGTTTTCTTAGCTATATAATTTACTTGACGTCTATGCATTCTTAAATGGACAACACATATTGACAAACAGCAACTTCTAAGACTTTGAATACAAATACATTAGAAATACAGATCAGGAAATATTGTGTTTTCACTCAGTGAAACATTTTCCCTTTTTTGCTTAAATTCATTGACAGCCTAATTCAATATATGACTATTCCTATTTTAGTAAGAATTAAGGTGATTATATGTGCACTTTTACAAACAAAGACATCTTAAATATAGATCAGACTACAAGAATGGAACTGTTGTTGGGTATTTCAAGAACTGCATATTCCCTTAGAAGTGCCACATCACACCAGTCATCACCCAGACTTCTGCAAGTCTGGCTAAATGCAGCAAGTAAGGGAGTATCATTGCCTATTTTAGGGAAGAAATTGAATCTACTGTGTCTCTTTGCAGAAGTATATAGTACCAAGCTCAAGCTTGTCAGAGCAGAAAGGATTCACTTCTTCCTTTATTTACGTAGTAACTATTTTAGCCGGGGTGTCTATTTTACTTTTATTTGTTAGAATACCAGCTCACAATCCATGGATATTTTATATCTTTACTCAGCTAAATGAAAGACTCAATTGTTTAAGGAGAGTTCCTAACTTCACTGTAGCAAGGAAAAGGGAAAAAGCCAACACAGTGCTGGAATTACAGCTTGAACTTCAGAGCAGATCGGCAGCTGCTTCAGAAGTCATTTTGGAGGTCATTTCAACTTACTAAGAAATTCCCAGGGAAGCTCCCTCTTTCTTTATCTAAGAACCAGCCAGTTGAGGTCTTCATTAGAATTATAAATTAAATCCCAATACATTTAACCTCTTAACTAACCCTACTTCTAGCAGGTTGGACTTCCAGCTCAGTTTACCCCATGACTCTCTAGCAAATACACACAGCACACAGAGGTCTGCTCTTCAAATGCAAAGAAATGAAGAATTTCACAAATGTGATTATTGAAAAGAAATAATAGTTGGATATTCTGTGGAACCTCTTTTTCCACCATTCAAAACAGCAATGATTCTGTATTATATATTTACCATTCCCACCTAGCTTAGTTACACACTGCAGGCCTACATTTCAGGCAATATTAGAGCCGCAGTAAGCCTGGAAGTGACAGAACATCTTGACTGAACCACTGTATAGAACAACAACATGTTCCAGGTATCAGGTTCAACATACTTAAGTATGTTGAGTTGCTTTAACAATCTTTTTTTATGTTTTAATTTGAACATTCCTCCATTTCTACATCTGTCTGTACTTCAAGAGGATTTCCCCAATGCATTTTGTAATATTAAATATGGCTGACATTGTTGAAGAACAGAACAGTTTTTGTTAACAAAAAGTTTTCAGGAATTCTTTCCTTGATTAGAATACAGCATAATTAGCACCAACTCAGCAGTGCATCAATTCAGTTAGAAATGACCCATTTGAGCATCACAGTTTTCACTCATTTGCCCACACATACCTGCATTACAGAATGGCCAGGGTCAGAAGGGACCTCAAGGATCATTAATCTTCAGTCATCCCCACCACAGGCAGGGCCACCAACCTCAACATTTAATACTAGACCAGGCTGCCCATGGCCCCATCCAATTCAGCCTTGTACACCTCTCCTCTCCCAATACTATTTTTGGACCTTAACTCATCATCAATTTAAAAAAAGAAAGCTGTGTGTAGAAATAAATATGATTAGATGAGTTGAACAGTGTTTCAACGTCTGAAGCTCTAATGAGATTGAATGAGATCCTAGAAAGAATTATTACAATTAAATCATTAGAATATTTCTGTCTTTACAAATATCCCCATCCGAATGATGCAAACATTAAAGATGATGTTTTGCTACTGAAACTTGTATAAGCTAAGTAATTTGATAAATTACCCCACAATTTAAGCACTGTACCTGTTGGGAACTCATGATATGAGATATCTACATTCATTTGGTGTGGGGTGAATCGCATATAGGATGCTATTCACAAGATTCTGCATAATTCCTCATTACACTTAGTATCTATAGCCTCATGCAACATACCATGAGTAGACTGATAAGTAGCATAAACGGACATTCCAATAGTGTGCAATATAATTACCAGCAGTGTGTAAAGCACGTGCATAAACCATACATTTACTGCATCATTCTGAAACTGTTAACAGCTATTTATGATCATCATAAATGTTTTCCACTTAGATCTATACTTGGTTTTACAGTGTTGTTTTGTGATATGCAAGTAGTTATACTGCTTTTCTGTATCAAATAGAGGATACTGCAATAGACTGTGAGCAAAGGAGAATTTCTCATGGCATCCTTCCACAGAATTACAGTAGAGTATATTGCCTGATCTCATCTGCACCAGTGATGAAGTGCCTTGGCATCCCGTCCCTCAGACAAGTCTACATTACTTCTCGCAATGCAGCAGGAATGTAGTAAGGCACTGAGCGATAACTGGATTTCCTTGATGAAATAATGAGATTTTCCTAATATTTCAAACTGTTTTATGTTATACCCTATTAAAAAACTCATTTTTGAAGGCTAAGTGCAGATCTAATTCAAGTTTTATTAAATATGATATGCATTAGAATTATACTATCAAGATCGTATCAAAATGTCATTAATGCAGAATTAATGGGAACTCAGTGGAAAAACTTTATGTCAACAGTAAGATTGTCATGCTGATAGCATATTATAATTGCATAAATTCTTGTAGATCCTATATTACAGCAGCACAGTTGCACTTTCTGCCAAACAAAGTAAATGCAGCCTGAAGGGGTTGTGTCAGTCTGCCACAGCATTAAATTTATTTCTGGTATTAGTCATATAAACATTTAATGCACACATAATTAACCACCTAAAGCTTTCACGTTCTGTTTACCTTTTAGCATCATTTTTCATTTTGTAAAGTTTACTATTAAGAATCTGGTCAAATCTAGGTTATGCCATATTTAACTCTGGAAACCTATCCTCAATTGGACCTTGATTCAATTTCTGTATTTCAGCACAGTCCAGATCCTAAAGCTGCATGCCTTAACCTCTTTGTCTCTCCAACTAAAAAGATGAGAAGGGAGGAGGTTTCAACAGGCATCCAATACACTGTCCCCAGTTCTTTAGATGGAGTAGAACACAGAATTGTGTTCATATAAATAGAAAAGATGTTAAAAAGCAAATAAGTAACTTTAAAAGATGGAAAATCCTTCAGGACTGATGTGGGAGATTCATACTGAAGAAGGCAAAGGAAAGAGATGCTTCAGGACAGAAGGGAAATGCAGTCACAAGCACCAAATACACATTTTCATGCATTCTCACTTCAGAAATGTTTAGTAGACAAAATACCCAAACCACAACTCTGACATATTTCCCAAATCCTGTTGCAATTCTTGTACTTAAAGGGGTGCAACAGCTGTAACACAAACTCTGATTACCATTTAGATGAACATATAGAGTGATTTATTTTTCTTCTATATGTATATAATCTATTCAGAGGAACTCTTGCTTTGCTACTTCCATTCATAATTATGAGTTAGCACATATTGTTGCACTATATTTCAGATTTTGGAAGAAACACCTGTGCAAATGGTCACATGTAAGACACTGCAGAGTAATGCTGTGGTGCAACACTTATCTTACAGATGCTTTGTCCTTTCCCACCTCTCCGCTCTAACCTAATTTTCTAGTAGAAGGAAAATGGATCAATATTAATCTGTGAAGCTAAATCAGAGGGAAAGAGTGACAGAGGACTGTGTAAGGGTACAGAGTAAAAGAGAAGCTCCAAACCTTAACATTATGGCTGGGTGATCACTGCTTTTCTTTCAAGAAACACGAATTCTTGCAATGGCAAGAATAGCAACAGCTATCCTAACTTTATTACCATTGCCCAGAAGGTTGGAAAAGGGATATTAATTCTTTCATTACATCCAGGCTGGGTCGCAATGAACTCATTAAAACACACCACACAAGATGGCATCCACACGTGCACCTTTCAAATCCCTTTCTTTAACCACAGTATGTTCTATGGAAATGCCATTTATTTGAACTCTGCATGAGAAAAGCAGACGTGGCCTCAAGCACTCTTATATTGCAATAACAATCTCTAGGAAAAGCATTTGGCAATGTACTTCACCAGGAAAACCAAATTTTTATTCTGGCTTAAGCTGAAAAAAGACACGCCTGCCAGTGATACCTACCACAGTATAAAATACTATCAATGTATGGCAATGGCACTGAGTGCATAAGCTATCTGACACAAAGATTGAACAAGTTCAGACAGACCTTTGAAGGTGATAGATAACACATTACTCAGTTCACTAACAGCAAGCTTCGTAAAGCTCTGCTTAAAGGCATGTTTCAATTTCTCTACAAGTTAAAAACAGCACACCACTGTGAAATCAGATATTCACAAGCATCTGAATCCATTTTCACCCGCGCTTTTGTTGATACTGACTTTTCAACATAAACCTCCCTAGAAAAATGAACATGAAACAAAACCAAGCACTTCTCTGGCAGTTCTAACTCTATCTTTATAGGGTTGTGTTCTGAGATTCTCAGAGAGCAAATCCCTCTGCATTTAAGGTAGTACATTGTTTTACCTTCCTAGATATTTTTATCATTTACTAGTAGCCAAGGAACCAGCAGAAGGCTTGCTGGAGCAGTGACCTAAAATGGGAAAATTAAATTAAGAAGGTAAGATAAACCCTTAGAGGTAAATTGCTTTTTGTTGCTCTCATCCTAATATTTGATGATTGCACCGACCTACAAATCAAATCATATTTCTTCTTACCTTTCAGCCTTATATTTTGTCTGTGATAGAAGGTTTATCACAAGATTATTTTTCCATTTTTATCTTTAGAAAACAGGGAAGTCATGGGCTGAGGCACTCAGCTAACTCATTCAATATGTTATTACAGTATTTCCACGGAGATTTCTCACTAACCTAGGACAAACAATGACATTTTAAAGGGCTGCCCTCTATAGTGTAATAAATAATGTTTACAAAGAATTTAAATATCATCCTTGAGCTGATTCCTTTTCATTAGCTAGTTAGCTAGGCATATAGTTGTCTTTAATTACAAACTTGCAGAGCATCAACAACAGTCACACGAAGACCATCAAAAGGTTAATTTGACGACAGACTACATGACTAACAAGCATAATACACAGGGTTTGGGGTAGTAAGCTTTCCATTCTGTGTTTACTATAGTTCAGGGAAGGTCCTTTCCTTTACCAAAATCTTCCATATAGAATTACGCTGACCTTTATACTCTTCAATACTTTTTTTTTTTTTTTTTTTTTTTAAATTCTCCTCCTTGGTATCCTTCCAACTATTCAGCCTGCTGCAGAATCTTTATCAGCACTGAGCACAAGAGCCTTCGACCCGCAGTTTTACTTCCACAGATTATGCTCACACTCAATAGTACGTTACCTTCTCTTCTCAAACTTGTGCAAACATTTACAGCTATAGTTTCTGTAGATTTTGTGGAGCCTGACTGCAGTATCTTTGATGCAAGTAAATATTATATAGCTTAGGTAACCACCGTAGCTTTCACATAATGTGTCAACTATTGCACTTATTTTATCTATGCTCATCAATACTTATCTATATAGTTCATACTAAGGATGATTATAGCACCATATAAACAAAACAACTAAATCCTGCATTTAATACTATTCTCCCTTACAGAAGCACTTACCTCTAATTTAAAAAGAGTATGTTTTCAGAGTAGCAGCAAAAAAATTTTGCTTATCAAAAGAATGAAACAAACTGAGGTCCATTAGGTAGCTCTCTGGTTTCCTGAGCTGTTGGACTACTCAAAACTCCGATCTATGGCAATGACTGATCCAGCTCTTAGCAAATAGAGTGTAAAATTCACAGGTATATAATTAGCAGAGTGGCGTGATTAGGCTGGTATTTTACAGGTCGTATAACTGGAAAGATTATCAAGGTGGAAAGGGATAATCAGAAATAAATGAAAATGCTCAGCTGTGTCCTAAGCTCAGAAAAAAACTCCCAAGGGAGCAATCTCTAGAAAGAGAACCTTCCTCGGTTCAGTCAGCCCTTAAATGGGGGTCTGCGAGGTACAGCCAGACTCCACTCTTCCCATCACACAGCTGAATTGCCTTCACCTGTGCACCTATGGCTGACTCAGCATTTGTCTCGTGATCAATCAGAGGTTCAGGCTGTTTCCATACAGAGAGTAATACACAGAACACGTAGATAAACATGGCTTAGAGTATAAACATCTGCAGTTTAGGTTTGATACCCTTGGATACTTTTATCCAGCCTAAAATCACTTTCTGAAGACATGTATTTTCCTCAAGTTTCTGAAAATTCAGATTTGGTAACAACCACTTTCCCATCACAGGTAAAGCAGTGCTTTGCTGGACTTTAGGTGTTCAAGTTGCATTTTAGTACAGCTCTTGCTAGAAGCAGACAGGCCTAAGGAAGAAGTTCAGATGCTGTATACTCACATGTTAGACCAGTACTATACTATGTCCACTGAAACAGCACCCCCAGTTCCAAACAAAGCAACTGGCACAAGTGTGCCATATATTAGACAATTGAAGAGTCAAAAGCATCTTATGTCTTGTAATAAGAGTGTATCTTTTTTTGCAAAGAAAGAAGGTCAGAAATCTCTGGGGAGTGATCTGAAAGCGTAAGCGTTTTGAAATTATATATTCAAAACATTGGTGTTTTTTGCCTTAACTTAGTAAGCTCTGTAGAGAAATTTAGACTGAAATATTTGATTTTAAACAGTGATACCGCTTGTATTCTCAACACACCCTTGCAATACATCTTTCCAGTCCAACTGGCCCGTTACTGATGACATAGCATGTGATTCACATTCTTTATGTATTCCTTCTGTAATCACTCTCCTTTTTGGCCATCCATGCTCCTCAGCCCTGTACCAGCTCTACACCTTGCTACTCACAAAGCAGCAGGTGGTGAGGAATAAACACTTCTGTGCAGCTTCCTCAGCACAGCCATAGACCTCTGGTACAAAGATCTCATTGTAAACAATGAGTACTTGTAAATAATCTTTTTTTTTTCCTGCATGGCAGAATTCAGTGACAAGCTTTTGCCTCATATGCACTTCATATCAGACACCATTCTGTTAGACTGCCCTTCTGCTGCCATCTATCACACAGCAGAAACATGTAAAGGAATATCACTGGGAAAGTTCAACCTCTATTGCCATTACCACAGACAGCCACCACTGACATCGTGGACCAATGTCTTAAAATAAAAGGCATTACATCTCGAGTAGCCCTCATATAAGATAAATTTTACTATTAGCTTAATGTGCATCACTTACAAATAATGAAGAATCCAAGAATTTAACATAATAGGTTTAGGATATATTCAAATATTTATTATTTTAAATGAAGTTAATGCCTCTTTTCACTCCTTGTTATCAGTGAAACAAAGTATCTGGCTTCATGCTAACCCTGAAAATCTATGGTCCTCATCCAGAGCAGACTTTCTGAGGGCTTCAAAGTCTTGTCATTCACGCTGCATGTGGTTTTGGTCATGACTCCACCCATGCTGAAATTTACATTAAGGGAAAAAGGGTACTTTACAGCTCGTTTGAAAGTCTCAGCCATTACTTCTCAAAATAATAAATTTCCTGGGAAAGAAGAAAATCCTTTATGGTGGAGGGTAGGGAAAAGGCAGGGAGATGGGACTTAAAAAAAGCCAGCAGCAATGAGCTTAGGAAGAAAGCTAATTTACTAAATATGATAGCTGAATGTGAGATAACATTATACAATACAACAGGTATTTCAGACTAATGAAGATAAGCTTTCTCTCCATTCCTATATGAAGTCAGGCAGACTTTACAAAGTCAGATGGAAAGCAGTTGCTGACTTCCTTGCTAATTATTAATCTATTTCATTCTACGTTTTTTCCTGAAGGACCTTGGATTCTGACAGTCAGTATATTTCTTTATGGCTACATGAACCACTGTGGGTTTGCTGTCATGCTTCACTTTCAGTATATTATCCTTTCTGTATTTTTAATTTCACTTTCATTAGTTTTCCAGTCCTCTGATACCTAAAGGTTTATTTTTCCTTTTGTACTTCATCAGCCTCAAACATCTTGGGTAAGAAAGCTCATCATTTCCAAATACTTTGAGTAAAGGAGACTCCAGTCTGATCTTCTGAAGTTAATTCATAAAATCATTAGCCAACATTTTAGGAAATTACAACTATAACAGGGACAAGAAAGAGTTGTCACCAATGATTAATATACTTTATGCTGCAACTATCCTTTAATTCCACAACTTACTGACCTCTTATAAGTCTATGGAATCATTTTATAGTTCACATTTTGTTCTCAAGTGTTGCAGATACACCTATTAACCCTGAGAAAGTGGAATTTTTTTTGAAAGATATCTCCAAAATTTCCAAAATATCTCCAAAATATCTCCATTTTTTGAATGATATCTCCAAAATTCTTCTTAGTGTGTTTATCCATCCACTGATGGATAGAAATTCATGAGTAAGTATGATAGAAAAAGGGTGAGAGGAACAGCTGTTCCTGTTTGTCATTTTTTAAGAAAAAGGTGTTATTTCAAAGATGTCATTATTGTAAGTAAGTCCATCAGGATCCTCACTATCAGGACAGAGAAGATTCATGTCTCATTTTATCATGAGGTTTTTATAATCATTTCATCAATTCAACTCTCGCCTTCAGATGTCTCCACATTTAATATTTCTTCCTGCAGTAGTAGTTTAAACCCACAGGTAACTATTCTAACAAAAGTCCTTTATCTCTATTTTTAAACGTACATTGGGTTTGTTAACTATCACCTTTTCTTCCACCATCACCTCCCTTCCTGTCTCATTCCTCTTTCTCACTTCTTCAGATGCACATGTTTTTCTACCACATCAGTTTCTACTTTTAAACCATACCAAATCTCATGTTACAGTTGTGCCTGCACATAGTGTCAGCGTGAATAAAACTGGGTCCTCCTTCAGTCGGTGTGGAAACACCCTTTGTTTCGTTTCCATAGATTTAACCAGGTAAATCCATTGGTCGCCCATTAATGACTCTGCTTGAAGAAAATAAAAGACATCACAAGGTAAATTAAGCACATGCTGTTACCTGTCATAAAGCTGACAGGACGTTCTGAAGGCACAACTGGATGATCTTATGCTATTCTACACCTATGTTCAAATTTGCTAAAATTAAACTGAAGATACTTAAGGTATCATTTTTGTGAAGGCAATAAAAATAAATAAGACTACCAAAGGTGAGAAATAGTCCCATTATTTTAAGTAATAATGTTACATTTGTTATACTTTCCAGTATATCTCTAAAATATGATTGTATGTACAAAATTTATTTCATGGCTTCCTCATGCCACACAGAGCACTGGATACTGTCTCGACTTGTTCCCAATACTTGAGATCAAGAGTATATTCCTGCCACCTTTCATTTTTTCTTAATATCTTGTTGAGCGTTACAGAAACACCTCCAGTTAAATACAGATCAGAGGCAACAACAACAAAATAAGTGACAAGGGGAACTCTTATTCGTTCCGTTTAAATTTTTCTATCATTGTTGCTCTTTGGAGACTCGTGTTTATATTTGTTTATTGGAATCACTAATGTTTACTGGAAAGAGCGCTCAGTGCTCCAATCCTAAGCACTAATTAATTCAGGAGGAGGCCAGAATGAAGCTACAGCATCACAAAACCACTCACTAAATGTTATACCCTAAGGTCATAACTGCCTTTCTTTGCAGAGAATATAATCGCTCTGTAATTCTCTTCAAAAAAGAGCAGGACAACCACAAACAGTGGAGTTAAGTCATCTTGAGGCAACTGCCATCAGCTAACAAATTCAGTCACATAGCCTCTGCAATTACTAGAGCATTCACTGCAACAAATTTGTTGTTGCTCTCCTCATAGAGAGTGGACAAACTACATCCTGTTATTGTTAAATGTATGATTGTCACTTTTCTCCCTTCTATTGCTTGCCCGCTTGCTGCCTAATGCTGGCCACTCTGCTGCTGCTCTCCCCTGCACTTTTGCCTCAGACCACCAGAATGGCGTGCAACAGGATGCTGCTGGATCTTGGTGGTGACTATCCCCACTTTATGTAATTCTTCTTCTTTCCTTATCTTTCCTATTGCCTGCTTTCCCTTCCCCATTACCCTAATTCATAATTGTCACCATCCTCCCCTTTCCCATCTCCCTGATTGATTAGGATCTGTAATAAACTGGTCAGATCAACATTTGAACCATTGTTTCTTAATCTCACATTGGGTATACCTATATCAAAGAACTTCCTCTCCCTCCTATAAACTGGAGAGAGACAGGTGGCAAGCAAACAACACACTGATGTTGATGCCTCCCATCCCCCAAGAACTCAATACTGACTGAAACCACCCTGACTAAAAACAATATTTCCACTATATACATTCTGCACCTCGATACAACCAATTTAAGAAAAGTTGCAACAACAGCAGTCCCTACTCTTCTTCCAACCACATCCAGTACAGCCAATAACTGTACTATTTTTTCAGTATTTCTGGTAGAAAGGTGGTGGATAACGCCTCAAAAATATCTAGCAGCTTGCCTTTCTTCCAGCTCCAAACAGAGATAAAACCAAGGAGATAAGTCATTAAAAGCAGATTAACTTCCTCAGCCTAATGAAGAGCAAAGCATTTGCTCTCATTTCCAATGATAATAATTTCAAAAGCCTTTGATTTCAGAATAAGTGTTCATCTGAGGTTGTAAATTGCAAGCTCATCAGAATCTTTATTCAAATTCCTAGCATACTTTCATGTATTTGTGAAATAAAGTTAGTTTAACTAAAGAGAAATGCATCCATTTAAAAATATATATGTTTCAGCTTGTTTGAGACTTTTATACCAGTTTGAGTTCAAAATTGATACATGATGTAAAATAAAAAACACAGCTGAGGGAATAGTGAGCAATGTATGAGTGGCAGTGAATTAAAGATTCTTCAACAGACACTTCTCATAGCACGTGCCAGTTAAACAAAAAAAACCAAAACAGTCAAGGTGAAGAGTTCTTCTAGCAGACAAAGACTTATGTCAAGATGCGCGCATTCTTGTAAATGCCTGGAAATCAGAATTGCTGCTTAAATGCCTGGGTATGTCACTAGAATTGTATAGGATGACTGCAGAAATGCCAAGATCCTTCAAAACTTCTGTAGATTTTCACTTCTGCATTGTCCAAAGGAATTTACTCCCACCCTCAATATGAAAAGAAAAAAAGCAGTTTACATCAAGTAAAAGCAAATTTACCATGTTCTGTTTCAAAGATCTCAAGAGTAGATTCAATATTCAAAATAAATAAGCAAACATAATTAAATTTAATACCAAAGTAGCCCTAGTCTTTCTCATGAAGTCAAGGTTGTTATCTGCTTGAATTGGATTTTGGTTTCCTTCATCCCACTGGCAATACTGAAAAGCATGGTACAACTCCTTGTCAAATTTGCCTGTCTGTCCTTAGGTTAGGAGTTAAGATTTGGACCAGTCAAAGATTTGGTTCCATCTTTGGGAAAGCCCCAGAAATGTCAAGCACACCCCACTTTTTTTCCCCCATTTTCCAGGACATGACTCTAATACATCAAATATCGTTAGTGAGTTTAACCACTTTTATGTGAAAGTTATGCAGAACAGAAGAGCTATGTGGAACAAAGTGTCCCAAAAGTATAGCACATTGAACAGTCTGCCATCCTTTCACTAGTTATTTGAACATAATTAGCATCCTTTTCATCCTACTTCTGTTTTAAAATATCACAATCTGCATGTGTACTGATAGGAGGGCCTTTGCATTTAGATAATTATAACAGTCTCAAAGGCAAGAAATCTAATGAATAACTCAAAATAAGTGTTCTTTAATCAAATGGTGCCTCCTAAGCACATTGGTACTAGTAGTCACCAGGGATAAGCCTGCTGAGAAAATCTTGCAAATCAAAGATGCTGGAAGGCAACGTACAACAACTCTTAGGTATCATTATTTTGTTATGTGGGATACATGCCACATTATTTCCTTCTTGTATGGTTCTTCATAACATTGCTGCCTTTAAAATGACAGAGGAATAGATTGAAGCGTGCTAAATACAAATAGCAAGACAGTTGACTCTACCAGTCAGCTGCACATTCACATAGTTTCAGTATAGATAGCCCAATCTGTACAAATTACAGTTGAAGAAAGCTCTCGGTTTCAACTGGTGTTCTCAGAGCTGCTTGAAATAGTATAAAACCTTAAAAAAAACCAAACCAAAAACAAACAAACAAACAAACAAAAAACAGGTGCCTAATTACAATACAGATGCATCTCTGGTTGCAAAGAAATACTGACAGTAAAATTTTGCCTAAAATTAGTCTGCCTGAATCTAGCAATAATTCTGAGGGATCCAGCTAGTCTAACACATTACTCAGCAATCATCAGAACTTATTATATCCTTATTTAGATTTCTTAAAAAAAACACTGCTGATGCACTTTTTGCCATATTTGTGTTGAGCAGATGAGCACAGCTTAATCTCAATTTGACTCCCAACAGGCTTTCTTCCTTTAAGTCCTTTAGACAGAACTGAAAACCACTGTCAGAATGACACTGAAACGTCCAGCTTCTCCTCAATGCAGTGACTGCCCAGCTCTGCTCACAGTAAATTTACAACCTAGTAACACCCTTGGAAACTTTTTTATTTTTTTGGACTGAGCCATGTCCTTCTAAACATGACCTGGCAGCATAAGAACTATTTTTAGACCTATTTCATCCCAGACATCAAACAAAACAGAGATGACATATTTTAAGCCCTTACAAAGGCAGAAGCAAGCAAACTGTAGCAGACAGTCTGGCCTTGCGCACTGGAATACTATACTTATTTAATACATTAAATAAGTTGGATAGGAGGAAAATCTACTGTAGGAAACAAAAATATCCCTTTTTATCATTAAATTAGGAAGATTTATTTTTCTCCCAAAGGACCATGCAGAAGTTGCTGACAGCTTTGATGTACAAAGCTTCTGCAGAAGTTCTCTGCTGTCCTCACTCAATGCTATCAGCTCACAACATGCCAGTCAGAGAATTAAGGCCAGTGATGCTGAAGAAAAAACAGAGGGGAAGGACCTCCTGTTAAATTAATAAAATAACCCCATTCATTAATCAAAGTTTCTCTTCAACCAGATTCAAAAGGATTTGGCACACATATGAAATTCCAGCACCGTGCATTCCTGAGTAGAACACTACCAAATCATTAATCAGCATCTTAATTTTCTCTTTTGGCATCATTAAATTAAAGTTGCTATCACCAGATTTAAAAGACTTATTGGGTATGTTGTCCTAAGCTGAAATTTATCCTTAATATTCCCTCTCTGCCCTTCTGCTTACTGTCATTAAAATGACCGTTTCAGAGATAAATGAACCTACTTTGAAGTCCCTTCCTACATAAGCAGAGAAATGTCATTACTTAAGTACAGATTTATCATTACTGAGGAATTCAAATATAGGATTAACCTTAAATAACATTTCCATTATTATGCAGTAATATTTTTAACACTTCTGTGATGCCTTTACTGAAAAAAACTTTTGAGACTCTTTATCGAGGCTAAAAAAGTTATCAACAAATATGCTCAACATCTGAATCTGCCAAAATAATTAATGCAATGGATCAGGCCTTAAGTAATTAAGCCTCACAGAAATGCTTTAAGGATTAAAAAGCCAGCGAGATTATCCTTTACTATCCATTACTGCCTGTGGCAACCTCTGAAAAGGCCTGTCAGCACATTAACAGCATCTTCTGCTGAGACCATCTATCACAGCTTAATAATAAGAACATTCAGGTGGATACAAGAAGTTTGTATCATGGTAAGGTGGATTTTTCCAATGCTGATGACACTTCTTCCTTTCTTGTATGTCAGCTCCATCAAGTCTCTACATTCTAATTGCAAGCTGGACACGATAGCATGAAATACTGCAAAGTTCCAGCCATCTTCTCAGGTTTTTATTTCAGATGACCTATATATTGTACTTTTTTCAAGTGAGTTAACTAGCACCTAATGCCTTCCACAGGAATGTGAGTAAAGCAAAAGCTTTTGCATTGGAACAAAACAGTGTATTCCTTCTTCAAGCACAATTTGCTCTTCAGTTGTGATTTCTGCATTTAAAATTCTTGGCTAATGTTTCACTGCCAGCTTTCCTTCAGCGGAGCCTCTGGTGCTGAGGAACAGGTGCTGCCAACTGGAAGCTCATTCTCAAAGGAGACGATCGCACGGGATGCAGCTGGATGTGCAAGAGCTGAACAAGGCATGCGGCATGACAGCTCCTCTGGATGAGAACTCACAGCGCTCTGGTAACGCTGGCACACAGCAGAGCTCCAACTTTGTCAAGCCACAGAATAAACCGACTGTTTGACAGACATTAGTATGTGGCAGGGGCAGCAGCTTCCCAATCAGTGCTGTCAAAGCTAAATTGAAACTCTGAGCTCAGCTGCCAAAACAGAAAATGTGTTAGAAACCAGAGATGGATTAAATCTTTCCTTACTGAAAATAATATCCAAAATAACACAAATCAAATATAAGAGCTTTTAAGCATCTGTGATGAGAAAGTTGAAATGTTAGATACTACGGTCTTCCAGCTGTTCTTGGGGGAAGAAACACTGTAGAATAAACACACCAACTCACCCCCCCCACCCCACCCCCTCCAGCACTCAGAAGGAAATCCAAGCTATTTGCTAGCTGCACACAAAGCTGCATTTATTTAAGTGACTGAAATAGCATTCCACAGACTTCCCAGCAACTTCCTTCATGGCACATACGCTTGTTCGATTTTGCAGAGAACAGCCTGCATTTTATTTATCAGTTCCTCACTGATTAAAAATAACTCTTCAGATGTTCCATCAAGCAGAACCAGTAAGGGGCAGGGGAAGAAAACATGCAAAAAAGAACAGAGAGGAAAGAAAATTAAGAGAGGTGAGAAAAATCCAAGTACAAGAATAAAAGCAGGAAGGGAAGAAGTGGTTTTTACTCATTGTGAGGTTGCTACAGAAGAAAAAATTCTTCTTCTTAATCCTCTGCTACATCTGTTTAGTAATCTTTCAAGCCTGTGTGAAGCAGGGTAGTCATTACAAAAAACAGAAAATAAAAAGTTAGCTTCAAAAGCAAGGCAAACTCCATTCCTCTTATTCCACAAAAATCTATCACTATGCTATTCATCCTATCTCAATGGACACTGGAAACACTGTAGAAACCTACTGCTGTGTCTACGGCCTTGCTGTAATTAGTATAGTCAGTGGAAATAGCCATGCATAGAGGACTGGTTCCTCACACATACAATTCATTTCCTACAGCGTCCCTAGCCCTGAACAAGCTCTAGCACCTCTACATAACTGACAGGAACACGATTACATACATTGCAAAGGTCAGAAGTTTAAGATCCTACCTCAGAAACAAGCATCAGCTAGACAAAGCACAAAGCTCCTGTCACACTGCCATCAAGCTCAGTTCTCCAACATAAGCTCTTGTTCCATTCACACCCTTCAGCTGTATAATCTCTGGATCAGACACTAATTTCCAGAGCACCTGTTTTGGTACAAACTCTATTTTATCCACTACTGCTCTGCACTCTGGGAAAATTTATGACTAGTTCTGGCATCTCAGCCTATCTCCTTTGCAAGCACTGCAACAGAATTCATTTAGCCCTCTACTTTCTTCTGTCAGTAATTTACTGCTGCTATCAGAGACCTGGCTGTCTTTTTCACATTGACCTTTTGTTGCTTGTGGATTTCTTACTATTTACCATAACATCTTCTGCAAATATCCCTTTGTCTTTCACCTCTGCTTTCTTGTACAGTCTTGCTAACTGTCACTGTGGTAAACTTACCTGAATAACGAAAATACATTAATCAGATCAATGAGATCCAATCTTTGGTTAGATATGGGGCATTGCTGAGACTGAGAAGCAGGGTAAACAGATGTGGTATTATTCCTAGATTTAGAAATGTCATAAGATGGGAATTGAAAAAGGAAAAACATTTCCAAGTACTGGCCAGGGAAGGTACTTAAATTGGTACTTAAATACTCTTTAAATAATATAGTCTATTGGTTGCTCAGTATTATTTATAATTCCCTGACTGGGTCCCCCACTTCTCAGGAAGAACAACATGAGAAATAAGAAATAAATAGTTTTCTTCTAGCAAAAAAAAAAAAAAAAAAAAAAAAAAAAAGTATTTAGATATATGGCTTCCAATTGTTCCCTGTTCCACAGCACATGCAATTCAAATGTCCTATTCCCTGTTGGTATCCGCTCTCATTTCATTATAACATTTCATTAACCTTATCAGAAAACCTTCCAGCTTGATACTCAGGACGTACATGAGGGAGCCCAAGAACCCTTCAAAAAGTTCACAGTAAAGCTGCTGAGTAGAAATCCAAGCAGCTGTCCCTGTCCACAAAGAGATCCTACAGAAGGAAATGTAACTGTGTGGGGTCTCTTGGTTCATATGCCTCCCCCTTAATTAGAGCTTCTGAGAGAAGCCAGCTTCGTGCTCCTCACCCATTCTTCCATGCCCACCACTAAGCTCAGGACAGCATTGCCAGCCTAAAAACCTTCACACAGAGAAGGTGAAGATGAGGGTCACTATCACAAGGTAGGTGTAAATCTGGCCATGCCAGCCAGCTGTGCTAAATAAAGGATTTCACTGTTCAAGAGAATACGTCTTGCCATGTTTTTATATTAGGTTTCCACGTCTTCAGAAAATGCAAAGATGAGATTGAAATAAATTCAGCATATCTTGACACAGCTATTTTTTTTTAAATCTAGACCATCCATCAAGCTTCCACAAGCCTTTAATATTTTGATTTATTTACATGACAACAAGCCATACAATTAGAAATTAGCCTTGAAAACTGTCTGATTTCAAGTGGAGGACAGAAGCTACCTGTATAATTGCTGGGGAGAAGGACTAGGTACTAATCATACCATTTACTTGACTTAGATTTGTACTACTCTACCAAAAAAAATTGAAATGTGGAATAGGGAGGAAGAGATCTCACTTTCAGACATCTGAGCTCCTTCTGTGTAAGCTGTTACACTGCAACTATGACTAATTAGCAGGGGAAAAATGCAGAGTGCTCCAACAGAAGGGAGAGGAGTTTCTTTAATATATGTATACCCAACGTGAGACTAAGAAACAACAATTCAAATGTAGGCCTGACCAGTTTATTAAAAATCTCAATCAATCAGGAAGGTAGGAAGGGCGGTGACTATTACGTATTAGGGTGATGGGGAAAGGAAAGCAGGCAATAGGAAAGAAGCCTATAGAGGTAACTGGACTATGGATACTGCAGCCAATCTGTCAACATCAAGCAATGAGACAACCACCTCAGAAAATTTTTTATTTATTGGGCAAAAGCTACTTTCCTAAACTCATGGGGTTAGTTTGATGGGTGGTATGAATGTTTGGGACTGTGGGTATAAAAGGTGATGTGGATTAATGTGTTGTTCAGTTTTTGCATGTTTGTTGGTATATATTCTTTATATTAATAAAGCAATCAACCAAATGCTTGTTGTTCAAACTAATAACGAAGAGGGATATGTGGGACAAAGAAAGACATTATGAACAACAGACCTCACAAATGAGTAAACAAGCTCAGCAGCTACTTGTGCCAGACATAAATGCACACGAGGCACCTGGCGAGTACATGTGACCAAGGGGTTTTTAAGAGGGTATAAAAGGTTGCTAGCATCTACAATGAATGTCTTAGTTCTGCACCAGCAATGCAGCCCACTCCTCGCTTGCCAAATAGTATCATCATTCTTTCTTTACACTAAGTTTGATTTGTGAGTCCATGTAAATGTAATCTTCTTAATTAGCTCATCAGGTATTTAGACAACTTTCACTACTGACTGGCCACACAAGTAATTTACAACTAAACTGTCAACATGAAGAAAATCAAGCAATCAAGGGCTACTCTTTTCATCAGACCATCTTGTAGATCAAGAAAAGACTTTGGAAGAATATCTCAACACCCATTGACATTTACTTCCGCAACCACAGTGCAAAAAGATCAGAGCTCTGTCAATGAATCTTTAAGATTAAAAAGCTGTATCTGTCATATCCTTCAGATAAGGATGCTCTGCTCGGTGCATTTTTCTGATGCACAGTTCTCCTCAGTTCACCCTTGCTTCTGAGCTAGGTAGCAAAACCATTCCCATGGAGGAGGGTAGCTCTCTGCCATCTAGCACTTGCTTTCAAGATTGATCAAACTATTTATCTGCCTGCAAGCAGTTTTGGTTATTTTCTGAAATGACTCTGAAAGACTTCAACAGAAAATTAAAAAAAAAATTAATAGACCACAAAGCCATTCCATATAAATTACATTAGAAAATGAGTAAATCAGCCATTCCATTTTGTACACTCAATACAGAACACTCAGGACTACATCACAGGAGCTCCTCCTAAAGACTATAACGTAAACTATAAAAAGGTAAGGCTCAATTGCAGGATCACTTAACATTTTCAATCAGAGTTTTAACTATTTCCCCAAAAGATTCTTAAAGAATATTGCAGCTGGAAACAGACCTATAGAGGCCATCTATTCCAACTCATTGACTCTGTGTAAGTCACAGCAGATGGAGATCTATTTGCCATGCATATTTAAATACAGCCTGTTCAAATCTAAAGGGGTCATTACCAGACTTAATTGAACAGTAATTAAAGTTTTCCTTCAGCATTTATTTTCTTGAAATCTTTTCGAAGCTACAAAGAGTGTTAACTTTCAAGGAAACCTTTGAAATAGTCCACGAAGTTGGAGAAAATTATTAGCTGGAATTAAGAGAGCAGGTGCCCCAATAGTAAAAGCAGTAATTTCAGATGAAGGTTTGATTCCTGCCCTGTCTGCAGACTGACTCTCAAGAAATCGATTTCAATCTCCTGGGCACAGATACCTGGTTTTGTCCTCTCATTACCCTTTGAGAGAACAGAGACAGGTTTAGGATACAAATTCTTAAGGAGAAAAAACATCTCAATATTTTGTACAACGAACTGCGATCTAAAAGCATCTAAATACTAGTATTCCCTGTATTCTCATCAAGTACACACAGCTGGTATATTTGATTGGGTGCTAATTTATCTTCCTCACTGAAAAATTCATTTAGCAGTAGCCCCTAGATATACCCAAGGACATAAAACTACAGGTATACTCACACCTGGAAACCAAGAGTTTTTCCCCTCCTTTTGTAAGAAGCAAGAATCATTCACTCTAATTACAGGACTTTAAGACTGAGAGATCTGTAAGGAAGGGAATGGTAAAATAAAAAATTTTGCAGTGTGTACCAGAGATACAATATTCTCTTAGCTTGGTTGTGTAAGATCTGCCCTTTCAAACATGTTCAGATTTGGGTATTATTGAGTGCTATAAAACTACTGTCACATTAATAGTCACTAAAACTATTCAGCTTAATTGCTGGTGACAATAAAAATACTATTTACAGCAATTTAGAGTCTACTGTGTATTCATAGTCCACTTCCTTTCGCTTGACTGTCACAGCATACTATAGTAATCATACGACCTAAGGTCAGGAGTTGTCTGATAACTTCTCCTAGTTAATTAATTTTGCTGAACTGTTTTTGCATTCCACTAATTTTCTTTGTTCATCTTTCAGCTCTGGTTTGAAGTATGATTACTTTCTTTTTCTTGGACAGTAGCACAAGTAAAACTAATTTATCCCTTTTTTTCTGAACAGGTGTCTTAGTATCTGTAAGCAGAAAATCTCATTCAATACATCTTACAATCAGTTCTGTCATACAATATAAAATCCGAGAGCCAGGGCTCAAGAAGATACACTAGAACTATCCCAGCTTCATTCACAAAAACCAGCACATTAAGAAAAGCTAAAAAACCTGCAGTAAATATTAAATAACTTGAAGTAAATAAAATTTCACTCTTAATTTTGTAGTTATAGTTATGCATATAGGAAGACGAAATTTGATATTCAGCAAAAGCAGCTTTTGGCATGATGCTACAACTGAACACAGAATTAAAAAAAAAAAAAAAAAAAATTACATAGATACCTACAACGTACAATATAGAATCATAAAGACCTTAGAGTTGGAAGGGACCTCTGAAGGCCATCTATTCCAACTCCCCTGAAATGAACAGGGACACCACATCTAGATCAGGTTGTCCAGGGACTGATCCAGCCTCTCCTTGAAAGTCTCCAGGGCCTGAGCATCAACCACATCTCTGGGCTACCTGCTCCAGTGCCTCACCATCCTCACTGTAAGAGACTTTTTCCTTATATCTCACCTAAATCTACTTTCTTTGAGCTTGAAACCATCATCCCTCGATCTATAACCACAGATCCTGCTAAAGGGTCTATTCTCTCCTATTCTGTAATTCCCCTTTAGATACTGACAGGCTGAAATCAAAGAAATCATAGAATGGCTTGGGTTGGAAGGGACCTCAAGGATTATCAAATTCCAATCCACATGCCAAAGGCAGCGTTGCTTACTGATAGATCAAGTACTAGATCAGATTGCCCAGGTCCCCATCCAAACTGGCCTTTAACACCTCCAGGGATGGAGGCATCCACAACCTCCCTGGGCAGCCTGTGTCAGCACTACACCAATGTCTCAGTAAAAATCTTTCTCCTGACATAAAACCTAAATCTCTCCTCCTTTAGTTTAAAACCATTACCCTTTATCCTATCCTACCCTTTATCTACCCTTCCAAAAAGTTGACTTTCCTAATGTTTATTAACTCCCTTTAAGTATCAGGTCACCTCATTAGCTGCTCATAAGCAGCCGAAAACATCTGTTAACTCAGTTTTCATTTGAGAACAAAAAACATTCCTGACTGAACAGAACTACAGTTGTGAAATGAATCTCTTGACGGTGGGAGAGTTTCAAGTTTTATCCCACTTATTTCAGAACTGGACACAGATACAGATTTCCTCCCAAGCCCATGGGCAGTGCGGAAACATCATTTTGGTGAAGGTGGCACAGCCCACAGATAGCTGCATCACTACAGCAGAGAGGGCAAATAATTCAAAGCAGCTCCATTGCTACAGACAAGATTTAGCCCTTAAAGGCTGGGGTGCAGTTATATTCTGCATTCTTTTAAAAGTGGCTCAGTCGTTTCCAACTAAACAATTACTAACTTACAGCATTTATGCTCTTAGGAATTTGAGGAGTCCAGTTTTAACTAGGAAAAAGAAAAAAGGAGCTAAGAGGAATAACAAATACTTTCTTAGTGCAGTACTTGAACTGACAAAGAGGGTTCCTTCAGTCCAGCAGTACAGTTTATAAATACCCTTAAACTCCCCAGTTTTACCTGACAGTGCACAGTATACATCCTTAAATGTATATACAGTAGATCATGATCTGTAGCTACAAGGAGCTCCCATTACATATGCTGATTTTTTATTATTATTCACGAAGTACTTGAGAATTCAGCAAGTTAAATGCACCACAGGAATTTGAAATGTTTTATTATCCACAACAGTACATCCCATACAACAAAAAAGAATCAATGCTGCAGACACATTTGACTTCCAACAGCTTCAAAGGCTCATTGAAAGTGAGCAATAAAGATGTTTTAAAATATAAGTGTAAGCAAGCTTGGGTGAATACTATTTGAATCAAAGGAGAACATACTTGGAGAGTTCTTCATGCATTTGAAGGCGAGTATTCTACTACAAAACAAAATGTTTTCTGTTCGTATAAAGGCCCTTGGAACAGAAATCAAAGAACCCAAGCAAATAAGTGAACATACCAACGTGCTTTAAGCATGTTAACTACAGCTAATGGCTAATATGCAAACTAAGTAAAATTGACCATTTTGGCACAATAGCATTTTTAGAAACTTATCACATAAGGGTTAAGGATACTTAAAAGAGTCTTACGAGAATTAAATATGCCATTTATATCAAAGCTTGAGATTTAAGTAAAAACATCAACACATTATTTCTCATTCTGTAGTAGAATATTTGTGATTGATTCCAATATTTGATAGCATTTCAAATATAAATCCTATCACTATATTCAGATTATGCCATACCTTTTCCTGAAATTCTTTGTGACAGAGAGATTAATATTTGACCTTGGTTGAATGGAAAGTTTGAGATCATACTTTAACTGCAGATTAACTTGCACGAGTTCAAATTACAATGCAGAGTTAAACTTCCAAATTTTCATTTGCCATTTCCAGCAATAGTCACCTTCAAAGGAATCATAGACTGGCTTGGGTTGGATGGGACCTCAAGAATCATCAAGTTCCAATCCCCATGCTGATGTAGGCTGGTGCCACTGGCAAGGCATACAAAGCACTGTGCCTGAAGTACAAGAAACTCAGTTTTACTTTGGATAACTGGTAGAAAATATTTAATGCAGCTACATTACACTATGTTACAATTAGATCTGTGCAGGCCTCCCGGTATGTAGCCTTAACTTCCATTAGCTAGCACAGATTTTTCTATCTCCAAAACACACTGCAGGTGCTGAAATAATTATAGCCCCACTACTCTTACTGCTGTAGATGTTGACACTGACATATTTCTCAGTCCTTGTACTAGGAGGCTTCTCTTCCTACTAAAATGCCTTTCTAACTTAGTGAGCCACTTTCTCCATTATTCTATGGCTATTTCAGTCTCTATGTAACTGGTGTGATTACTTAGTATTAGAACTCAAGTCACACGTCAGAAATTCAAAGGAATTTAAAGAAGGTTCTTTTGCTCTTTACATCAACTTATCTTACTGAAGGTAAGAAATTTCATCATAAATATGATAAATTTACACCTTCAGATAGATGCTCTAACCAAACCTAGCCAAATCTTTAGATAACTCCAGTAATGGTAGTCTAAACCAACACACGAAGGACAGGTCTGAGAATCTGCACATTGAATTCTTCAGCTAGTCTCTGAAACTAGCCTAGGTCAATCACTCTAAGTTCTGAATAATGGAATGTTATTAATAAATATTAGAGGAAGTCAGAGGATGGGCAGCAGCTCTGTCACAAAAAAGATTATTATTTGATCCAAGCCAGAGCAGCTGTGCATAGGAAACATCATCCTTGTGCTTCTTTTGCATTTGGAGAGCACCATGGTGTGAACCAAACAGAACACAGTCCAGACCTATTTTTTGTGATTAAATGCACATTGGCACATTTATGCTTTGCTCCAATTCACAATTGTTATTCATGAAGCACTGCTACAGGAATCATTTGGTTTGTTATGAAACAGTTTAAAAGCAATAGTATGGCCTTTAGATGTTTAAGCAGAAGTCCCCAAAGAAGACTCACTCTCACAACTATCACTGACTTCATGATAATTTCGCTTTCCTGGACATAGGCTCAGCTAAGTCATTGACTAAAGCAGCTACCTACATTTGCAACCTGCCAAAAACTACTATTCTTGTAGTAAATGGATGTTTAATTCTGTGCCCAGATTGATGCATGGCATTCTGCTTAAAGCTTAAGAGCTCAACTAAATCCAGTTAGAACCCAATGCATGGGAAAGGATAATGTATTGGGCAGTTCTGAGTTTTCTTGGAGATACCAAGAAAAGCTTAGGTCTTGAGAGATCATTGAAAGTACTAACAATGTTAACACTGATGCTTTCAAAATTCATAATTTACCATATGTACAGACAGGCTGAGCTTGACCTGTGCTCCCTGGGGGAGAAGGCTCAGTCACCATTACTGCATATACACCAACGTGAAGTGTTTCACTTCAGTCAGTAGATATACAGGCCTTTTATTACCTAGCTGGTACATACAAAGAAGATCTCAGACATATAATGGTGATTCACTAGCATCTAAGAGGAAGACTTGCTGCTAAGTCAAATCCTTTACATTCTTGGAACCAAATTTACTCCTGCTGTAGGCCACAAAGGCTTGTTAGAAATAAACCTTTTTCAAGATTTAATTTGTATAGACAAAAAGTTTAGGCACAAACACATTTTCTGTTGAAATTAATAGGAAAAAAAGC
This sequence comes from Lagopus leucura, assembly GCF_019238085.1. Taxonomy (NCBI): domain Eukaryota; kingdom Metazoa; phylum Chordata; class Aves; order Galliformes; family Phasianidae; genus Lagopus; species Lagopus leucura. The sequence continues at coordinate 2,088,451 of NW_024962284.1, read as the reverse complement.
CTTTAAATTCAGCAATGCCTGGGTTTGAGCCAACAGAACTTAGAAACATGTTTACTGATAAAAATGCAGTTGCATTAAAATAATCAGATATACTTGATTATACCATCACTTCAATGAATGATGGCATTTTTTTCTTACTTTTTTCTTTCTCAACTATAAATAGAGTGATATCACCCTGAGTTGAGAAATGATCGCAAACTTTCTAGAATATGATTTCTGATCAAGTGTTGCATCTACTGCATCAGTAACTACACCAGACAGAATCAATGCGTGATAAGGTCAGCTCTCAGTTCCATGACATTTTAAAAGCAAAGGCTAAGATCCACAAAAGAATTTACAGACCTAAAGTGACATTTGGTAGTACTCCCAAGGGTCAAAACAAGACAAGGTGAACTTACATCTCTACCTAGAAAGTACATGAAGGAAATGTTAATGGAGAAAAAGAAGCTCCTCAAAAGCACTTAGGATAGGATGTTAAGAATAGAAACAAAAAGATATCCCACTTACTACAAAGATACAATCTAAGTCTTCTCAACTCACACACTAGTATTGGGCCTGTTTTTTACATTTTTGTGCTGGTAGATGGTAGAAAACAGATGTGTTTGGGTGCTGAGCACATCCCCAACCTCAGCAACATGCTTTCTCTGCCTAGGCAGTGGTGGGACTTTATTTCAAGATAGACATAAGCACAGCTACTTTACCAGCAAGTACTGAACGTCTGGATCTCACTGTCTTAGAAGGTTGCCATGATTGCCTAAAACAAATTGCTAATTATTGTGAACGTTCCAGGAGAGACAATAAAGCAAAATAACAGCTAGATTACTGCAAGTAGGCATTCAGAAGTGTGTGATCTTTTCTTACAGTCCTATACATTGAAATTCAGAATAATACATCCAGTGTCCCATTCCTCACGGCACCGTACTTCCATACTAACTACTTACATCAGCGTCCTTTTATTTTCCTGTCCCTCACTCTTTGAAATAAATAACATGCTAAAATAACAAAATAAATGAAGAGTTCACAGCTGTTCTCTCATTCATGGGCTGCAGACTCACAGTAATCTTGATGCCAAAATTCACATACCTTGCAGCATAACACAGCAGAGAAATATTTTTTTATCGATTCAAAGCTTATGAATTCCTCATTCAAGAAGATGTTTATGCTCAATTACCTTGAACTGCTGCCTTTTTCTTTTTTCTTTTTTCTTTTTTTTTTTTTTTTAAGAATACACTCTGCTTTTCATAAGCAAGTGGTGATTCTTTTTTATTTTTTTATTAATTATTATATATTTATAATAATATTATTTTTTAATATTTTTTATTAAAAGTGCCAGGTACATAATCCAGTGATTACTGAGGTCTTGTAATAGAAGATCTATTGATTTCTATAGGAATTATATTTCAATTACTCCATTAAGAATTAATTTAACAGAGAATCAACAGTTTTTACCACAGGTGATAGGCTTTTAAGATGGTAGATGAAACCCAGGTGCCCAAATTAGAGAAAAGAGCCACTTCTCTGCTGAGCAAAGGATTACCTGTTCTCTCAGTCTGCTTTGTACCACTCAACACAAAATGAAAGAACTCCAACAACAGAACATCTCTCTTTTGCTGAGAACTGTGCCAAAAACTGGGCTGATGCTGAACACACTGTGTTAATTGATTTATTTAATAAGCTTATTTTGTCAGGAAAAGAGAATTTTTATGTTTTAATTTATGGAATGCATGTAACTGGATGTTACCATTAAAATTAAATGACAGGATCATTAAAAGATTACCTACATTCACCTGGCTAATACAATTTAGATAAAGAAAAAAAGTTCTTTTTCATAGGAGGTACTGACAGCTATGGGCACAGGTGGCCAGAGAGGCTGTGGATGCCCCATCCCTGGAGGTGTTCAAGGCCAGTTTGGATGGGTCCCTGGGCAGCCTGGTCTGGTGTTAAATGTGGAGGTTGGTGGCCCTGCATGTGGCAGGGGGGTTGGAGGTTCATGATCCTTGAGGTCCCTTCCAACCCTGGCCATTCTGTGATTGTGTGGCCAGAGAGCTCTTTATTTAATAATAAATAAGAACGGTTGTTATGAAAAGCGAACAATTATCCTTATTAATTTTGACATGCGTGAAGTCTTGTCATTTTACAGAGTGAAACAAAACAACCATGAAAACACTGTAGAGATTCTGGTAAGATCTCTACTCCTTTAAGAAGAATATTACAAATGCTAAATTCTCTGTTGCTGTGCCAAAATGCTGCTGTCTTTGATCTGACATATGCAGTCCAAAGTGAGAAGAGAAGTGGTCCTGTGAAGGGCCCTGGTACTCGCCCATTGCAGATGACAAAGTAAGTTAAATAACAAAGGAGAAGAAACTTCTTTCCCCTAAAACCTCATTCGTAAAAATTTCTGTAAAATCTGTATAGATCAGCATGGGACAACAGCATGGCCTATATTGCATAGTGCAGAATAACCTAAATATTACGTCATGTAAGGGGAAAAAAGTTATTATCTTTCCTCTGCATGAAATGGATTGTATGTACTGGAACTAGTGCATAAGTACTGTGATTGTATCCACACAAGAGTTCACCTATTTATCAGTATAAAAAATAGGCTCCATATACTTTGTTGTGTAGAGTTATAGAAGTTATAGAAGTGAGATTGAATCTAGTATCAGCTTCTGTAATCAGGATTTACTCTAGACAAAATGAAAATGATTAAGAAATATGGTTAGGACATGAAGTGAAAGACTGAAGAGAAAAATCAAGAGCTCATCATGCTTAACTATTTGGAGTAGACATATGAGAAAAATATCTCTTTAAATTGACTTAGAGATGTGCTATGATCTAAATTTTGATGTGAAGACTAGAATCATAGAATGGTTTGAGCTGGAAGGGACATCAAAGGTCATCAGTTCCAATCTCCCTATGCTTAAAAACAAGTGCAGCCTTTTTTGAATAAGATACATTAACATTTGTCTTATCAGTTATTACAATTAAGTTTTAAATTGCGATGGGAAGTATTCTGCTTTTACCAGATTTGGAGAAAAATGACAGGGTGAAAGGAAAGCAGAATTTCGTCCATTATATTTTGTGAATGACATTTTAAGATTAGAAATATTTCTTTTTTCTCAAAATCCAGAATCAGTTCAGTATGAGAATTGGTTTTCTTTGGCAGAATTTGAACAAAAAATATATTCCAGTTATTTAAACGATTACTTTACATAATTTTGTAGTGCTTTTTATGCGAGTGTGATTCACACTATTTCCTCAAAAAAATGTCATCTCAGTACAAGATGTTCAATTTTCTCTAATGTTGATATATAGACATGAGAGGGAGAGAGGGAAAAAAGCAGTTCTTTGCATATTTTTATTTGAAGTGTGATAAATAAATGCAAATGTGTCCCAGAGCATACATTTTCTCTGCAGGAGCTGACTATTAGTCATACAGCTGGGAAGAAATCTGTTTGATGCTTTAAAGACTGCTAGAAGACAGACAGCTATGGTGCCACAGTAGATTGTTCTGACATTGCTTTCATTTGCTAAAACTGAAAACAAAGATTTATTTGCCATGTCAACCTCCAGCATTTCTGATGACTGATAGCTGATGTTAAATGGTGAGATTAGCTCCATTTATACGTTCTTATAATGGAACAGGCCAACCTTTATCTGGCCAAAGCATTTTATGGGTGAAAAACATTTAATTTTCTGATGAATTTTAGGGAAAGGTGCCCAAAGAGAACAGCAAGAAATCCCCCAGGCTGCCCAGGGCCACATCCAGTCTGGCCTTGAATACCTCTAGGGACAGGGCATCCACAACCTCTCTGGGCAGCTGTTCCAGCACCTCACCACTCTCATAGTAAAGAACTTTTCACTATAGTCATAAGTGCAGTATTCAGAGTTAATTACAGATGAACACAAAAACGTAATGTAAAACTCGACCCCAATAAAAATGATGTAGAGTGAATTGGGAAACAATTAAATGAGGCTTCCACAAGGATAAATTCATATATTAAAAATTAAATTCTTCCCGAATTTACCATAATTATTTACCTCCCTGCAATTTGATTTCACAGGCATTCGTCAGCTTCAAAAAAAAAAAAAGAAAGAAAGAAAAGAAGAAAGAATTTGAAAGACTGACTGGCAAATGCCAAACCTTTATCTTGTCAAGAAGGAGGTACTTTTATTCTATTATATCATTTGACTGGAAGGGGTTGCTGGTTGCAAAGGCAAGAGAAATGTCAAAGACCAGTAGAGTCCAGGAGATAAAAAATATTAAACAAAAGTCACAAAAGCAGGAAAAGGAGATAAAATGATAAGAACACGATAGGAAAAAACCTTAAGAAATCAGAAATAGGCAAAACAAAAAAAGCAGGTCTAGATTCTCAGTTTCTTCAGCTTGACAAGTGTCCGGGAGAGAAGCTCACTGTGGGGAATGGGTATATTTACAGGAAGAAGATAAAAGGGATGAGACACATGGGAAAAGCCAAGAAGGCTCACATCCCTGCATACTCTGACAGCAGGAATACAATCAGAACACACATTTCTCACTGCAAGGAAAAGAAAATGCAACAGCTTAGACAAACAGTTCATTGGAGACTAAGTCTAAAATCTTTGGGGCCAAATTAATTTTAACAATTTTGCTAACTCATCATGCTATATCCACAACATAATGCACTAAACTTCGGTGGAACACAGTTACTCCTCTCTCTATTTATTTAAACAAGGGTGATTATGTCAACAGTGTCATACCTGCTATTTAAGCTGAAGCTTGTTTTGGTACAAAACCATATCAGCCCAATGAGATCCATTCTACCCCAGGTTCTTACATACATATTTGATCATGTTTGGTTTTTTCTTAGTCGATCTCTTAGTCGACCACATGCTTTTACTGCATGCAATGAAGACCTTTAAATTAATTTTTCGTAATACTAATCATCATACTCCACCCATTTGGATACTAAGCGTGTGGATGCACTACTACTCCAGAGATCCCTTGCAATCCCCACAATTCTGTGAACTCCTCTGTTCTGGATCTTCCTATTTGTATTTGTGCTGCTGACTAACGAAGGATTTGCTCTTGAGTTGTCAAAGAGAAGCAAAGAACATTCCTGTGTCATTGGCAAATGCTATTCATTGCAAGGCAATTTCTACATGGCTTTTAAACACATTTAACAATAGGTACTGGAATACCACACAGTTATTTATCATCTGTGTTGAGTTTGCTTGTGTGCTGCAAAACCAGAGCCAGCCTTGACAAACATTTCCTTTTTCCTTGTTTATCTAGAACAGGCAGCACCCTCTGCCGAAAAACAAGTTTCACAAAACAGAAACCAAGTCCATAGATATGTTCCCCCCCCCATCCTACCTGCTGCTCATATCAAAGCGTGATCTCTTGAATTCCCTGTCATTGCATGACCCATGTTCCTACCTAATCTGCAAAGGTGCTGGGTGGCTGAGGTGCAGGGGTTGGGTGCAATGGCTCAGCTCTGCCTTTCACTGCAAGCACAGAAAAAAGGGGTGGAGGAGCTCATTCCCTCTCTTCATATAATTTAAGCTGCCAACTGTCACAGGAAATGTTTGCAGCCCAAGGACAGGACAGAGTGAGAGTTGGAAAAGCAACAGCAGCAATCTTTTCTGCTGAAGCTAAGTAGCTACTCAGGGATAAATTAAAAATTCATTGAGCCAAGAAAAAAAGAAAAAGGCTTAACAGACCAGTGCTTTGGATATCTCATTATTTGACAGGGAAACACAGCTTTCTCTGCTGCTCTGCTGAATGCTTAATGAAAAGAAAGCCTTCTATAGCACTGACACAGAATGGCAGACTCCTTACCCCTGGCTACCTACTGCAGCTCTTGGACGCTAGACAAGCAATGGCTGTATTTCCTGCACCAGCAAATGCTTAGTGCTGCACAGCGGGTGTCGTCTTAGAAGAGCAGAGTGTTTTCCTTGGGGGCATAGCTGTGCTGCAGAGTCTACTTTGCCCACATCCACCAAAAGTTATCAGCTGAAAACAAGGTAGAGCAAGCAGAAACACCTTGGGATAAACTGAATAAACTATTCACAGAATTCACAGAATCACAAGGTTGGAAACGACCTGCAAGATCATCCAGTCCAACCACCCTCCCATTCCTATTAGTACCACAAGCACTAAACCATCTCTCGTAGCTCCTCACTCAGGCGCCTCTTGAACATTACCAGGGACAGCGACTCCACCACCTCCCTGGGCAGCCATTCCAGTGCCTGACCACCCTCTGAGAGAAAAAGTTTCTCCTAATATCCAACCTAAACCTCCTCTGGTATAACTTCTGGCCGTTTCCTCGGGTCCTACTATTTGCCTGGGAGAAGAGGCCAGACCCTTTTGCACCACAACCTCCCTTCAGGAAGTTGTAGAGTGCAATGAGGTCTGCCCTGAGCCTCCTCTTCTCCAGACTGAACAATCCCAGCTCCCTCAGCCGCTCCTCGTAAGACTTGTGCTCCAGACCCCTCACCAGTTTCGTTGCCTTCCATACATTTGTATAGCCATGTATTTATAGGAACACATGCATGTGTATGCTGCACAGAAACTGAAGCAGCATTCACTATGTGAAATCAAGCACTTTATTGAAAAGAGTAGTCCATTAACTGCCCAGTGGGAAAAAAAAAAATGGAGAAATTGAGAAATATACATAAACAGTTCATTTTATCATATCCATTACATACTATAAGAAAAAAGGTAGCAAAAATATTTTAGATGTGATGGATTTTTTTTATTCAGCCCATGCCCTAGTAAACGGGCCTGAGCCATAGGCTGTTTACTCGAGAAGAGGTCGTGTAGGACCTGAATGAACAGATAAATAGAGAAGGGATCATCAGCTTATTTACTCTGAATGGAGTAAATAGCAGAGTGTTTCCCACAGCTGATCTTCATTCAACCCATATATGTACTTCTGCTGATGCATTCTTGATTTGAAGCAGAAAGATCATGGCAAAGAACTATACAAAGAACTGCAGCTTCCAGAGTAGTTAGCAACATTGGTAATCAGATGCTAGGGCTATGTAGAGGATAATGTTAAAAAATGGGGGAAAAAAGCTAATTTCAATACCAATTTGTCAGGCTCCAGATTCCAGGTGCTGTGTACCACCAGGCTGAGAAGCACTTCGGTAGCTGGCAGTTTGTATTTTTTTTTTTTTTCCTCCAGTTACCTTCTGTCACTTCTTACTTTCTTTTTCCTCACTTCTTTGATCTTGAAGCACATTCTCATTACAAACCAGCTGCGTTCTAAAAAGTGTCAGAATTACATTCTTTTAGATCAGCAATTGCCTGACCCAACATCAGAAGTAGCAACTAAAAATCAGTGCCATTTACAGTACTATGATCCTCATTCCCAGTGTAAAGAGAAGAATCTCTGTGCTCCTGTTTGCTGCTCCGTGACCATTTCTCATCCCCTCTGGATATGAAATCAGAATAGAGATGTTCTATTGCTTGTATACTGATACTCCCTAGCCTGTAGCCTTGCAGAGGAATTTCCCATTTAAAGTTACCTCACATTCATATTTCTATTAGAATCACTCTACATTTAGTATATTTAAAGCCTATTTTTGTATCTTTCATTGAACATTAATTTATCACTCTTCCAAGCACTGATTTATTTGAATATTTTCTCCACGCTTATTTTTTAGTTACTGTTCCAAAATGATACACTGAGCTGCAGTAACTTTAATGGATGATTCAATATAATCTATCCCTGAGTCTTGGGGACTGCTAAAATCCATCAGAGCAGCAGCTTGTAGTGATCCTGAAAAAGAAAGTCCATGGTGGTGTAGCTACATGTACATTAGTTGTAGCAGCCAGCCTATTCTTTAGAGTCTGCTTGATTGGAAGTTTCAAGGGGAAATAATAAAGGAATCTCAAACTTTCCCAAGTGAGGAAGCATTTGATCTTTGTGGTAAAATTACTTAATATCAAGAGTTTGGGTGATCGAAAAGCACTGAGATCTTACACCAAGAAGGAAAGGAAGCATTTGGGGCAACTTTCTTTGACCAGTTGCAAACTGGGAGATAAAGGGACTTGCTTTGTCACCAAAGGGAACAAAAGGGTACAGGGGAGAGTAAATAAATAATTTCTGTGCTGGAGAAGAGAGGAAATGACTGGCAGCCAGGTGTGCCTATCCCAGGTGCAAAGCCTTGGACAGCCAGGTACAACTGCCCCATTGAAGAGATGCAGAAAGTAACCTGTAAAGGTCTTCATGAGCAGGTTTGATGAGCAATTAGTGAGCAGCAGTTACTGGCCAGTGGAGCATACTAGAGGTGAGGACAAAGGGAGGACTCCCATCCAAGAGGCTTCTCCTTCTTCCAGGCCCAACATCTTTCCTGCGGTCAGCAGCATTCTCATTCTGACAGGAAGAGCTGCCAGCCCAGTTGTTCAATTTTTTCCCTTTCATCTGAGCTTCATCACAGCCATTTACAGTGATCACGGCAGCATTTCCCATTTCACTGATTCTGATGCAGAATTGCCTGCTCAAGGCTATCACCGAACATCAAGAGAAAGAATCAGTTATGATGAAGATGAGTATATCCATTCTGCTATTGGGAAAAGCAGCAGCAGAAATTCAGCAAACACATCTTTCACAGCACACTCATAGGCAGAGCCAAAGACAACATGTCAGATCTCAGCTCCAAGCAACCTGCTCCTGCCAGACGCTGCCATTCCTAAAGTCATTTGGAAATGAAGATAGCAGCAAAGGATTTAAATGCTTTGAAGTGAAAAGAGATAATGCGTGTTGATCAAGAGTTTAAGGAATGTAAATAGTGCAGGAAATCTCTTGTTCAGAGTGTATTTTTTAAATTGACTTAATCTGTTTTTGTTTTATTGAACAGTTGCCTGCAGCAGAAGAAACAAAGAAACTAATAAAATACATGAATTTTCAACAAGATTTCTAATAATCTGACAAATGTGGAGTTAATCTGCCTCTACTCAATCAGTGTTTCCACCTGGGCCTGGCTTCCTTTCCCATGTCATTACTGCAGGCAAGACATCTTCCCAAGTAAGAAATCCAGCACAAAAAAAGTAATTCCTGACGGTATGATGATGAATATCATGTTTCCCCTGGGCTGTCAGGAAGTAAAAGATTTCTGTATTTCAAAACAGAAATCAGACTTCATGAAGCTTACTTATAGGACATTGCCCCCTCTTTAAACTTGTTTCCAGTTAACATTTAGGCACAGAGAGGAGACAGAGTGCCCTCTAAGACAGTATCACTTTGATGATGACACAGAGACTGCAGGCATAATATATACAGGTTATTTTCAAATACTGTTTATCTTTACTGGGTCTTAAATCTGTTTTCATGCAACACTTCAATAATTATTTTCACTGAAAGTCATCACAATGAATATTCAGCAATGATTAAGCTTATTTATCGCTCTTCATAGCATTCATTCATGTGCTGGCTGACATGAAAATCAGTTCCTACTACTATATATATGTTTTTTTTCATACAAATTTAACTAAAATGGAATTTAATTCATTTGAAACAATTGCAGTCGGACTGTTTCCTTCCCTCACACACCTCGTGTATTAAGAAGGAAAAATACAAAACTGCTGATACTTTTGTATTTGTCCAACTACTCTTAACTATCATCATTTTCAAACAGGCCTTCAGCTTCTTGGCATACTGATCACAGATTGGAGCTTAAGTCACATATGAAGCAGTGGATAGACATGATAAATATAGGATAATGATTAGTAAAAAGATTGCCAGCAGAGTAAAAGAACAGGTTGTCCATATATCATGGAATTTTGTAAGAACAGCAAAGAACATAAAGTGAAAAGGAGGATGATACACAACATCTGTCTACCCACAGATGTACACGAGTCATTGCATTTCCTACTAACATGTAGGAAATGCTCCAAAGGGCTATTACCATATTGCAGCTCAATTACTTCCAGAGCCCCAGCTCTTTGGGTGCATTATGTATTTCTAAACCATACGTCATCATAGTGTATTTTTACTGTAAACCACGGATGGGATTCTTTAAAAAAAAACAAAAACAAAAACAATCACAACTGTAAGGATTGAAAAGGACTTACATAGATTATTATATCCAACCTTCAAAAATCTGCCCTAGGAAAAAAAGAAAAGGAAAACAAGAACATGCCCTTACTTATAGTACGCTTTAGTTAAAGTAGATCCAAAATCCTTTGCGTTTGGCTATCAGTCTCACAAAAGAATTGAAAGATTTCTCCTTCCTTCTTCTCAGTGAACCAGAAATGTACACCAGCTGTTTGATGGTATTTTAGTATTTCTAGTCTTGGTCCCATCAAAATACATTTATATCTAAAGACATTTGACAATGGGTTTTTAATAAGACAGAGACTTGAGAAGTGCAAGTGAATTAACCTGTAAGTTTGTTTGCTGGAAGAAAGCACCACCAAACTATGGTAACAAAACACTTTGCAATGTTCCAAGATGTACTGTAAACCCTGATCCTCCTAAATAAGAAATATGTTGGGGACTAACTGCAAGCGTGATTATAACATTAGCCCCGGGCTCTTGAACATGTTACATTCATTTTCCAGTTTAATGAACTGCTCATTCCACAGCATTTAAACTTATTTCTTGCAGAAATCTTACCACTGGAGGAGACACTGGAACTCCTCTTTTAAAGATAACAAGAACAGGGCAAGGCAAGGAAGGGAGTGAGAGTGTGAGCGAGGCTAGTCTGACAGCTTATGAAAGCCAACAGGTAAGACAAAGGCTGCGTAGCAAAATGATGTAAATATAATGTAATAAAATAATGCCAGACTTTTAGTATTTCCTCATTTGAAACAAAACACCAAAGCTCCACCAGCTGCCAAAGCTAAGGGTTAAAATGGTGGCACATCCAGACTATACTTATTATTTTCCCCTCAGGGGAATTTGCCTTCCTGATCGAGTTCAAATCAGATCCAAAACACTGGCATAATCCACCGCTGAGAAGTTGGTGAGTGTGCTTCTTCAGGAGCAAAGCAACAGCACCTGCAATTGGTTCACTGCTCAAGCCCAGAACAAGATGCCTGCCCACCAGAGCATGTTTCTCAGCACAAGATCAGACTGGCAGCTGCCCAGGGCTGCTGATCTTGTATTTCTGGGTGTGCTCAAGGATGAAGCCTCCCCATTAATGCATGTTCATGCGTTGCTTTTTGGGAACCGCCTCGTTGCAACTCTCCTTTCACAGCTCTGGTGTGAAAACAGCACTGGCTATTTTCTGAGCCAGAGCCACAATCACTGCTTCCCCCAGGACTGATGGCTCCTCAGGCAGGCTGATGCACTCAGTTCTTAAACCTGTCAATGTTTCACAGCCATGGGAGGCTGCCAAATTTCCTTTGGGAGAAATGAAGGAGGCTTGGACATACACAGAGTGATAACAAGTGAGACAGTGTAGGATCCAGCTTTAGAGAGCTAACAACAGCTACATATTCTGAAGGCCTTACTTATGCTGAGTAATGGTTATAGGACCAGCCTTACTGGTTTTGCATTTGGGCCGGAAGAACCCCAGGCACCTGTACAGGCTGGGAGGAGCGGTCCTTGAGAGCAGCTCGGCAGAGAAGGACCTGGGGGTCCTGATGGACAAGAGACTGAACATGAGCCAGCAGTGCGCTCTGGCAGCTCGAAAGGCAAATGGGATCCTGGGCTCCATCAGGAGAGGGGTGGCCAGCAGGGACAGGGAGGTGATTGTCCCTCTCTACTCGGCTCTTGTGAGGCCCCATCTGGAGTACTGTGTCCAGGTGTGGAGCCCTCAGTACAAGAAAGACATTGAGATTTTGGAAAGGGTCCAGAGGAGGGCGACTAAGATGATCAGGGGGCTGGAGCACCTCCCCTATGAGGACAGGCTGAGGGAGTTGGGCTTGTTCAGCCTGGAGAAGAGAAGGCTGCGGGGTGACCTCATTGCAGCCTATCAATACCTGAAGGGAACCTACACCCAGGAGGGGAGTAAACTCTTCAAAAGGGCTGATAACAGCAGGACTAGGGGAAATGGTTTTAAGTTGAAGGAGGGAAGATTTAGGTTGGATGTTAGGGGGAAGTTCTTTACTAGGAGAGTGGTTAGGCCCTGGAACGGGCTGCCCAGGGAGGTTGTGGATGCCCCGTCCTTGGACGTGTTTAAGGCCAGGTTGGACGGGGTCTTGGGCAACCTGATCTGAATGTGTATGTTTGGTGGCCCTGCTAGGCAGGGGGGTTGGAACTACATGATCCTTGGGGTCCCTTCCAACCCGGGTGATTCTGTGATTCTGTGTTTTACTCAGGAATTCACAAGGAAAAGGATTCCAGAAATTGTCCTTTCCATTAAAGTGCAGGATGATTTTGCGGGGTTTACTTATCCACAGTAAAAGCCTGAAAATATGCACAAGTAAAACATGTCCCCAAAACAGTTTCTGTACTAAGTTCTGAATTTAGAGCAGAACAGCAAAATGCAGTGACTTTTGTCCAAAAGATTTTGTATCTTTAGTCCTTGTCTTTCAAGGTATGGAGGGTCAAAAGGGATTCATGGTTGTAACGGCATTTACTCCACAAACTGAAGGAGTTTTGGGCACAGCTTGTACTTGTCATATTTAATCAACAAAGCCCAAGGAGAGACTACTCTACTTATGGCAAGAGTTTCTGACCATAATTTTGGACTTTGACAGACTCAATGAAGTTCCAGCACTTTGGGATGGGGGATGTTTTAATCGTTTTGGTTTTTGTAACCACAATTCTGATAACAGCAGATATGATTTCTCTGACTTCCATGTGCAAAAATCTATTTCTGTCACCTGTAACCAGCAAGGTTTACCCGTACAAGGCAGAAACCTGGCATAGCTGTTTCAGTTTTGGACAGAAGTAACCACAATGTCACTGTGATTTTAGACAAAAAAATTATGAGAGAAGATATACAGAGGGGCAGAAAAATAATTCCTGCAGCTTTACTATTGTGGTTTGTAAGGCCAGTCTTTATGTTTCATCAGAAGATTTGCTTTGCTTGTCAAGGCATTGGCTTCTAAGGAATATTCTTGAAATAGAAAAGGAAAATCATAAAAATAACCAAGAAATGAGGTCTGGAAAGAAATTTTCACACTGAGGCTTACTGCACTCTATTAAAATCCTCACATTTAACTCTCAGCTCCTCCATTCTTATAAGATTGCAATAGCACCAGCATTATAAAATCACTACCCACAGAAATCAAGTGGTTGGCAGGAGAGATTTTGTAGAAAAGACACCACACGTTTCTCCTGCACATAGGAAAATGAACTTTTTTTTCTTTTTTAAACTTTTCACATAAAAATAAAACAATATGGCAGAGAGCTGAATAGCTGCACAAACAATTGCAGATAAGACTGGTGGGGTGTTGAATCAGAAGACAGGTCTGCTGCTGCACTTTCAGAGTGTTTTTAGAGAAAAGGAGGCTCAGGAGAGACTGTCGCTCTACAACTCCCTGAAATGAGGATGTGGTGAGAAGGCTGTTGGCCTGTTTTCTCATGTAACAGCAATAGAACTAGCAGGAATGGCCACAGATTTTGCCTACAGAGGTTAAGGTTGGATATTAGGATAAATTCCTTCTCCAAACGAGTGGCTGGATGCCAGCAAAGGCTGCCCAGGGAGGTGGTGGAGTCACTGCCCCTGGAGGTGGGGACTGGTTGGACTAGATGACTGTGAAAGCCTTTTCCACCCTTAACAATTCTATGAAACAGTAGCCTTCTTGGCTGACTACCCACATATATAAGTGGCATTAAATGCCAGATAATCTGAAGCGGACAAAACTTTTTCTCAAAGAAGGCTGGAGTCCTTTGAATGATTTCAAGTACTGGAATCTTGGAATCTTACTTCTATGGTATGGTATATTGGCCTATCCTAGGTATATTCCCCCAGTGTTACGGCTGTGACTTCTGAAGTACAGCTCTTACACCTCCTTCTGAAAGACCAGGGACAGACTCAAGTGGGATGAAAAGATGCAGGCATGGAGGAGAGAACATCGTAATGGAGGTAGTCAGAACTCTTATGTTGTAGGATACAAGGTGCTAAAAGTGAGGAAAGAGATAAATACCATTTCATTTGCTCTAAATCAATGCATAATTTCAAGAAAGATTCACATTTCTATCTGAGTACAATATTTACGTCGTCAGTAAGTCTATTTTCTCAATGTGTCTTATGGTAACCTCTGTTCTGATTCAGTCTGCAACCACTATTCACATCCTAAAGCACTCTGGTGGATGATGCATTTTAAGAAAGTAATTGGGATGGGAAATAAAAAGCTTTCTTTCAGGTCAGAAAGGCACCTGCAGCCCTCCCACCCTCCCTCCTTCAGTGAGCAGCCTAAACCATGCAAGTCCTTTGAAGAGAAGGGTTAGGATAGTGGCCAGCCTGAACCATGCCTGCAACTGTGAACAATAAACATCTGGGAAATAGATCGATATTAGATTAGCTGCAAGTGCAAGCCTGTGAAGAAGATAAACACCAAAAACTAACCCCTCTGAGAAGGTTACAAAAGAGAACACAAAAAGGTAAGGACTCCATATTAGGGTTGTAAATCACAAAACCATGACAAGGGTGCAATGTTCAAAGCAGGAAAATCAATCTTTTGTTAAATCTCAAAACATGAGTTCCAAAATTA
>NW_024962284.1:1857586-2073755 GCF_019238085.1 Lagopus leucura | reverse complement strand
CTTCACCAGACCCTTGATAGGAGGGGTCAGTCAACCCCCCTCCTTTGACATCCCTCCCTGTAGCAGCTGTTTCACCTTCATTCACTCTACACCTCCTTGCCTAGTTCGTAATTCTGAAACAGTTCTAAAGAAATATGTTAAATATTCCTGTGTGTCTATAAGCATACACACACATGCATTCACAATATTCTGCTCTAACCGAGTTTTTCCTATTAAAATAATAACAACCTCCAGGACCAGTGTGTACTAAAAGGCATGACAACCATTTCTGTAAAAGGCAGTGAATGAAGGTAACTGCCTCCAACAAGATTTGCCAGTAACAATACATGCAGGTGACATCCCAGACGTTTACTGAGACTTCATTACCTCCCTAACCACGGTGAGATTATCTGGATGCCACCCACACCTTTTGCACAATGAATTATGTACTGAAAGTCTTCATTACGTGTATCAATAGCATTGCAAAGCAGATGTTTACATTATTTTGTAAGATTTTTATATAAGATTTCCCTAAAGATACACATTATTTGAAATTGAATAAGGAAATACTGTAGGAATGGTTTGGGTTTTTTTTGTTTGTTTTCTTAATTGACATATTGGAATTACATTTATCCCATAGGTCTAGTAAATATGTTTGCTTTTCTGTATAGCTCTGCAAAGTTTGTCCTCACACTGCTGAGACAACATTGAGTTTCTTGACCACTTGGGCACAGTGGTGGCTCAAGTTCAGCTGAGAATCAGCCAACACCTCAAGATCCATTAACTCAAAATCTCTCCTTGTTAACATGCACTGCAGTGTCAGGTTAGTGGGTCTCTAACACAGACATGTACAAAGGCAAGCACAGTGAAAATTGACCTTAAAAAGCAGCAAAGTCATCCTTTTTGGTTTCAGTTGTCCTTGTTCTCAAGCACAACCTATTTCATGATGCAAACTTTGTAATTACAATCTCCACTTCTAATGAAATGTCCTTTTAGCAGCCCCTGATTACTATCACAATGAGGCATTCCAGACTGGGAAGTGCATCTCAGCACAGTACTTGGAAGCATTCTTACAGCCACAGATAACCTGCAAGAGCATTGCCAAGTTTCAAAGTTTATCACTACACGCTGGGCACTCACTCAGTCAAGCAGGACTTGCAGGTTCTTTTTTATTATTATTATTTGTTTTTGGTTTTCTTTACGGATTTATTTCAAGGATATGAGGCCACTGATTTTTACACTGATTTTTTCCCACTGATTTCAATGTTTCACATGTATATGACTTTGCACAGAAAGACAACGTAGAAAGCCTGTATAGAGCATTCAAGTTTTAGTCACCCACGAGCGATATCCATAGATCTCACTTGCTTCTGGACAGATGATGGTGGCAATCCATAAGGAAAGATGGGAGACTAATGGCAAGGTATACTCTGCTAATGAAGCAACTTCAGCTAGATGAGCTGCAAGCTCATGAAGCCAAACCATGACTTAGAAAAGGTCAACTTTGCTGGACCTTAGCAGAAGATGCACTTTCAAAACAGAGATTATTCACAGCTTGGAGCGCAGTCTGACCTTTTCAATAATCCTTAAGCTAAAATATATAAAAAGTAATAATGGAGAAACTCCAACAAAAGTAGCCAAAATACTAAGCCAGCAAGCCATACTAATTCCATGCTGCCGACTCCTTTCCCTTGCCCCACAATCAGTTATTACTGTGAAAACTCTGACCTAAAAGCAACAGTAGATCCTTATCTTTTTATGGTTTTGTAGTGAATTTAAACCAGCAAGAACTCTGATGAAACCTCCTCGTTAAACTCAACAGGTGCTCTTTTGTAGTCATAGAGCCATTTATGGGTAATGATGGGTAAAAAAATGAAATAATTGTCATCCTTGAAAAGAACCTCAGCCTCTGAGTCATTTGGCCAGGGTTCTTAAAGAAACCTACCCTGCAGCTGCCCTATATCATACGCACAAAATAACAGAGAATTAAAGAAATATCTTTTTTTCCCCCCTCTTTTCCACAGAACTTTACAGGACACAGATTTTTTCCTCGTTAAAAAAAAGTTTCTGAGACTTCCAGAAATCTAATAGTACACTCCTTGCAATCCTTATTCCAATTCAAAGCCACAATATGTGCCTACAATACCAACACCAAACAGTAAATCAAAAGTGCAGTTCTGGGAAATACAGGAAATTTTTGTAAAAATAGTACCACCTAGTGGACTAAAAGAATACAGAGCAGTTAGACCTATCCACATTGACTTGTATCAAGATCATCCTTACAAAAATGCCATCATAATTTAACTATTGCAGATAGACGTATAACAAACTGCCAGACCCTCTTAATGAAGCTCTAGAAAGGTCACTGACTTCTGTTATACACATTTGCTGTTAAATCACCTAGCAACACATGCAAGAACCATGCTGCTACTGCTCATACCACAGTTACACGGAAGCGATTTAAGATGACTGCAAAACTCCATGACAGTATTTGGTAGCATGGTAGAAGCAGACAAGAAAAAAAACAAGCAAAACCTCCCAGTGTTTTCTGTTATTACTGCTCTATGAAGTATGAATATTCTGGATCTTACACTACTATGAAATCCTCAGCACAGCATTAACCAAAGAGCTTTGCTACCTGTAATTGAGAATCAGCACACGCCACTCTGTCAAGTGATCAATACAGCACAGTTTGAGGATGACAAGCTTCACCCTTCTCCTAGGCAAGAAGTAGAGCTCCATACACACACTGCCAGCCCAGGGCAAAGCTCTCTGGAAAAAAAAAAAAAAAAAAAAAGGAGCAAAAAGAGGCTGCTACAGATTGAGAGAATGCAAGAGAATTCACCTAAAATCTGCTGACAGCTCACATTCTCATCATGCCATCATCCTGCACACCTGGCCAGGGAACCAGCTGCCCCAGTGATTCAGGGTGGGGAGCTTTGCACCAATCCTCACCTGGCTCCTGCAACCCAGTGAAGCCAACTCCTCCCATTTACAAGCCTCTTATTTCTCCAAATATTCATTTGTATGAAACTTGCAGTCTGCCACATGTTATCCATGTTTCTGAACACACTACAATCCTGATTTCATTTCAAACAATCCACATTCATTTTCTTTCAGCTTATTACATAAAGCCTGAAGAATCGAGTTCTTAAAGGATATAAGAGTAATTACTGAAAAGTTACTGAACTTCAACACTTAAATGAGGTCTGAGAAAGGGTGGATCCTGGCTCCCCTTCTTGCATGCACCTGAGCTCCCCTGGGGTTGGACCTACCTTCCTACCAGGTGCTCAATTACTGGTTCAGGCCATGATTTGGCATTTCCACAACAGACTTGTCAGAGATCATTACTTAGTGACACAATAATCCTCACTGATGGATGGTTATAGCTGCCAGGAACAAACACAATAACTAAAACTACAGTAATGTGTGATGTCATGTGCTTGTGGAATAAACGGCAGGACATTTGTGCAAGAACATTGGTGCAAAATGATAGATGTTGTCCAAAATCACAGGAAAGAAACTGCACAGATGTCATATTGTTTTTGTAGAGTACTTGTAACACTTTGCATAACCCTTGGGAAGGACTGTAGATACAAACATAAACTCAGGCAGTGTTGAACAGGGTAATGCCATAGCTAATAATTAAGATAAAAAAAATGATGGTGACATTTTAAGAAAAAGAAACGTAAGTAGTCCCAGAGCCAGGAAAGAGGAAAAGGCTTTTGGAAAATACTGTACCAACAAATAGATGGAACTCTTACTGGTCAGCATGGAAAAAAGAGGCTTGCATGGAAATTCATGACACTACACCACAGCCAACCATTTCTAAGTAGACAAAAGACTGAATGCAAAATAAAGCACTGTACACCCAAATGTGGTTTTATCCTTAACCATAACCTAACTCCTTTATGCTGACACCTGCCAGGCTCTAAAAGGACCCAGTACACCCAATTCAGGCAAGAACAGGAGTAATGCTACAGGGCAGCAGAAATCAGAAGCTTCCAGGTTCTCACTTCATGAACAACTGCACCAAAGGGCAGCCAGGCATTGAAACAGATACAGCTGGGCTGAACCAACATAATTAGATGGAACACTAATCATGTTGATGGTAAATATAGATAATCATAGATAAATATCAATGAGTATTATTTCTCACACTGATATGCCTCCTGATTCAGTGGTCTGATGCTCAGAACTGAATTTTGCCTGATCAGTGACAGCAAAATGCTGTTTTGCCTGGTGAGAGGGATGAGTTCTCTCAGGTTTGTGAATCAGGAAATCAGAGGCTTCCCAATGACCCCACGAAACACTTCTCCTGACATACGATGTCAGTATCATCACTGCCTTGTATGTCAACAACCCAACGTGTGGAAGCAGCATCCACTGCTCAGCGTCAGTGGATGGCAGCATAATACCAGGGAATGAAAAGGCCAATTATCATTTCAGCACACTTACTCCAGTAAATTCCAAGTCATGCGTGAGGTCTAGCAGAGTGAGCTGGAAATTAATCATTGTCCCTTTTGCTCCAGTAGTATGAAAGAGGCACTGCATGGAGATTTGAGTTCACAGGGCTGGGCGTCCCAAGACTCCTCACGGCATCACATTTGGGTTTGGGGAGCCTCTCTAGGACACTTCACCCTCAGCTCTCTGACTTCTCCAGGTGGAATTGAGGAGCAATTGAGGAGGAAAGCAGTGCATGAGGCTGAGTCCTATAAAAACGTCTCGTGCTTCAGATACGTAAAAATAAACACGTGCATTTACTGTAAACAGAAGACACTGAGTTCTGAGGAAAAGGATCTGGGTGTTCCGATGGCCACGAGCCGGCAGCCTGCCCTTACGGCCCAGAAGCCCACTGGTATTCGTGGCGCGTTGAAAGGATCACGGTCAGCAGGCTGAGCAAATCGATTCTCCGCCCGCTCACTGCCCTGCTAAGGCCGCATTTAGAACAGTGCGCCCAACAGCCCATCCCCGCCCCCGGCGGCCCGGCTCGCTCGGCCTTGTGACGGGGCGGGGCGCTGCTTCCCCTTCGGCGGAGAGCAGGCAGCCGTGCGGCGGCGCGGCCATGGGGCTGTGTCTGCCCTGCATGGGGGGTGCCGTCAAGGACGTGGTGGAGACGCCCGACCCGGTGAGTGCGGGGGATTGCGGCGGCCGCCCGCGCTGAGGTGCAGGCCGCGCCCGGTGCTCTTCCCGCCCTGAGGCCGTTGGGGGCGGCCGCTTCTCCACCCGGGAGGCCGTGCGGGGGAAAAGCCGGATAAAAGCGGGTTGGAATAACCGTCTTTCACGTTTCCTTTAGGAAATTAAAAGAAGACAGCTCGCAGAAGCTGCTGAGAAGAGGCAGATGGAGGTAACTGCGCCTGGCGCAACGCCCTTCCTTCAGAATGTGTTTAGGTGACGGTTGCGTGGGGAAAGGAGCTGCGGTTTGTGCAGCAAACCCATCAGGCATGGGTAAAAGGAATCCGCTCGTAACCTTGAATCTCAAAGCTTGGTTTGGGCTTTTGTTTGAGGATGACTCCTTTACATACACTTTTGAGAAGTACACAAAAAACAATATCCTCCTGCAATCGTAGAATGGCTTATATTAGAAGGGACTTCAAAGACCAGCCAGTTCCTGCGCCTGCTATGGGCTGGTTACCCCCCCATCAGCTCTGGCTGCCGAGGCCCCATTCAATCTGGCCTTGAACACCCAGGAATCGGGCACTCACAGCTCTCTGGGCTGCTGTGCCTCACTGCCTGAGGTGAAGAATTTCTTCCTTACGTCTAACCTGAACTCTCTTATCTAGCTCTTACGTTGCTGAAATGGTTTCCTTGGAGGAAGTTGCAGTGAAGCAACTTTAGTTGCAGATAGTTTTGGAGTTCCATACTAGCTATTAGGCTAACTAAAGAAAACGCAAGAAAACAGAAGTATGTGCTGTTACTTTCTGTAAGAAGAAAAAGAGAAAATTCTGCCAGGATTTTGCAGGACTAGGAGTGCATTTTAAGCCCTGAATGCTGAGTAACAGATATGATAGCTTGCTTGCCACCTAATTCAATTGCCCAGTATGAGAGGCAAAGTACTTTGTCAGATGTTGTCTCTGCTTGAGATTTTCCTGCACATGAAAGGTGCTCTTCCTTCTGGTTTCCTGTAGAGAACATACGTTCCTAACTTACATAGAAGGCCAGGTACCCAGAGGCTAGAAGTCACAGGATATAATTAAGTCAGTACTTGTTGGTAAGATTTACCATCGTTGCCCATTGCAAATTATGCTCTTTGTAAGTGCCTTGAATTTTGGGGGATATAATTTCTGTTTTCCATTTGTAGATTTTAAGGTTTTCTGCATGGCTCCTGCTGTAATATCAGAACCCTGAACTTAACTGAAAATCAATTTGAAGAGTATTTTCTTTGTCATTCTACAGCATTAACTATGTTTTCCCTGTATCCGGCATTCCTGCCATCTAGTCTAGGGCTTTGCTAGGCCATCATTATGAGGATGCAAAGCAGACAATCAACAACAGATTTCTCATGTACGTGCTCCTGTGGTACTGCTGCCCACAAGACCCCTGAAGGAAGACCTATCACACAGGCTGGTTTTCCCACACCACTCTTTAAAAGTTGGATTTCTTAAAACCTGGGCATGCATTACCAGCATGTTTTTGTTGTTGTTTTTTCTATGCACATAAAGGCTACATCAATTTCTGCCATAGCAATATGGAGCCTGCAGCTTTTTCTATCCACTCACTGTTAGAATAGAAACTGTCATTATTTCCACTGTAAGTATCCTATCTTTTAGATGTCCATATGACAAGAGGAGGTGAGAGATACGAAGGAATTAGGAAACAGAAAAACTTCTTGAAGTTCTTCTACCTGCCTGAGTTGTCTCTTTCTAGTTAGTTTTGTTCATAAGCACAGAATTAGGCCCAGACACTGGAAAAATCTAAAAACCAAATGCTTGTGGGGCTTATGGGAAAGAGAAATCGTGGCTTTGAGTCTTCAGACATGCAAACTAGGTACGTGTGATTAAGTATGTTTATCTAGATGTATGAACAGGAAACAAGACTACTTTCATGTAACTACAGGAAAGACAGTGTTCAATATCTAGAGGTATATGAAAAGGTCTGTTCTTTTGTCATAGTAGCATTTACACACTGCTCCAGTCAATTCATGCAAACCAGAGTTCACAAAATGCTGTTGCCAAGACTTTCAGTTTGGCTTTTTCAGATAACTGTCTTTCTGCAAATGTGTTTTCTCACAGGCTTCCTCTCGAGGTATTAAGAACGCTTACTCTGTAGAGCAAAAGAAAAAGAAGCAGGAAGAAATAGAAAAAAGAATGGCAGCATCAGGTACTGGAGGAGAAGGAGGCCTGAGAGTAAGTTTAAAAATGAAATAGTGTAATCCAGTGAAGAATATCCTGTTTTTTGTTGTTTCCCACAAGATGAAAATGAAAAACCCAGGAGGAAGAGAAATGGAAGCATGTGTCATTATCACACTGTGTGCTCAAGATTTCATTTCTGAGGCACACTGGGACAGCATGGATGGCAGAGCTTTGTTTTTCTACCAAAATCCCAAACATACCACACTGGCATATGTCCTAATGAATTCTACTGCTGCTGTGACTACAGCTTTTGTGAAGTAAACTTTGAAGGCAAATTGGAAATTTAACAGAATTAGAAGCTCTCTGGGGCAGTAGATGTAACCAGTTCTTCAAACTCAGGCTTCATAAGCATTCTTCTCTTCCCCTTACTGCTATACATGAGGGGATTCACATTAATAAAACTCTGGGCATGGAGTTTTGTGTCTGCTATCAGCAAGCACCGTGTCCATATCGCTTTCAGGATATAGCCTATATTAGACTGGGGGGTTTATTGTCTTGTGGTGTAGATATCTTTCTTCCTTTTCACACAAACCCGTGGTTCACTGTTGTTGTTTTTGTGTGTAGTGGCAGGTTGGATAAAGAAGCGTGACTTCTGGAGATGAGATTGATTTTTACTGCCAAGAACTTGCCAGTTTCTGCAGTGGAGTGGCACTTACTCATCACGTGGCTTCTTGCTGTTTGCATACAAAGACTCAGCGGTACTTTGCCATCATAGGAGGGCAGATGTGCAAACAAGTACTAAGAAAATGAACAACTCCAGCCTCTGAACGATTAGGTTTTGGCCAATTTTTGTTCTATGTGCACATATTTTGCTTCCCTATTAAGGGAGCAAGAAGGGTTTTCTCACAAAGAAGTGACCTTTAACTGTAAGTCTGCGTGTGTGTTATGTGGTCAATTGGTACAGTATCTGCGTATGTCCAACTTAGGCACAGTTCAGGTGCCCCTGCATATGCATCTCCCTTGGGTTTCCTAATTACTTTTGAACTACTTGAGGATTTAGCACCATTTTTTTCTCTTAAAGAAAAAAACAAAACAACCCAAAAAACTAAAGCAGATCCATAGCAGGCCGTTAGAAACTGAAGCTTTTTTTGTGACACTACCTAAAAAAATAAAATATCTTTATAAAGCTTGTTTTGCACTTGCAGCAAGGAAGCTGTTTTATTGTGAGCCTGACAGTTTTTCTCCTTGCTTGTGTATGTAAATTCCTTTAGAGTATGTAGTTATAATGAACACTGGAACGTAAACACTAAGTTTGAGATACTGTTGATGAATTGTTTTATTTTGAACGTAGAGGGCAGTACTGCACTTCAGAGAATTCTGAAAAACAAAATTAAAGACCTGCTCTTGGATGGTTCCTTTGATGAGATTTCTGTGCTATCTGGGTGGGTTTGTTACAGTGCAATCACATTTGCCAACTGCTTGGAGCTCTGCTGTTTTTCTTTTGTATCTAGTGATGTCTGTAATCCCTTTTCCTAATGTGAAACTGCCTTTGATTATTTGGAGCTGCCTAACCTACGGTAGAGCCAGACTTCCACACCAGTGACCTCAAGCCACTGCTTTGATAGATGAGCAAAGCTTGTTGCAGCATGACCAACATGAAGAGCCTAGCGCCTGCGTTCCATGGAGAGCATCGTGTCTGCCTCAGTGCATCACCGACCCCGTTTTTGACCTAGTTGAGGCTGCAAAGGCTTTTTTATTTTTTAACCTTTCCTGAAGTAAATACTTATTTTTCTTCCCCAAATAGTGTCTCACGCTGTCTTAGGAGTATGGTTGTGACCCAGTGAGTTCCTGGCTTAGCCTTAGTCATTAGGTTCAAAAAAGAGATCTTCCAGTAGCACCGGGGCTAAAAGCTTGTGTCCTTGGCAGCTGAATACCTTTAGCTTCCTTTGATTGTTGGCACTTGCTCACATAACTGTATTTAAAAATAATAATAATAAAATGACTATGACCAATTAAGTATAATGAAAATACATCAAAATGTCATCAAATATTAAATGTAGGTTTGAAATGCGAATTCTGATCCAATATCTGTAGCAGTGGGCATCCTACAGAGATATTTACGTGGCACTCAGCACTGAGCTTTGTCACGGGGGCTATTTCAAACCTGTACATTCAAAAAAAGCAGTTTTTAAACAGGCTTCTGCACCATATTTAATTGTTTTTAATTGTTGTTCTGCAACATATTTAATTGTTTTATCTGAACTCAGCCTGGGGAATTATTTGGGTGAATAGAAACGCTTCTTGTTTTCATAAACTTTTTAGTAACATTTATTTCAGTGCAGAATAGAAGTAAAACATAGTGCAGATCAGAAGTGCACAAGTAATAGTTACCTGAAAAATACCATTAAGCAGTAAAGGTAAAAGCTACTTTTAGAAATAGGTACCTCCCTGTTTCTTATCACCTTGTGGTTCACTAAGTAAATATCAGACATAGTAGGAATTTTGTCATTTCCCCTAGTCCTAACTGCTTATTTCACCAAAGAGAATAAATCTGCTTAAAATCTACTCAGATGAGCTAGGTGGTTGATGCTGTTTGCTTTACAGCAGTGTAACTACCTCTTTTGTCTGCCTTCTGAAAGCAGGGCACTAGAAAAACTGGTAGCCAGAGAGCAGTACTCCTACATTGCAGTGAAAGGGCTGACTCCCAGCAGTAGAACAATTGGTGCAGTCAGAGAGAGTGAAGCCATCTGCTACTGCATATTGTCAAACTATACTCACGATGCCACACAGAGAAGGTTTGGGGCTGGACTTCCTGAGGTTTGGAAGGACACAGAAGCTGTGTGTCCCCACAGGAAGGTAGCACCATTGTGAGCCCTTAGAACTAGATGGCTTCAGCATTTGGCTTTAGCACAAAAACAGACTGAATCTCTGGGATGCAGCTCATCAGACACAAGTGGTGCAGCAGTAGGACTAAGATCGAAGAACCTCTCCAGCCCCATACATGTTTTTGGGATCTCACACATCTGCTTAACTTTACCATAGATTCCAAACAGGCTAAGAAGCAAAGCAATGAAAAAACACAGTTCTTCCTTCCCTGTCAGGTACTATAATACATCAGCATCCAGCAAGGCAGTAGGAAATGCAAGCCCTAAAGGAACCAAACTATCTGTAGGATGCTTCTGTAACACTGTGGTATGACAAACCCACAAACATCTCCCTGATCTAAAATGAACACATGTAATGAATTCAGCGTTGGGCCTCATAAGAGGCTTGCTCTGCCTTCCCACACACATATATTCACACTTTACTATTTTGCTCATCCCCACCAAACAGCCCTTGAGCTGGTTACCATGGATTTTATAAACCTTCCCTGAAATGTCATTTAAAAAAAAAAAAAAAAAAAAAAAAAGCAACAACAAAAACGACAAACCAAGGTGGTAATGCAAATAAATGTACAATTGTTGCTAAAATTAAAAAAAAAAAAAATTCTGTCAGTTCAATTATGTGCATAATCCTGCTTCGAAACAAAATTGTGGGTAGTATATGAGCATCAAGGTGACATAAGGTACCTCCTGCACAACCCAGTAACAGGTTTTATAATGAGAATTTCCAAAGTATTTCTGAATTGCTTCCAGAATTGCAATGCTTATTTGGTATTGTAGAACAACAGCTTTTAAAATCCATTTACACTGATCAACCATCTTGAGCCTTAGCACTGCTTGTTCACAGCTAACAGGTGCTTCCATATTGCCTTTTTCTATGACCCAACTCAGCCCTTGAAAAGAGGCTGTGCTGCAGCTCATAGCAACCTGGTTGTATGTGGCTTTCAGTATTCTCAGCATTCACTTTCAACTGAGTTATACAGAGATCAAGTAAGCCAAAAATCACTGTGAAGCACCCTTCCTCTCAGTTATCTTCTCATTTGATTGCATCACCTGGCTCTTCTACCAAGCAACTATTTCATGGTTTCAACAGGCCATTCCTCAGTCAGAGGGTGAGATGGAAGTTGCAGGTCCTTTCTGTTTATCCTCTGCTATTCAGTGCAGTCTCCTAAAAGTCTGGGCTAGATACCTTAATATCATACATTGGGAAAACAGAAACTGCAATATTACTCACAACATCTAACCAGTGAAACACATTCTCCTCCGCAAACACTTCCTACAAGAACGCAGTTCTGTTATCATTGTTAGATAACAAGGGCATTGTTTGCTACAAGATTTTGGTAGTGTTTTGGCTTGGTAAATTGAGTTTCAGGCTCCTAACTACTCAGAGCAAACTGCATCTCAGTAAATTCTACAACTCCTACGTCACCATAAGGTCTAATACAATAAGAAAAAGCCATTTCAATCACAAGATACACTTACCTTCTAAATGAGATATTCCCACCCTTGTTTGCATAACTGGTTAATTTACTGCGTTGGTTGGTTGGTTGGTTTTACTGCTGCTTCCACTTCAACTGCTCCTCTGCTCACCACATCCATCCCAGATGCATCTAATGCAGCAAGCCCCCACCTCAGTCACGTCAGGTGTTAATGGGCAATGCTGTAAAAAGTCCTGTAAGATCTCCAAGATCTCCCATTCTGTTACTGATTAAGTCCAGGTGTTAAGAACTGTTCTTATGTGCGTTTGAGAAGGTTGAGATTACAAAAGATTATTTTGATAGCTGAAGTCCAATGAGATACATTAGTTCTTCTTTTTAATTATTATTTAAAATCTTGGTTCGGATTTACCAGGATTATTTGTTGAAGCTTAATATTGAAATAAATCTAAATACACTTTTTTGTGTGTGTAACTACAAGCATCTGCTCTTAATCTAGCAACATGTAAATATCTTCAAACATTACAAAGAAAACACAGTTATGTAAACTTAATCTTGGATGATGGAAACACAACAATTTATACTTGAAGGAGTAACCATCATTCCAAAAATAGACAACCAAAAACCTTCTCGTTTTTCTTCTCTCTTAATTTGCAAACAAATTTCTCTGCATATATTAAGAACATTTTTTTTTCCTCAGCTGTGCTTCTGTGCTTTCTTTTTTTAACTAATTTTGCTTTCCCATTCCCACAAGGCTTACGTTTCCCACTCCTATTTAGCCTAGGAGGCCTAAGTACCTTGCTTCTATGAAAATGTGCTCTTGCTATGGCCTCTCAAAGGTCTGGCTGAGTTTATATTTACTTTTCCTAGAAAGTTGCTTAAAATGAAGGCTACAAAGGTTCTTTCTAAAGACATGCTTGGAGTTCCATACTGCTGCTTAGTGTGCTGAGCAGTTGTGTGCTGTTTGTGTTGAGCAGATATTTGTAGGCAGTAAGGTGGGTGGTTCTGCCAAGCATGGTAAAACATGCTGATTTCAGTAAGGCATCCAGCATGAAAGAGGAAAGTCTTGATCCTATCTTGCTCTAGTCAGTAGAAATTTTGCCTTTAAAGAACACAGCAGCACATCCTTATATGTATACATTGTATGCGTTTGTATGCCTTCCAGTTCAACTTATAAAGAAAAACACAGAGGAATACCAACTGACACTTTAAAACTTCCAGAACAACTTGATCCTTTTCTTTCCTGCAAAGAAAAAATATTTATTTTTCAATAAAATCCAGGTATTTTCTGTGCTATCTTGCAACACTCTCTGTTCCATTTCATACAAGGTCAGTGAGAAGTTCTACGCTGTAGGCATCCAGTCAGTAGCAGCAAAGCACAGGAGTACAGATTACAAATACCAAAAATGTGTATTTTTAAAATGTTTATTTCATTTGTAATGAAATAAGTTCTGCTCAAATTTATAAGTCAGTGAAATAATCCTATAAAATGATTTTCTGTAGGAAATTATAAGGCACATAAATTACCAAATATAAACAAAGAAGAGAAGCCAAAATTATGAACTAAGCCCCAATACGCCTTTAGCTATTTTAGAGGTGTGTGAATGATTTACAAGAATGTGAATCACTCAACTGACAGGGTAATGAATATTTTATATTTGGCATGACCAGCAGAATTACAAATAAGGGGAAGGAAAAGCTCAGATTCATCTTTTGAACCCCCCTCCCTTGGCTGTGCATCCTGCTCGTACTAGCCAACACTATTGTCTGGGAGAGGAAGGGGCAACCTCTTGGCTTCCTCCTCCTTCTATATGGGGCAGCTTTGTCAGGAACAGGAAGGATCTACATGCACATCTAGCACTAAGCATTGTCTTTAGCTTTAAAGAGTACAAGGCTAGTGGGTCTTTCTTCTTGGGCTTTTTTTCTTAAGTAATCACTTTGGGAAGTTGTTTAGCATGCAACGAGTCTATACTCTGTTGGTTAAAAAAAAATCTTCCAACCCATAAAAACCAGTCATTTCCCATTTCAAGAGGCATTACCAAATAATTCTCACCAATACTTCTTTCCACCTGCATAGATATATTTTTCAACTAGCCTAACAGTCAAGGATTCAATGTCATAACATTTTCATACAAATATCTTGTGTTATGTAATTTCTTCCATTAACAGGATCCACACCTTTATGTAACTCTGTGTATACATTCATGTATTAAAGAATAATAATTTGGCTAAAAATATATGTCTATTTCTTATAGGACTGTAGTAATTAACCTAGCAGGGGTATTTTGCTATAAAAGATACAGTACTAGAAATAAATAGTTCTACAATTCAGAGATCTTCAAAATGGGCTGCCATTTCCAGTCTGTCTTAAGTTTTCTGAAGTCCTTTTAAAGCATGAACTAAATTTACTACACTTGTGAAAATAATTTGGACCTACGTATATAGAGTCCCAATCGCATGGGAAGCTTATTTCACTTAATCTCCTTCTTGGTTTTGTAATGGGCAGAAACAACCAGATAGTTGTCTGGATTCATGTCCCTGAGAGTTGGAGACTTGCTCTGGATTGGAGAGGTTTTCCCATCTGCTCGTGAGATCTGCAGCATTCGGCATGGGTCGTGCTTCAGTAAGTAACCTGCAAAAGTCTCCCATCCTCCTCCAACACGGACCATCACATGCTTGTTGTGCAGCATCTGAAATGACATAAGAGAGGAAAACAGAAGTCTTCAAGGCGAGCCAGTCAGTGGAATTTTTCCTACTGGAAAAAACTGCACTTTCTCTATATCCATAGACTTACGTTAGTAGTCTGCTTTACAATAAAAGGACAGAAAAAGAAATAATAGAACGTTTGCCATCTACATTTCAGAACTATGAATAAGAAGAAACGGTAAGAAAGTGAAATAGTATCTTTAAATATTCTCCTGTTTGATGTAAACATGTCTACATGTTTTTCAAGTCATACGACACTGTGATCCTGGTCTTCATGTGTTTAGCATAAACGAAGCAGGTATGGAACAGGGGTGCTCCTCAGATATGTTGGTGAAGATACTATTTTATAGGTCTAGAAGCTGGCTTATCTATTCAGGATAGATGCAAAGAATCATTCAGCCACAGCACAAGAAATTAAAGATCTACCTTGTAAAAACACCACCCTTGGACAAATGCCTTTAACGCATTTCTGGCAATGGCATTTGGACTTATGGCTGTGATGGATGTGTGCGTTGTTCTGCATGCCCACAGCTCACTAGAGGGCTGATACTATTTACAGTTCTGAGATTTATGCCAGCCATTAACCTTTTGCAACAATCTAGATCGGTAGGCACAGCATAAAATGACAAAGCAAAAAAATAAAACCAGTAATCTCTCATTAAACAAAAATACATGATAGAAGGCAAAAAGGTAACTCTTCAAACCAAAACGTATGAATGCCCTACCTCAGCCCAAAAATACGCTTTTGACATGAATAAAACATAAACTTCAAGCCCTCATTTTGAATTTAAAACCGTATGATCAGCCTACAGCAGTACGGGATTTGAGTCATGTCTTTAGTCATAAAGGAAGCAAATGTTTTTTACGTTAAATTGAAAAGCGCTGTTCAAATGCTGACAAAGCCTTGAGACAACGGTTTACAGAATTTTATTTAGCACCTATCTCCTATTTGAATGCTTATAAACTATATCTGGAGAAATAACTTCCCCTCCACCCCCCTCCAAAATTTTTGGAGCAAAAGCATTTTCAAAACAACTTCAGTCCACTACATCTGATACTGCAGTGGGATTAAATGAGGTGCTGCTGGATTTCAGCTTCCCCATGTTATGAGAGGGGTTCACTTTCCAAAAGAAGGTACAATCTGGACTTTTGATTAAGAGTTAGGAATAGAAAGTTAGTGAAAAGTATATTTGGTTCAATTTCCCTTAAGGATTGCTGCACAGACAAATAAAACCTGCTGCTGGCATGTTCTTTCCTGAATCTCACTTAAAGGTACATCTTCTATCTTACTCCTATTGGATTGGAATTCCTTGAATGCTTGCCTGCTATAGAGACTGGATTTTTCTGCATCCTAAACAGTTGTTATTTCTGCTGTGCTATGCCACAAGTTCACCATTTTAGTCCTACAGCCATATTTTGGTTTCAGTTACACCAACACAAATTCAGAAGAACTTTGAAGTTGTTCCAGATTCACAGAGACATAAATGAATTCTCTTACATATAAGTCATGTATATGGATACATAAAATCACTTTCCACTCTAACACATTTCAGCTGAAGGTGAAATTTTTGTCTGTGATTTTACAATCCACATCATCCAGTTTTTCCATTACATGAGAGCTCTGAGAAAGAAAAGACTGCACAGCATAATAATGCATTTTATTCATTGGTTATCGATGTCAAATTCATGACACTCATGAATTTTCCCACTGCTCCACAGCGAATTATAACAGCGAAAATCCTTCCTGTTAAATCAAATCTAACAACGTGTTTGAGATTGCTGTGAACCTTCATTATCTGTGCTGTGTGTGAGGCAGGGCTGCCACTGAAGCTGTTCTCTATACAATCTGTGTTTCAGCTGAAACACTGGAATCTTGTGAGGGGCAAACATCTAAGAAAACATTATCACATAATAGCATCACAGAGGAAGAAAATATGGATTGTTCTGCTATGCATTAAGACTAAATCAAAAGATTATATCCACAATATTCTACAGAAGTCAAGTTAAAAAAAAAAAGCTGTTTCATTACATAGAACTTTGGCTCCAATGCGAAATATTGTTTAAACTGTTTTGGTTATCATATAAATGAGTTTAGAGAGCTTTGTGGCTTATTAAAGAGATATTAGGTTGTATGTAAAGATATTAAGCTCGTGTAAATTAGCATAGTTTTACTGAAATGAAAAAAAAAATCCATTCTGCTTTACAGGAACTGAAAGTCTGGCCTGATGTTGTTATTCTTCAAATCATACTACAATTTTCTTTAAGAATATTTCAGAGAGAAGAGGGTATCAGAGGAATTGCATGTGATAAACCCCAGCCAAGTCCTGTAAGATCCAATGGAAAGAACCCTACTGTTTAATGGAACCAGCACTGGGCTCTGCGAGCCAAACTCAGCAACCTAAAGCAAATCATGGTCTGGAATCAGTCAGTGTGACTTTAGGCCAGCTTCAGAAATGATGTAGGCTACATACTGTGAGTTTATGGATTGTAAAATCCAAAGGCGTTCAGCAAAATAATGCAACTCATCACACCTGAGGCTGCACAAAGAGAAATTTGCACTGCTGAGGTCAGAGGTTAATGAGATTGGGAAAGGTAAGAATTGGATGCATTTCAATTACGTTTTACTGAATACGAGCCACTGTGATGCACTGTCATCTGTAGCTGCAACTCTCATTTCTTGTATCCTAGCAATTAGGGGGGCTTTTTTTCAGAGTTATTCAGAACTACAAATTAAACAGGCTTCTAAATATATATTCACAATTACTTCAGAGGCATTGCAGGCCAGAAATAAGAAGATCCCAGTGTTGGTAAGGTTTAGCTTTGTGAACCCAGCAAGCTAGAACATCTCACCACCACCACCTGGCAGGCTTTGAGCCCAGTGGTAAGCCCCAGAGTCACACTGCACACCTTTACACACACTCAGATTCCAACATTTTTTGCTGCAAATGCTGCTGATGCTATTAGGGAAGCATTTTGCTGCTATTTGACTGTATGACTGATAGAGTGATCTCTTCTCTCTAGCCGAAAGTGACTTTCTTAGATCTCTTATACCAATGCTTCTAAACATATTTGAAAGAGGAAATCAATTTTCAGAAATCTGCAGGTTGCTTGGTGTGTTTGCCTAATTCCCCAAGGATTCAGCGACATGAAAATGCCATCAAGAACGTGTAACAGTCTCCTAATAAATTGTTGCAAGACACATAATTACAGACATTAAAAGTACATCTTTGGCAGAGATTATGAAACCTAATCTCTAGAGCTCATCATAAAATTTAGAGCAAAATCATGCAATGCCATCAGATTTAAAAGCTAGTTAGGTGAGATTTAGATACATTTCTATTTTTAAAAGTTTCCAACCACTGCAACATCAATTTTGTATCAGATGTTGCTGCTACTGCCTACCCAGAGTTCACTGGTGTGGACAAAAGGGGTCATGGGAGCAATTCCCAAGAGAATGTGGAAGGAAAAGAGCTCCCTGCAGCTGTTATTATCATTGGCTTTCATTATCCTTTTGTCATTGGACTTGGTGTGTATGAATGTCTTCTCAGAGAAAAGGGTGAGGCTGACAGAACATAAGGTTGATTTTAGATGCTTAAGAACTCACTTGTGTGCCTGAGCGCACGTCTAAGGAATCTGAGACCTCAAGTCTGCAAATCTGGAAAAGTGCAAATTGTGGAGCCAATTCCGGGTATTAATTAGTCATCTGCACCAGAGTAACCTTAGAGCATTTCAACGTGCATTTTGGCAGACAAATCTATCTTAGTCTCTTACAACCTGAATTACCCTATGATCAGACTGCATAAAGTAATATGTCCCTACCTGAAAAACATGGAGAATACATCCCCCCCCCCCCGCCCTTGTTTTGTTTTGTGGCTTCCCTCATTATGTCACCTCTTATCCAGTCCCCTCTTACTATAGGACGACAAAAAGCTATTTTAGATGATTTCTATTACATTTAAAAGTTTGAAAGGATGTGACATCTATTGCTCCAGTAATTAGATATCATTTTATTTAGGGACCTCCTCTGAGTTTTTGTTGTTCTAAAGCCCCAGTAAGTCAGCTCGTGCTTCCCCTCTCCACAGACATGATGGTGAGATGGAAAATAGCTTGTTTGCATTTATTTTTCATTTTCAGGGATTTGTACATGTTAAATCACATGAAATGAAACTCCCTTAGATGGAAAAAGGATTTAAAAAAAAAACTCAACTTGAAATAAAGATGTCAAGCGCTGATGGTAATTGCTTGTCACAATATTTCTAGCTGTGATAGAGCTGGGTTTTAAAAACCACCCTGTATGAGTTATAAAATAAACTGATTTTCATGTTATCAAATACTCTAAGGGGTATCCACTCTGTTTAGTGAAACCATCTCTTACACTATGTTGTATATACAAAGACTGCAGTAGTATTTTAGAAATGATCTATAAACTTCATTAGTTCACGTCTATGTTTTTTAAACAAATCAACTGCAAACATTTCTGATTTTGTAATAAATATTTCTGGTGGAAAATAAGGCCAGAATAAAGGCATTCTTCAAAATCCCTAAATCTCCATTTTGGGGCAAAATAACCTTTATTGTTTTATGCCTGGTGATATTTCTCACTGAGCAAGGAGCTCAGTTTTCATGTAGAACCTAATAAAGCTCCCAGGCACTTCAGCAACACCACCACGCTTATCCGTGTCGAGTGACTGACATAAGGGGGCAGGGAACAAAAAAAGCATTGACTTAAATAGGTGATACAAAAATTTCATCAGCGTAGTTCCAGCTGGAATGATTTCCAGTGGCAGTTGATACACTGAATCCTGATAGACTTTCCAGGAAAAGCAACCACAGAGGCTCACACCAGTAGAGCCTTCTAAGACTCCTACTGTAATTTCATTACAGTAAATATAGACCAAGCCTTACAGTAGATGCAGATCAGAAAAGGTTCCTGTAATCCATTGAGTTATTTTTACAAAGTCTGTTTCAGATCTGAAGATTGAGCAGAGGAGTTTGTCTAAGCAAATAGTAAAAGCATGTGTAAATACTCAATAGGCAACTTAAACATCTTGTATGAAACTGAATATGCAGGTGAAAGTATCTGCTTTCTGTTTTCCAAAATTTGGCTGTATCATCAGTCAAAACTAACCAGAGAGGGCTACTGACCTCTCTCTCTGAAGACAGGACTTCCATTCAGGATGCCAGCTACAAGCCAGACAGTCATTTTAGGCTTATCTTTACCTCTTTAGAGTTCACAGTGTATTAAATGAAGCTTTCTTCAAAGCCAAGATGAGTAGTAATTCCCATACGTTCTCCTAGGCAAGTGTTAGTATATTAGAGTGTTAAAGATGGAAGAAGGAATGTTAGTGGTGCAATAGATTATGCATATAAGAACATCCACCTTTCACCATATATAGAAGCCAGAGTTGAATCAATTCTTTTCAATACTGTGTATTAAAGGGGGCAATTACAAGTATTACATTATTTAACTGCCTTGTTTATGTTTCCTCCCTTGCGCATGGAGTTTTCTGTGATAAATGAAGTTGACTTAAGATTGTTCCACCCCTACATGACAATGAAAGCAGAAAAGAGAAGGGTGTTGAAAACTGATGCCACAGCCAGAATGCTCACCAGCAATACTTAGAGCATAATGCTTGCAGTCTGCACAGCACTAAGTACTGATATTGAAATGATCCATGTGCGATATGTAAGTAAACTCCTGGCCTCCCAGCAGATTAACTACCATATGCACCAAAAGGTCTCAAGGGAAGCATAACAAAGTCTAATAAAACTGAATAAAACCAGTTACTCATCGTTTTCATTAAGTGACTGATCCAGTTCCTACTGAAGGCAATAGGAATTCAGTTCTTCAGGATGTAATTCAAGCCATGTTTTTCTGGAACCTAAACCTGACTCTTTTGCTAAAATCAGTTACTTTTTTTTCCTTTTTCTCTTCTGAAAAAGCATTAAGGATAAAGGCATTAAAACAATTCTATGATGTCCTCTGTTAATTACACTCACTCCTTACAAAGCAGCCCTGTCATTCCCCTGTTCATCTCACAGATTTTTGTATGAAAAGATGCATAGTAACGTCAACTTTTTTACTTCACTAAATCACAGTGGTGAGATTTCTCTTCTTTGAGAATCCAAAGTAGATTGCTTTCAACTAACTCAGTCTCATTTTACTGACAATCATTTCACTTCTATGGTGATTTCTCTTTTTTCTAGACTGAAGACTGATGATATTGCCCAGTCATCAACAGTTCATTTGGCAACCGCCTACGCTACCAAAACAAAACAAAAATCCCCACCTTTCCACCTTCCTTTCCATAAAAAAATAAAAAACAAAAATAAAAATTAAAATAAAAAAAAAAATAAATACAAGTACAGGAACAGCTGACCTGCAATGAGAACATCTTTGCCTCTTGGGACTCCTTTTTCTTTTCATCCCCTGCCTCTCTCCCTCAGGAGGAGCTAAATGCTGCTCCTTTCTCACTGTTTATGTAGGAGTCAAATCCTTCCTGCCAAGCGCCACCACAGTATGAAATTAAAAGATCATTTACATTTAATCACAGCACAGCAAACAATTATAATTTGGTTAGAAACCCAATGCTAACTGGAAAGATTTAATAAAGTGTATGTTCCTAGAGCTTTCTACTAGTGGGGATATACACGTGGAAAAGTTCAGTAGCCTCTTTACAAGCTGATCTGTAATAAACTGGAGAGTTTATTAAGGCCTGAAAGAAGCTAGGAAAAATAATTGAGGGCAGAGATTAGGGTGAAGATGGAATTAATATGATGTTATGTGACTAAATCCTTATGCAACCTGAAAGAAATAGCAAACGATGGCTATGACACCCGTTTACAATGGTCCCACAATGGCATGCTTGTGTCGAGCATCATGTGTTTTCATTTGATATTTCAACCAAAGATCATGCTAAAAAAGCATGCAGACTCTCACAATTGGTGAGAGCAATTGCTGAAAGCAATGCTTCTGTAAAACTAGGTCTAACAGCATACCTGGGTAACAACGAAGATCAGCAATCGTGGATTTATCAGGGGCACAAACAGCAGCCTAGTGACAGAATGGGAAGGCCAGACACAGGAAGTCCCAGGCTGTGGGGATTATTGAGCTGATAACAGATAGGTGACTCAGAAACAGCCACTGAAACTATGTAGACAGCATTAATTAAGAGCTTTCCCTTTCAGGAAGAAGAAAAGTTATTTTTGACAGCCATTAAGCAAGCAAGCACAAGTAAGTCAAGTAGCACAATGAAAATTGTACTAACGTGAGACAGGCTATTATAAGATGGAGAGGGAAATCTCAGACCAATTATATCAATAACTGAATGACAATTTAATGACTTATAGGATAAGCTGAAAGAGTGACTTACAGCACTGTACCATAAATTATGGGATCTGGCATAGAGATTTTTCACTAACATGCAGTCATTTGAAGAAGCAGTAGAAACTGCAGAGCAAGATCAAGAGAACTGCACATAATAGCTGGCATCAGGACCTGACATACACATACACACACAAAGATATACATGGAAGATGATTTGAGGAGGGTGGGCTAAGAAAGAAAAAAGATCCACTTGCATGGTGAAAGGCATGGAAGGATTTCATTAGGCCTAAGATTGATTCTAGAAGAGGTTCATTCTTGACACAGTAACGTCTTCCATGCCATTATACCACAAAAAAAAAAAAAAAAAAAAAAAAAAAAAAAAAAAAAAAAAAAAAAAATTGAACCCATGAAATTGGATCCCCACTTCTGCAAAAAGAAACAGTCGAGTGAGGAAATTAGAATGTTTCCCCTTTATGTTGTGGAAATGCAGCCCCCTCCCCCTGTTTGTTTTTGCCAAGTGGTTAAGTCAATATGTTTGGTATAATGGCACATAACACGAGTGCATGTGGATTGAAACTAATGAACAAAAATTGCCTGTTCCACTTCTTCAGCTCCACACTGAACACATACATAGGAAGCCAACCTTATTTAAAAAGCCCTAGGCTGTAACAGAACAGGAGTTTAGCCAGCTTTCATACACCTGAAAAAGCCAGGAATTGGCTTAAATGTTGAAACAAGCTGAAACTCAATCTTCATATGCACACTGACACAAGTAATGCGAGGATTTGGACATTTGGGACTGTCACTCTTGATTAAATTATGCCTTGTCTTACTTTTAGTTTCTGTCTGACACAATCTCACAGAACTTGGAAATAATATGCACATAGTACCTAATGAACACTAGAGCTTAGCTGCTGTTCAGAAAAAGAATCCTGCGTAGGCAAGAGTTGTGTGTGTGAGAAATGACTCAGATGCAGAAATAAGTAAACACACTTGTTTATTCATTAAGAGACAAGTGGGTTTCTGACAATTGGAGACTTTTATTTCTTGGACAAGGAGGAATAATGTCATGGAAAATGAATTAAATGCAGTAGTCATGCTTAGAAGGGCATTTGAAGGTGAAGAGATTGTATAAATCCAAGGCACTGCAGCTGGCTGACTTTGAGGGCAACGAGAGAAATATTTTCTGTTTCCCCTCCAAATAAGGGGCCAGCTTCAGAGTAGATCTCTTGACTTGGGGGCCAGCCTTAAAGTAGATCTATTTCCTATTAACTGAAATAGGAGACACTGAAAAGAATCCTAATCATCTCTAGCTAAAGCATTGACTCCCATCAATTGTTTTGTAGAACATGCAGGAGAAGAGTTGATGTGCAAGTGTTAAGTATGGAAAAAGAAATCAAGCAGAGTTTATGAGGTCAGGTGAAAAAAGTGTGAACTGGAAAATGCTCCCTCTGGATGGAGATATGGAAAACCAAACATACTAAGATCAAATAATGGGGGAATGGAAGACAGTCTTTCAGAAAAAAAGCCCAAAAAACCTTACATTTCAAAAGCGTAAGCATGAAGCTGCTTAAATAAGTCAATGAATGAATGATTAAAAACAAGAAATTGCCTTTACTCTTACCTTTGAATTAAAAGAAAAAAAAAAGAATCAGTGAATCTAGGATTTCACCACGCAACTGCGTGTGGGTTGCATGTGAACACACTTGTGTTATAGCACTGCAGAAGCACGTGAAAATGTTCTTTTAAACCCTCCAGCACCATCTGTTTTCTAACTATTAAAGACTCATTCTGTCTCTCCTAATTTCTGAATAACAGCCTCCAAAATAAAAAAAAGTCAAGTAAAAAAATTAATTTCCTGCAACCTTCTGCAATATTCTTCCCCACGCCTGTCCGTGGAAATGGAGTGCGTATGATAAGTGATGCAAATGTGTTACACGTTGATTAATATTATCACATGCATTCCACTGCAGCAAGCTTTACATTACCCTAACTCTGCCTGTAATGTTTGACATTTCCAATTGCTCCAAACAGCTACAAA
The DNA here is from genome assembly GCF_019238085.1 of Lagopus leucura. Taxonomy (NCBI): domain Eukaryota; kingdom Metazoa; phylum Chordata; class Aves; order Galliformes; family Phasianidae; genus Lagopus; species Lagopus leucura. The sequence goes on along the minus strand of NW_024962284.1, from coordinate 2,050,092 downwards.
TGTACGCAAAACTGATGCAGAAGCTGAATGTTTGATTTGATTCCTTCCTTGGGCACCCTTATCTTCAGGATACCAGCATCGTAGATTCAGCAATTACTTTCCTATAGTTGTGATCTTTCTAATACTTGTCATGAAAGTGACAGTAAGCTTTATTTTTTTCCCCCCAAACCTCTGCTTTTCTCAGTGGACAAGACAGGTATAACTGTCAGAGGACCACTCTTACCTCTACAGACAGCAAACCAAGAGGAAGCTTTCAGAAGCAATGTGACAGGAGGAGCATTGACTAGTACTGAATAACACCCAACTGGAAGGTGGTTGTCACGTGCTTGGAGGAAACAGACAGAAGGGAACGTTTGTTTTAAGTCATTTACCTCACTTAGAGCATGAAAATTGGGCATGCTGTAAGTGACTGGAAACTCATTCAGCAGAAAAACATTTCATAAAATCACAGAGTGGCTTGGATTGGAAGGGATCTCAAGGATCATCAAGCTCCCGCCACTCTGCCACAGGCAGGGCTGCAAACCTCCACATTTAATACTGGACCAGACTGCCAAAGGCCCCATCCAACCATCCCCTGAACACCTCCAGGGACAGGGCATCCCCTCCTGTTTGTAGGCTCCCTTTAGGTACTGAAGGCTGCAGTGAGGTCACCCCACAGCCTTCTCTTCTCCGGGCTGAACAAGCCCAGCTCCCTCAGCCTGTCTTCACAAGGGAGGTGCTCCAGCCCCCTGATCATCTTTGTGGCTCTCCTCTGGACCCCCTCCAACAACTCCCTGTCTTTCTTGTACTGAGGGCTCCACACCTGGACACAGTACTCCGATGGGGCATCACAAGAGCAGAGTAGAGGGGGACAATCACCTTCCTGTCCCTGCTGGCCACCCCTCTTCTGATGGAGCCCAGGATACCATTTGATTTCCGAGCTGCAAGAGCAGCCTGCTGGCTCATGGTAAGTTTTCCATCTACCAGGACCCGCAGGTCCTTCTATGCAGGGCTACCCTCCTTCCAGTCTGTATATATTCCTGGGCATATATAGTCCAGCCCAGGTGCAAAACCTTGCACTTTGCTGTGTTGAACCTCATTATATTGACCTGGGCCCACCTTTTGAGTCTATTGAGGTCCCTCTATCACTTCTTTACACCGAGTCACTTCAGTTTAAAAAAAAAAAAAAAATAGTTAACCATATTTTGAACTGAAATAAAGCTTTCAGTATCTGTAATTGTATTTTTCCTGTCACACAGAGATACTGACAAAGTTCATGAACACAACCTGCCCAAAGCCAGAAGGTAAAATCTGTTTCCTTACCTCAAACAACACGAGTGTGATCTGCAATTCACACAGACCTCAATTTGTTAGAGAGAGCTTTAAACCAACAGCATCTAGAGACAGTCCACGCAGCTTCCCATAACTCTGCTCTCCTAATTCCCTCTATTTGCATGTCTGGATTTTCCTCCAGTTGAAACCATATGGTGTTGAGAAATAATATGCCCATCTTTCACCTCCTATTTAAATCAAAACACTGGCAGTCTCCTTAGGGGCAAAAATCATGATCCTCAAGTTTAAAATTATGCTTAAGGTTACTAAGTAACATTCAAAATTAATTTCAGTTGAGATAAGTATGGCAATGTCCTCAAGTTGACCGATCATATTTCAGTTTAATGTGTTAAGACTAAAGTCATAACATTTTGGAAGAAAAATCCAAACCACAAACCCCAATGTTAAAATGAAATCCCAACAACTGGTGCTTTTAAACATCTCTTCTTGGTGACTTCCTGAGCTTCTACAGACCTTGCCTGCAAGTGGTCATGGAGAGCATGGATCAAGGATTCAGTATGACTTGCCCTTATTCAGCTTTGTATAGCTGTCCTTCTCCATGACCTTGAGAAATTAAGCCCACAAACAGATTTCTCTCTGACTGCACATCCATTTACTTTGTCTAATCTGGTCACCTGAAAAGTTAAGTAGAATCAGCTTTTAATGTTTGGTTTTTGTTTTGTTTTTAAATACAATAGTTTTTACGGTAGCTAACATGACAGACCTGGCTTTGATTATATCCTGCAGACTCCACTACAGGATAAAACGAGAACACAATGGTTTTGTTTTTTTGTTTTTTGTTTGTTTTTCTACACTTAGCTCTGATCCTAACCGCCTTACATTCTTCCTTTTTCAATGGAAGAGCTACTTTGCATAGCTGTGAATCCCATGCAGTAAATATAGTTTCTTTAAATAGAAACTTTTGTAGCCTGGCATAGCAAGAAGCCACGCACAAGGTGAAGTCACTGTATGAGAGAGTCTTACTCATCCACAATATTTAAAGCCTAGTCAGCAACAGAAAAGTACAGTTGCATCAGCTACCACACAAAGAAAAGGATGATGACTAAGATTATGTTCATCTGCCCATTAGTGAGTCTCTCAAAGGCATCACTCTTACGTATTTCGGAAGAATAAATAAAAAATGAGATGCCTCCAGCCATCACAATGCAGTTCAGCTGTTTAGCATGGCCTATTAAAAAAGAGCAAGCACACAGCACACCCACACATTAGGTTTGCAGTTACAGAAAAATTCACAAGGAGGCAGACAAACACCATCATCATTTAACAGCAGGAGAGAAAAGAACAGAAAAGGACGTTCAGGAAGAGTGAAGATCTTACAAAGGATAGTTAGGACTGTTCAATTTGTTTGTATGATGAAAACCACAGGAAACTAAAAGTTTCCATACATCTTAAAGGATTAAAATAAACAGGCTGACATATTTTATGTTAGCAAACTGCTATTTGCAAAGAACTTAAAAATATTAGGCACTGTATCTGCAACAGTATCTGCTACTGCCTCTAGAGCATCTCTGTATTCCATCCAGTCTGTACTCTATGGAGATGATGTTGCCTTTGATATTTACATAGGCAGTTATTATATCACTTCCTTGTAAAGTAGCAATAAAGCTCAGAAAAGCAATCAAAATAATAATTAAAAAACACGGTTTCCGCATAAACTAAGCCCCTGTCTCACCACAACTGTTGCTTATAATAAATAATCTTCCTCCTCAAAACAACAAAACACAATGCTTTTCAAATAGGATGTTTTAATGGAATTTAATGAAAGTGAGAAGTCTAAAACTGAGGAAGCCCCAGCCACTGGCCTGGCTAGATCATGTGTCAACAAACAGAAACGATTCAGGAAAAGCTGTAATATGCCTACATCCCATTTATTCCTGTGCCAAAGAACTAATGTTCATTTGAAAAGCTTTTAAGAGCAATACAATGTCACACAGAAATAAAGCCATTTGTCCTTGGTTGCTTAGCAATCCTAAAATAGAGTTGTAAAGAAATTCATGCGGCCATTATTTGAACTAATTCAAAAGGTTACATACAATTTTCTAGTCCTATAATTAAATACACTTAACAATATGGTCTGTTGGGGGAAACTATTCCTTTATAATCCACTTTATGAAAAAGACTCATTAAAATATAGCTACACTGAGGATGTTCCTTTCAAATTCTTTTCTTAATGGCAACAAGAATGAGTAAACACAACCAAGGTACATTTATCACGTTTAAGAATGGGTCACATTTCAATTATTTAAACTCCCCATTCTGCCTCTGTCTTTCCTCTACAGGATATTTTTCCCTTCACTTTCCACTTCAGGAAAAGCTGTTCTCTGCATTAGAAGGAGGGAAAATTGAAAGTTTCCAATGAAAGGAACAAGTTCAGAAATTGTGTAAAATTGTGTAAAAACAAGTGCAGAAGGGCGCAAGCCTTCTTTCTATGAGTGCCTCTAGCAATCCAGCATTCTAAAAGGACAAGGAGAAGAAAAGAGTGATCTGTTCTTGCCCAGCCTTCTCTCACCCTTGGGCCAGAATATTCCTCATAAGATGCAATATCATTTTACCACCAGAGCAGTAGGGACAATTGCATAACATTTACATTGAAGTGTAAGGACTATGTCAGACTTGCGGAACAGCTGGCATGCAGTTAAGCTCTCACTGTAAAAGTAACTTGCTTCACCTGAGCAAAAATCTTAGTGGCATAATCTATCTCTAGAGAGATATAAATAATATCCAATATATGGAAATAGATCCTCTGTTCTGACTCTCTTCCAAAAAGTTCTGGATTCTGAAAAGGAAGGTTGGTCTCTGATTGCTTCCCCCCATAGTGTTGCATAGCAGGAGATCCCGTCTCCTCCTACTCATACACTCTCTCATGGGAACATTTCCACCACCTCCTTCCTCTGACAGAACCAAAACACGTTAAGCACCTTATATTGACTAATTATCATAAGGAGCTTTGCATTCTCTGGACTCCTAACCGATAGCATTCCTGCTTTGTCCAATGTGTGCCACTCATATAAAGAAATGTACAAGGACAGAAGAAAAACTGGTGGACAGAACACTCAAAAATGGAAATAGGCTTTTTCTTTTAAAATTCTCAAGTTCTGTCTCTACAGCTTTCTTCAGTCAAGTGTCTTTTTTCTCTTTTGAAAACATGCCCTCTGAAATTCATCAACCCTGTAGGCAGAGCACGGTAAGTTAAAAGAAAATACGCTGACCAATATTTAAGATTAAAGGTCGAAATAGGAAGACTTCTTTTCTTTGTCACGTTGCTAGTGGTCAGATATATTTAACAGTATTTAATTAACTGCAATCTATAGTCATTTTAACAGTTATTTTTAATTCAAGTCCAAACTTACATGCATTTTTACGCATGCAACAACTGTCCTTGAAAAAAGCATCACTTGTAATTTTTCCACACTTTCTCCTCAACAAAGAATCACTAATCTATAATTTTCATCCACACTTCATTCTAATATCAATTCATGAAAGCTGACCCTTACCTCTTTTAGTATCTCATCAAATTCCAGCTCAGTTTCTTTCCAGCTTACAATAGGCCTTAACTTACATGGCAGTCTAAATGCAAACGTTTTCTAGCTTTATATAAGTTGGAATTAAAAAACAGAAAATAATGATATCTAGAGGAGAGACAGCTGAGATCCCAAGCACACCACGAACTCTGTTCCACAATACAGCTGCTTACCCTGACCTACCACTGGAAGAGTCACAACTATAGATTTTATGGGCAAATTGTCACAGGAAAAAAAAAGAATCTTTCAATTATTAGCATCTATAACTGAAACAGAGGGCTTACGATAATATCATCTGTGAGCTGATGATATTGAGATAACATTCCTGCAGTCACCACTGACTGATTTTATTGGGATGAGTTGCCAGGATTGTCTGAGACTCTTCAGAAAACAAAGGTACTGGTAGTTCAATCTGCTGGTTGGCTACCTACAGAGTACCTCGCATTCCTTCTGCTTTATGATTTTTAATTATGCTGGAAATTTCAGTCTATATGTTTTCAGATAAGATCCAACAGACAAAAAAACACAGACGTCTAAAGATTTATTTTCCTATTTTATATATGAAGAGTTGAGGGCAAAATAAAATTAGGAAACTAATCACAGATGCCAAATCACAATGCAGATACGTGGAAACCGCTTCCTACCTCCATTCTCTGTTTTTTAAATCAATGGAGCTGCATGAACAACCAAGAGAATTACATTTGGAAATATCTAGAAGCAGATTATTTTATCAGATCTTGTTTGAATTTAAAGTGGAGATTATATTTTTTTTTTAATGAACTGTCCTGAAATAGGCTTGTTTATCTTCATGGGCTTAATTAAAACACTTTCTAATTTACACTGCAGTAAACTAGGGGAGAAGTAGGGTAGCGTAATTTTGAAAATGTTTACATTTAGGATTAATTTCCTTTAAGTAGTACAAAGCATCCTTTCAAAGTTTTCCAGGTGATGTCATTGTGAGTCTTTGGGGTATGATGTTACAATGTTGGAATGAAATTGCGTCTGTTCAAATCTATGAAATCAACATTGTAAGCAGTGGTCCAAAGCTATACTAATGTGTAACAAAAAAAGTAAATGTGAACACAGTCTTAATGGAATAAACAGCTTTGAATAAAGTTCAGATATTACAGACCAGAAATGACTTATCTGAAATTGCAATCACTATTCTTGACTATAGACGCCAAGCCAAATTCAATCAAGTGCAACATCTAAATTCAAAACTGCCTTAGTTCAAGTGCTTATGGCTTGCATGGAAGTCTTTGGTCAAAGATGATTTATTTGCACTGATGAGGGTAGCATGAGCACAAGTTAATGTATGGCAACATGGCTCAATGATCGTTTGTTGTGGTCAGCTTTTCTTTCTAGAACACTCTCATTTCTTTTTAGGATCAGATTAGCACTCACAGTAACGTTGATTCCAAATTCCAAAGCATTTGAATTGAAAATGGGTTTACAGTGCTGTACAAAAATGAAGGATCTGTGTTTCAGCTCACAAAAGGTATTGATTTTAAATACTGAAGTTGAGTATTTCATTTCACATGCAACTACTTTGTCAATTATTACACCCACCTTTGGACCTGCTTATACCAGCACTCCATCTGTAACCTCACACTCTCGCTCCAGCAATACTGAACCTAACTGCACACACAGAGTACAATGATTTCAGTTCACAGGGACCTTAATAAAGCTTTCTAATATTCAATTCCATACAAATTTTAACCAGATTGTCTCTCTTAGTTAGGCATTCTCATTAAAAGCACAAAGTTAAATGAAGCTGAAATCAGTCTCATCTAGTTTGATATATAACATTTCTTCAAATGGTTTTGACACGAGACAATACAGTTTACATGGATATGAAATGGGCAAGGGTTGGTAAATCTGGGTGGTAAAAGAGAAAATCTTGTTGTTCGTCTCCTCTTCTTGCCCGCTTTGACAGCACGTCTGAAATTAACTGTATAACCAACCCTCACTTTTCCATGGGAAGAAGCCAGGAAAAACTATGGTAATACTATCACTTTTGTTCTGCAGAATTCCAAGTTTATCTCTGGAATGCATGCTAGAACGGTTTACTGTACTGTATTTTTTGTTGTGCTCGTGAGTGACTGCTAGGTGCCAAGCCCTGACATCCATTTAAGTGCTGATGACGCTACAAAAAAAAATAAAAAACAAACAACAGTACTTCCCTGGTGCAGAAGATAAAGAAAATGAGGGGGACAAGGGAAGAAGTATTCAGATTAACAGCACACATTTTTCATGCAATGCATTATTCTTTGGAATATTTAACTTCAGTGCTCTGATAACTCTCTTGCCACAGGAGCGAATTATCCAAATTTAGTTTTAATAATCTAGCCTAGGTTTGATAGATGCCAGCTGTAACCTGATGGGACTGAGATTTAGACCCACAGAAATCCCCTGTTGTATATTTTCTAGCATGTTGGATCTCTTCGCACTCATCAGTTTTATATCTTTCTGCAAATACCAGAAGAAAGATCTTTTTAGGTTCTGGCAAACCTCTTGGAATAGAAAAACGTCCTAGTTGCCAAAAAGGTACTGATTACTGTAACAGAGTAGCCTGGAGTTTCTAACCTTTTTCTTTTAATATATAAACTTGATTCTGATTTAGAATCAGCTCTCCTGACAGAGGTATTTTCCTCTGCTCTAATTTGCTTCTAGCTAGACTGTATTTAACTCCATCATCTTACCATACACAGTTTCAGTTACTCAGGAGCACAAATATTTTTTTAATATCATTTACTCCTGCTTTACTGCAGGAGAAAGAATGATCAAGCATAGAGGAAAAGAAACAGCTCTTCTCTTGCATTTTTTTGAACCATGATTTCCATATTAGAAACACTTCTTCCTATCAAATAAAACAACTACCTTTAGACAGCACTAGTATGCCACTTATTCCTCACATCTTAACATTTCACTTCCTTTGGATAAGTGTTTTTGCTTACTGTCAGAATAATAAATTACATATTTCTACAATTGCATGTGGACTATTTATTTACTTTGGGTGCTCAGGTGATGCTCCAGTGAAGCCCTAAAAGCCACAGAAACATTCTTTGCTGAAGTGCTTTCTCAAATAGTCTCTCTCACTCATTGCTGCTACATTTGAGCTGTGGGATGAAGAGCACTGCTTACATACCAGGTTTATGTTCACTACTCCATTCACAGAACAAACCAGTACAGAAAGATACAGAATGAAGGCACCAACCGTAACAGTTCTTGACCTTTGAAAACATACTGAAATTCTACAAATGCAACTTGTTAATACTGACAGTAAATTAGTGCTTTCAAATGTGTTAGTAAAAGCTAAACTCTTTATGCCCAGATTCTTGAAATAAATACCTTGCAAATGCATGACAAGTTATATTCAATTACCAGGACAACAAACACTGTGGAACCTGGTGTAGGCATGTAACAGTAAATTTACTTTGTTCACCTTATGAAAGGTCCTGCATCAAGACTGCTCTTTTTAAGAAGTCATTCTGCAAATTGGCAATGGGCTGATTGATTTCTGCTGAGTTCTTGTGTACTGATCTTTCTCTTCATAATGTGTCTCCCCACATACTATTTTAGTGTGCTTTGTTGTTTTCAACCCCTCCCCCCCCCGCTATAGCATGTATGTTCTACAGAACAGTTTAACTAGATTTGAAAGCAATATATAACACAGTAAGTACTTCCAGTTTGGTGCCAAAAGTCAGAATTCATCAAATTCCCTTCTTACAGTAACAATATTTGAAGAACACATCCTCCCTTTTAATTCTCCCATGTCTAACAGCTACCCAGACAATATGTATATCCTAAAATGGCAAGACAAGCCATTAGGCTAGCAGTGTTAATGCCAAGAACCAGCTCTCACAATTTCTTCCCACTTAATTTTCAGCTTGAAATATCTCCTAAGGAGGAGCTGTGAATTTTTAGCAGAAGAGAAACATGAATGAAATTGTCTCGTGGAAATGACAGCTTTTACTGCTTCACACCAACATGATTTGTCATCATCAGTATCATCTTATTTTACGTAAGCCATTTTGACAATAATACCTCCTATTTATTTCCATGGAAACTACAACAGGTATAAAGAGCACAACAGTGCTATTTAATAGAGCACATTCTCAGCTACAAAACACAGTTTTTCAACATAATCACTAGCATTAGCTATGTATTTCTGCCAGTGATAAACAAGAGCCCACGTGCCATGATTGGAAACATTTAAGCAAGCGCCAATGAATGTCAATGGGTATCATTTCTTCTACACGAAGGAATTCAATTGCTTCATACGTATTTCTATTTCAGACACCATTTTGTCAGACCGCCCCTTTGCTGCCATCTGTCTTGTGGCAATAAAATGTCACAGAACAGCAGAATAAATGGCAGGACTGTACTGTTACTGCCATAACACCAACATCTATCTCTGATAGTGGCCATCACAACAAACTAGGAGGCATTACTTTTGGAGCAGCCTTTGCATACTGGATTTCTTACTTTATTATTAGCAAAATGGGATATTATGTAGCAATTCCTGAAGTATTAAACATCAACATATTAATATGCACTATAATCTGCAAAACATTACTGGATGGCCTGAGGCCAAACAAAGCCAGACTCTTGGCTTCACACAAGAATGCATTGACCAATATCTTATACAGATATATATACACATTGCCAGAGCTGGATCAAGTACTTGATCTCCACATTTCCTAAAGCAAAGATTTCATACTTCTGACACCCCTGTATAGAATAGAAAGCTTTGAGCTTGAAAGTAACTCATCTGGCTTAGCCCTCAGGCCACACTAGAGAAAAGACAGAGTTGGAGAAGCAATATTGAAACCTAGTCAGCATATTAAAGACCTTTTGCAGTGCTTTTCACTAGCTGAAATGAGGCAACTGGATGCTTAGGCACAATTAAGTGAAGTTCTTTCTCGTACTGTTCTACACAGTCAGTTGCTCTCAGCCTCCTGGCAGTTAACTTACTTACTAGCTTTCCAGTATTTAGGAGGTTTCCTGAAGCCCTGAAATCCAACTTCATTCCATGGAGAGATTTTTTTCCTGCCACTTCTTACTTAAATTACAATGTCTGATCAAGAACAAACCAAAACCAACTGAACACCAAAGCCCACTTCTCTATTACTTTCCTTCACTATAAAGCACCTTCTGGAGTTACGCCAGTGAGACCGCATCTCTAAGCATGGCAGCAATACTATATCTGAATCTTTAATAGAATAACATGCAAATATCAATACATGCACACCAAGTGCTCACTGACTTCCTCAGAATTAAGTCTTACTCTCAGGCTGGTCTTATGAAGGACTTTAAAGGATATCTTGCAAATACTGTAGTTGACTTAAAGAAAAAAAAACTTACTAAAACAGAGAAAAAGGAGAGAAACTTGAGAACAGTGTACACTTTTAATACAAAAAATGCCATTATATCATTCTTTGGCTTACTTATTTACATATCTTGAGAGGTGGGGGGCAGGGAAGGGGAGAAATAAAGAAACAAGGTTCTTTGTACCCTCACGAAAAGCCAAATGACGCTTTCTCCCTCTTGCCCTTCAGTAAATCACAGGGAATGAGTTAAGTCACACGAAGCAAGATATTAGTGCAGTGTAGCCATTTCTGAAAAGCTGGCTTCACTAAAACACCAGCCCACCATTTCACTTGAATTTTGTGACTTTGGTTAGAAGAATTCTGAATGCTGCTGTAGTTTTAGATCTTACACACACCAGAACCTTGATAATTAAAATAAATACTTTTTTGCAAAGAGAGCTTCTCATGCCAGCCAGGGTGCTCCTTATGCTCTTTTAATAGACCTTTTAGTAGACATACACACAAGAAATCGTAACAGTAGCTGTACCTTGATGCTATAGAAGTGGAGGAGGATAGTTGGTTTGGAGTTTATTTTCAGGTTTTGATTTAAATTTCCATGTGTTGCTCTTATCTCCCTTCACTACAGTTTTTGCACATTTGAACAGGGAAGAAACCAGAAAAGCCTTTGATAGAACAGAGAAAAGTCAACAAGATTGTAAACAGGATGAAAGAGAAATATTTGTGAAATAGACCTCAATTGTCTTCAACTGAAAGCAATGCATTATTTTTAAGTGGCCTATTAGCATACTACATGTAAAATAACATCACTGGAAGGGCGGCTTCCAGGCCTCAATGCTACACCATAGCCACATGCACAGTGCCTCAAAACATGGCTGCTCTAGTGGAAATTTTCCAAACTGTCAGGGATAAGGGCCAGAATTCAGATGTGTAGGGATCAAGGATTTGGCTTGGGATCATCTGATACCCCCATCTTTCAAAAAGTAAAAAAAAAAAAAAAAAAAAAGCATTAAAAAACAAAACAAGAGAGGGAAAGGGAAAGTTTCAGGTAAGGTTTACTTGTTAGGGTAGAACAAAGATGAAGTAGAAGATAGCTTCATTAGAGTAGGCAGAAATAGCTGAATGTTTGAGACTGAGGCACAATTATTTCCTCTGTATTTACTAAAGTCATTGAGTTTGTTAAATCTGCCTAAACGAGACATGAATTTGCAATGACTATGCATGTGACAAAGTTATAATCAAGTAATCAAATTTTTGTATCAGTAGTTACTCTCAGCTTCACGTGAATGTTGTTACACTGAAGGCGATCATACATTTAAGATGCTATGAAAGAAGTCAGACTGCCAATGGCATTGTGTGGTAAAAACAACAGAAAAAGCAGCTCCTTTCCTGCCCCCTCCCCCACACTGTAAAGTGACATAATTTAAAAGATCTGAATGCCAATTGGCAAATTGTAATATCCCTTCAGCGTTGCTTTTAATACCAACCAACCTAATTGCTGAGTGGCTTGTTTAGAACAATGATTCTGGCACTCAGCTTTCCAAGAAGTGCAAATAACTTTGCATCTAGATGTGAGGATAAGCCTGTTTTTGACAGCAAAAGGAATTTAGCTTGGAACACTGGGAAATCTACTGCTAGAAGTTTTCAAGGTAAGTGCCTGGTGCTGCACCTACAATGGGATTGCACAGGCGCAGAGACAAACTGGGTAGAGGGTAATCCTGCAGAAGTGGATCTGAGAGTGTTGTTCAACAGCAGGCTCAGCATGACCCAACAGCATGCACCGGCAGCCAAGAGGGCAAACTGCATTTTGGGATGTATTAAACATTGCCAGTCAAAAGAAGTGATGCTCCCATTATATTTGGCATTGGCGTGGCCTCACTTTAAATACTGTGTTAAATCAGGGAATCAAGAGAAGTCCTTCAAGTTGGACCAGATGAGCCTTAAAGACTACCTTCCAACGTAAACGATTCTGTGATTCAGTCTCTAAATCCTTTCCTGGCTGATTGAAAACAAGGCATGATGGTGCACCTCAAAGCAGCCTGAATCAAGTATTACTGATATGCTCATACAGCTTGAAGAACAGCCAGTATCTGGTCTTCAGTTTTAATACGTTGTTTTTGTTAGGGATTTCTTGTTTTCCATTTTTTGTTTGAATACCCTTCAGATAAAGAGTTGAGTAAGAATCCTCCAGTGTTTATTACTCTTTGCCAAAGAAAACAAAGGTTTGTTGCATTTACTATTTCCTTATAGCACCAGATTCTTTGTCGTTTGCTCTTAATTTCAATTAAGGCAAAAAATAAAAGAGCAGAAGAGTTGCTCCCAAATTTCCACTGAAGCATGCACAGCATTAAAAAAACACATTGTTAGTTACTGAGGCTTGTGCAGTTGCCTTTTTCAATCAAAACACAGGGCAAAATTTATTCTCGCATAAATATATGACTCAGTAAAGTGCATAATTACTACAAGAAAACAATGAGAAAACTCTGCTGGACCTATGTAACAAACAGATTTGAAAAGGAGAAATGTATGTATGTATTTGTATATGACTCCGTAACCTATTTTAACTCAAAATTCTACTTTTGAAGAAGTGAGACATTTTAGAAGCTTTATTTAGAAGCTTTATCCCCTGGCTTGTGTAGACTTCAGTGTTTGTCTACCAACATATGTCTACCTTCTTAAAGTAGTCATTTACTCTGTAACATCCATTATAATTAACAAACTTTTCGTAACATTGAAAGGGCAATTATTAACAATGAAACATTAAAAAGACTATAAAGGATTAAGACTATTAAATAATAACTTCTGTGAAAATTCATTAACTGATGTAAAAAACAAAAGTGGATTTGGACTCAGAAATGCTATTTCTATGACAAGAAAAAAAAAAACAAATCACAGAACAACTCACGCTCAAATGTTGAGAACGGTCGAGCATTTGCAGTTTCAGCTGATTTCAACAGGAACCATGCAAGTATGATTTTGATCCCATGCTAGCCATTGGTGCAAATACTTCCATTTATGGCATAAAAAGAGGTAAGATGTTCAAAATGCAGAGACAGTAACAGTCTAGCGAAGAACTAAGACTATGTTTTAATATATTCCTTTGTGTCGATAATAAAATAAGTTTACATTTAGCGTGAGCAGCTAGAATAGGAACACTGTCACCAAAATATATAATCAAGTTTGTGTGCACATAATCTCAAAGTTTCTTTCCATACGTTTCTTTCATTGTAAGCAATTTTCCAACCAGTTTTGTTTAACTTGAACTTAACAAATAGTTTGAAAATTCTAATATTATTCATACTGCACTGAATGAGCAGCAAACTACATTTCAAATCCAAGTATGTCCATAGCAAATTCTAAATCCATTATAAGCAAGCAAATCTAAAAATCCCTTAATGACGCACTGCTCTTAGTGTAACCTAACAACACTTCTACAAAATTGTATTTCTACACAATTCTACAGAAATAACAGACACACTAAATTTATCTTGACTATTTCATAGTCACAGAATCACAGAATTGTAGGAGTTGGAATGGACCTCCAGAGATCATCGAGTCCAACCCCCCTGCCAAAGCAGGTTCCCTACACCAATAATAATAATAATTCAAAAATTCAATAATAAAAATAATTCAAGAACATGCTGATCATGGATAAATATCATTCTTTTATCTACTCTGCACTAGAAAACATTTTGACTTATTTGAAACCATGATGTATCAAGCATATTTTTTAGCATTTGAACGTAGCATCTTAAGGTGTAATCTTTGGAAATAGCATCAACTTAAAGAAATGAACAATCACGTCCAATAAAATTAAAGTAAAAAATTCCCACAAAATTAAAGTAGTTGAAATGGAAAATTCATTTTTCAAACATTTGATAATGTAAAATGCCACAATTCTCCAAGTTGATTAGCAATTCATTTAATCAGTAAGAGGTGTTTTACGTTCCTCATTTTTTAAAATCCCTGAAAGTATCAAACTTAGATTTGTGAATCCATCAGATTCTAAAAACAACATTCATTTTTGAAGAGAGAGAACAAAAGCAAACAAAACTATGTTTTCTCATAGTCTCTCTAGAGGGCATCTCAACTGGGAAGGGAATAAAATGAAAGACATCCTCTTGGAATACACTGGTTGACAAATTCATTGGATATTCTAATTAAAATGCAGTGTTTCGTATCTCACTGTAGTGGAGATGGTTTGGAAATACAGCATTTACTGCTTTTCTACTGGTCGGAATTGGAATCAGCACAGACAATTTTACTGAGCACATGTGATAAGATTTTGTCATTACTATTTATGGCAAAATCTATTTTAGAATATCTTGCATTTTACCACAGAGCCATGACAGATTTTATTTTGAAGTTCTATTTCACAAGAATTGACATTTACAAAATTAATACAAATAGTTAATTATTAAAAATTAATTAAAATTAAAATTTTAAAAATTAAAATTATTATTTAATTTAAATTATTTTTTTAAAAAGTAAAATTAATTAAAAGTAATTAATTAATACAGTTAATACAAATAGTTTCTATAAGAAAGACTTGAGCTACATCTGCAGCGCAAAATTAGTACTCTTTTTTTCTGCAACATAATTATTAACATTTATATTTCATATACCTGAAAACTTCTCTTAAGAGGCTGGCACGGCTCTCGTCCCACCAGAAAACATACACAGACTAATATAGGATGGACAGGATGTGCAATCCTCTTAAAGCAGCATCATCTATAACGCCCGATCTGGTTGCTCAGGGATTGAACTAATTGACTCTTAGAAACCTCAAAGGATGGTGACTACAAAACCTCTTTGGTCAACTTTTTTCCTGGCTTGACTCTCCTCATAGGAGAAAAGTTGCCACTTAAACAGCGTTGATTGCACTGCAGTGAGCTTTTGAAATCAACAGGATTTTCTGTGCAAATTAAACCTTGCCATCAGTGGAATATTTTAAGCAAACAACACAAATGTAGATCAAATGTAAGCTGGATGCAATAAGAGGAAAAGCCAATAAGTTTACATTGGTAAGAGAATGACAAAGTAAGAGAAATAAGACACTTTTTAAAGATATGATTTAACTTTCTTTTTAGCTTAAAACATTTACAACACCATTTTTGTTATTTTGAGTCCACATCAATTCTATTTAGAACCACCATTCTCTAGATATAAATCCTTACTGAAAACTCCCACGTAAGCTACAAATTCCTTAAGAACTTTACCCAAAGCTAAAGATTACCACAAGAGATAATGAATGCACTTTTACACCCAAATACTAAAAGTTCAATGACAATTTCTAATGCACAATAGAGAAACTTCGATTTACTGACGCAACTTAAGCCTCATTTATTTTCATTTCTCTAAATGGTAGCATGAGTTATGCTTACAGTGTAAAAGTATGCTGTATGCAATAGATACTTTAAAGATTTTTTTATTATTATTTTTTATTTATTTATTTATTTTTACTTTTAATTAGCATACTAGTTGCCTGAAGCTGCAGTAGCTACGGGGCTATATTATTTAACTCAGCCCATAAATCACTGTAGAATATTTCCATGCAAGATAGATGTGCTTGCTTTGACTATGTTCACATTACAGTCATACAAAATCCTTTCACCTCACCAAAGAAAGGCAGGAAGATTAAGGGAAGAAAAAAAAAAAAAAAAAAAAAAAAAAAAAAAAAAAAAAAAAAGAGAAGAAAGCAGAAAGATTGGTTCTAACAACCTTAAAAAGTACCAGTATGAATAACTGCATCCTGGTGATCAGCGGTGTCCCACAGGGGTTTGTCTTGGGAGCAACACTCTTCAACATATTTATCAGCAACATCTACAGTGGGATCAAGTGCATCGTTAGCAAGTTTGCCAACGTCACCAAACTGAGTGGTGCAGTTGACACAATAGAAGGGAGAGATGCCATCCACAGAGACATGGACAGGCTTGAAAAGTGAGCCCACAAGAAACTAATGAGGTTCACTAGGCCAAGTACAAGGCGCTGCCCTTGGATTAGGGCAAACTCAGATACGGGTACAGACTGGAAGAAAAACTCCTTGGGAGCAGCCCTGCAGAGAAGAACACGGGGGTCCTGAAGGACACATAGCTGGATGTGACCCAACAGTGTGTTCTTGCAGCCTGAAATGTCAGCAGTATTCTGGGCTGCATCAACAGAGGGGAGGCAGCATAAGGAGGGAGGTGATTGTCCCTCTCCACTCTGAACTTGTGAGGACCCATCTGGAATGCTGCATCCCAGCCTGAGGCCCCCAGTAAAGGAAGGATGTGGAGCTATGGGAGAAGGACCAGAGAAGGGCCACAAAATGGTTGAAAGGTTAGTGCAACTCTATTATGAAGAAAGGCTGGGGGAGCTGGAACTGTTCAGCCTAGAGAAGAGAGAACTCCGAGGAAACCTAGTTGCAGCCTTCCAGTACTTCAAAGGAGCTTAAAAATCAGGAGGAAGATCAACATTTTACATCATCTGATAGTGACAGAACAAGGAGGAATTGTTTTAAACTAAGAGAGGGAGAATTAAATTGGATATTAAGTGGAATTTTTTCACTCAGAGGGTGATGAGGCACTGGCAGAGCGCCCAGAGAAGCTGTGGATGCCCAATCCCTGAAAGCATTCAAGAACAGGTTGAATGGGGTCCTAGTCCCCTAGCTCCCTGGTGGGGAGGAACTATCTCACAGCATTGGGTTGGAACGGGCCTTTCCAACTCAAGCTATTCTACGATTCCATGATCTCCAGTCAGTCCAGTTACTAGTTTTGAACTGTGAACATTAACTGCTGCCTCAATGTCCTTAAAAATGTATTAACATCTCTTAAATTTAAAATGGACTCTTACAAAAAGATTGACTTGTGAAGCAGAAGCACAAGAAGAAATAACCGACTAAAAAGGAAATACTTTCCCCTAGTAACGCTTTCAATATAAACTTATGGGTCCCAATCTATAATTCTTAACAATAAATTGCAGAATGGAAAAGCATTAATAAAGTAATTTTTTGTCTGAACTCATGGTAGAGGCAGTCAGCCTATGCTCTCAGATATGCAGATGGTGATCCAGTACATTTTATAAAAAAAAGTGAGTTTAGTCAGCAGAACAAAACATCTTCACAAGAAAGGAAGAAAAATAGAACGAATTACATAAATTCCCTCTTATTTCTGTATTCTCAGCATTCTAAAGAAGAAAAAAACACTGAAACAATGAGTTCTAAATTTTCCTCTATCATGTCTTACATAATTAGCTTGGTAATTAATTTTTATTTTACATGACATTTTCTTAGTTATTTTAAAAATATTGGTATTATTGGTACCTAGTCATTAACTACTATTATTAAAAAATGAAAGGAGAATAAAGCAAAAAAATCTATCGTTTAGAATTCATTATGCAATTCATTAAGATGACTAAGGAAGTAAGGATGAACTGTGCCAAACAGTACGAGGGTAAAGCATTTGGATAGGAACTGGCCCACAGTTAAAACAAAAGAAAACAAACTAAAGAATGAAAATGTGTCCACCCATCCACTGCTACAACTGAGGATCAGTTGTAGAACAGACCAAAAATCATCACTGGCCTTCAAGTTCAATAGTCCTGATGAAATCGTGATTTGTCACTGGTTTGGGCATTTTAGACATCAGTGAAGGTTATTCGACATGGATAACACTCTAGAGAAGGAATTTCAGTGCCAGAAAAGTAAATTAGTGAGAACGTTCTAAGTGAAATGGCCTTAGAGAAGCAGGAAAATTTCATCCCTGAAACAAGAAGGATAATGAAGTTCAGGTAAACAGTGATGAAAAAAAAAAAAGAACCCCAAAACCCTGAGAAGTTCACCAAGCAAGAACAGTCAATACAAATTAGACATTTGGATTAAAAAAGCACAAGATGGAATTTTGAGAAACATATGATCAATCTGCTCTCTTTTTTTCTGTACTTCCTGTACTTAGCTGCTACATTGTCCCTACCTGGATGGTTCAGAGTGAAGTGTGCTCATATATTTATAAATGAGTACATTTTTCTCATCAGAAATGGAAAACAGAGGAGCAGAACTCTGCCAGACTGTTTGTAGCAATCAGTGATGATATACATGTTGATAGTGAATTCCAAAGGAAAGTTTCTCCACAGGTGCTACAGCAGGCAAATAATGGATTTACTGGGGATTTAGAGGGAGCTATTATCAAACATTTTCTCATTATTACAAAAAAAGTAACAGTAATTGAATTTAATGATTAAAAGAACAAGGTCAAAAAGTTTAAGAGCAATCAGAGGTCAGGAAAAATGACAGACTTTCCTGTCAGGACTCATTATGTCATTTGATCTTAATCCAGCTGCACAAAAAATAATATCTTTTCATTTAACAGAACTCATTGATTTGAATTTTATTATGGGTGTGAATCTGTTGGGTATATTTTCCATGAGAGTGACATAGTTGTTTGTGGAAAGTATACCTCCTTATGCTTATATCATGTATTAAACACAAGATAGTTTGAAATTAAAATATCAGCCACTAAAATTTATTGTTTGTAAAGCTATCTTTTTCTAAGGTTGGATTCACATACCTTACTGTAAAATTTATATAAATACCTCTTTTGCTGCATTCAAAATTTAACTCTGTGTGTCCCCTTTCCAAGATACATCGCACAAGAGTTGGTTATATAAGATTTCATACCTCATTTTTGAAGAGCAGCTCAGCTTGAAGTTGACTATAGTATTGCAAGTGATCACATTCATCAGTTGGACTGATCTACAGAATTTAGGAAGAACTTTTTTCCCCTCTAATGGGTACTGTCATGCTCTACATGGAACGTATAACACAGGAGGAACTGTCTCAGCAGCACCAGAATAGGGCGCCAAATATCAAGAAAATCAGCATTCAGCTATGCATCTCTAACATATTTTCTCATAAGGAAATGTCTAAAGGATTCCAAAGAAATGCTAATAAATCTATTCATGTATGCAATAAAAATATATAAAGAGTAAAAACTTACTGTGATCGAGTATTCCAAAGCGAGATTCAAGCTAACAAAAACCAAAGACAAATGACTTCTAAAACCTACAAAAATAAACTTGCTCCCACTGAAGTTCCTGTCAAGTTTCCATTGATATCAATGCTGTGGGAATGATCTCTAATACTTTAGATGCGTGCCTAATCTATATTGTTATTTTTTGGCACAATCCTACTTGGAATGGAGGAGAGTGATATGAAAAGGGTGTTTTGTTTGCAAACTTGGAAAGAAATCCGAGTTGGATTAGATTGCACAATAAAGAAGCCAGTGAAAGGGAATTTGACACTCACCATTTTGGCAGAACAGTTTAGTTTATCAAAACTAAAAGATATTTTAAATTAAAATTGAAAGGAAGAAAACTGAAGTGTTAAATTTCTCCCAGTTTACTGGGAAGTTTGGTTATTGAAATTACCTTATTTCAAGTCATTTAAAACTAGTACCCTAAAATATTGCAGAATTAAAAAGAAGTATTGCTGGCTATGAAACAGAAAAGCTATTAATCCTTTATCCTAGCATGCTACATCTCAAACTCTCTCTCACAAATCCTGTGTTTCTTACTCATTCCCAACTATTATTGAATTAAATGGGATTTTTCAGATCCTACTCAGCATACTATTTAAACGTGTTCTCAACTTCATACACATGGGGCAACCTAAATCCTTATCTAAATTTGACTTCAGTGTAAAATTAAGTGCAAGATTATGACAGAGTAACCACTCTTGTGTTTGAACTGGGAACAGATGGGAAGGAGTCCTTCCAACTTCTTTTGTTCTCACAAGTGCTAAATCCTCACTTTGAGGTCACTTTCACACCTTTTGCAAAATAGGGTTAACAGTTCTTGATAGTAAGATGTATCATTTTATCAAGTTGTTATACAACACAGGACATGTGGGCAGAGAAATGGAAAATGGGAAGAAACATAATAAGAATCATGTTCTTTCCACAATATCAGAAAATCAGAGGACTGGAATATTTTCATATTGTTGGCATAAATATACATATAGAATACACAAACAGGATCCAAATTAAGTTTATAAACTTTTTTTTTTTTTTTTTGCTAAATCCAGCCAGATAGTGCTAGGAAATATTTACATTAAAGATTACCTATGTGATACAGGAGTTAATATAATTCATATCAAGTATGAAATACAACACTAAGTTTAGAAATACGTGTTAATCAATTAAGTAATATGACATTAATGTTTTGCTCCCCCTACTTAACCACGTCTTAGTCACAACTTGACAGTGCAATGAGCACTGTGCCTTTGATCTCTTTCCTGACCCATCAAATAGTATCAGTCAACGCAAAATGGGAAAAAGGCTGATGCAGCTGATGTTCTTTCAAACAAAGCTAGAAGTCAGTCTCCATTTGTGGCCATTTGCTCCTCAGTTGCCACTGAGCAAAGACAGAACAAATTCCATGACCTAGAATTAGAAGGATCTACCAGATGCTAATAAATCCATGAGTCAGTTAACCTAACAGAGTTTCTTTATTCTTTGACAGTATCAGACAAATGAGTCAGTGCTGGTTAAAAAGAAAAATTCTTCCAAGGAGGGAGTTAGCAGATAAAAAAAATAAAACCTTTACCCTAATAAAGAGAATCTTCTCTCCAACTCTGTACCTTCCTTGTGAAAGGCGCTCCACACAGAATTTATTAGGGCATTTACAAGGTGGATCTTCAGAAATGTGTTTAACCTGGAGGAGAAAGCAAAGTTGGCAAAGCTAAGTAAAATATTGTAGAAAAACATTCAAGAGCACGTTTATCATAACACAACAGCATTAATTTAAGTCCTCAATGCTGGTTTTTTTTTTTAATTACCTTTTCAATCTCAACATTTTCAATAGTTCAACAGTTTTATCGGTTATAATTATTTAATAGCTTTAATTATTTTTGATAACTATTATTTTGCATATCATCTCTATGAAAAGAAAATAGCAAACTCTTCACTAGAGCCAAAATTCTATTGAACTTCTTGAGAATTCTGCGTGAGTTATGAATGAAAAAAAAACAACTGAGTGAGAACTGAGGATTTGGCCCTTCTTGCACAGGTATGAAATCCGTTGTAATAGCATTATAATGGGAATTGGAAGATGAAAAGGCATTCAGAAACTAAAAAGGGTTGCTTATACTTGCCTTAGGATCACTGTAGGAAGCATACTAAACTAACAGGCACATAAGATTGCCCAGGCACACTGTTCAGGAGCTGCACCAAATTTAACCTGATTCAAGAATCAGCCATACATTTGACTTGAAATATAAACCATGTGAAATCAACTAAAAAAAAAAAGTTGTTACGTATGCACACATGTTCAATTCCTTAAAAACTAGATATATTAAATACAGTGAGAATTAGTGTTTTAAACTCTTTCCTGTAATCCCAGATTGTGGTTCTTCCAATGACAAAAAAGGATTTTACAGCTGCAAAGAGGTAGAAATAGAGACAAGTATCACAGTTAAACTTTTTTATATAGAATTTACTATGTTTAACTGAAATCTACAAAACATTTTGAATATCACAGAATCACAAGGTTGGAAAGGACCTACAAGATCATCCAGTCCAAGCGTCCTCCCACCACCATTGCTACCACAAGCTACTAACCCACATCTCGTAGCTCTTCATCCACACAATATGAGTTCAGCAAACTTCTGTAGATACGTGTTCAGTATTTCACAGTAAATCAGTTGACTTGTGAAGGTACAGCTAACATGAAAAATGAAGCATGTGATCTTGGCTTACTGATAAAAGGCCCTACCCAATACTTTCACGTGGCACTTGCAGGTAGTGCACTTGCACCTTAGAAAAGATGGACATGGAAAATTATGACATAGTCACAAATCTGCACCAAGGTGCACCAGTATTGCTAACTACCCTTCGATAATCCCCACCATAGAGCATTAATGCAATCAAGAATAATTAAAGCAGCCCCAAGAGTGCTATGTTTTATCTGTGCCAGATGTGATTCCATACTTTTCTATTTGTTGTCAGCTGCACTAACTTGACTTCAACCTCTCATGAAAACATAGCCTTGCAAGTTATCAAAGTCATTAATTCTTAGTGAAATTTTGATACTTTAATGATCTGAAAGTAGCACAGCCATCAATGCCAAAATAGATCTAGGTGGAAAACTCTCATTTGATGTTCAAATTGCGTGCAGGAACAGCAATGACAAGTGCACTGCAGTTTTCTTTGATGGAATCTGACTTAGTGCATCAGTGTCAAACTATGCAAAATGCTGGAGGAACCTACTAGAGATTTTATCCATCTCAAATAGTATTACAAAGACCTTTTGAAATCTAGTTTGTAAATCAAGGCCCTGTAAAAGTGATCTGAGGACTATGAAATAATGTTTTATATTAGCTAAAAAATGCACCATTTTAAATTGTTGTAGGAAAACTAACAAAATGGTAAAGATACAACACTCTGAGATAAGATGATTAACCTGAATAAATTAATAAAAAAAGACTTCTGAAATAAAAAATTTAGAAGGTTATAATATGCTAAACAAAGTAGAAAGACATTAAGAGTTAATCAAAACACTTCTTTCTGTACTAGAATGGGGAAAAAAAAACTCTTTTGACACTAGTTCTGGTAACACAATTTGAAGGCTGATTATGCCTGAAGTTGTTCAATTTGTTATCTGAATAACATAATTACTTGGAAACCTTGTTAAGGTTAGAATTGTTAACTCTTTGGTTGTGTGGGGCATTAGGGGGCGCTGTATTTTTTGTGAAAAATACTTCATTTTCAAATTACACTTAGCAACTGGACTCAACATGTATTTGACATACAGTAAGTGTTTAAGTGAGTTGTCTTCAAATTGAAGAACAATTATTCAATTGTTTCCAATGAAGAAATGGGAATTGTTATTGAACTATTTGGATGGTCAGCTACAAAAGGTATCACATCGGTGAAGCCAATGGTCTATGACTTAAATCCAGTGTAAATCGCTGAGGATGAAATAGTACATTCCTGCACCTCTTGCAATGTGGAAGCAAGTCCCCTAAACACAAGCCTAGTCCATTTCACAGTAGCTTTCTGAATGCTGACTGATGATCAAGGATTTCTGATGTAATAACCTACAGCAGTTATCACCTCTGGAGGCACAATGGATAATTCAAAACTAAAAATGGATAGTGTGAAATATGCCTTTGTAACTACATCTACCAGTGTTCATCTAAACAAGTAAAAAGACAAAAGTAGACAAAGAGAGGTTCAAGGTTGTTTTGAACTGCGTAAGCAAAAGCAAAAAAGCTATATTAGACATTGGGAATGAAAGCTAACAGATTTATGTTGGTGTAAAGCAGAGGATAATGAGACCTTCACTGCTGATCCTGCTATTAAGGCTCCCATTACCTTACTATCCCAAGGGACACAGAAGTATTATTGACTGGAATCTGGAAATCAAATAAGGAAGCAGAGTGAAGAATTATATCCTATTTTACTTTGTGTCTGGACTATATGAGCACTGCTACTATTTTATGGTGTGAGTGTCTGGGGCAGCGAGGGTCAGGAATCTAGCTGGAGGAATTTCATTAGGTTTCTATCCCTACTGCTTTCTAAATTAAAGGAGGTGGTTGGAGACAACCTTCATACTTTTCCTGTTACTCCAAGATACAGTCACCACTATCCTTCTGCACATAATTGTTGTTTCTCAATTCTGTTGAAACACAAGCAAGTGCTTTTGAAAAGCTGAGGAAGAAATACAAAATGCAAAACCAATCTAAATGTAATTATTTGCATGAAATAGTATGAAGTAATAAAATGAACGAACATTATATCCCATCTGCTTTTTCTAGCAAAAAAAAAAAAAAAAAAGAAAAAAGAAAAAAAAAGCGGCACATGGATTTTTCAAGAAGTGCTTTGTAACTCCCAGGTGGCACATCTACCTTGTAATATAGCAGTTGCTATAGTAACTGCTTCTTTTTATAGAATATATTTGTACAATTCAGATTTAACCTTTTCATGGTCTCAGAATGTGTTCTTTTCATGCGATTCCAGTAGTTTCAAATAAACCTCTCTGAAGCTTGCAACAGAGATATGAACGCTACTGTATAATGTATTGAGTTTGGTGAAATTCATAGCAAGATTCTTCCTGACAATGAGGAAAAAACCCTCTTTTATTTTTTAATATCTGAGGAACATGTAGAAGAGCAGTATAGAAGTTATCTCAGCCTAGTTTTTAAGTGTTAACCATCTGCACAAGGCTGTAGGGGCCAAATCTCATAGTCCTGACTCAGTCCTTTCTCAGACAAAACACCAAGTGGGAGTCGATGAATAAGTAGTCAACAGAAAAAGACAACACAGTAATAAGAAGGGAACTTGGCCTTTAACACCAAGCTAGGCTAAACTGCAGATCTCCTACACAGTGCTACATTTTTTCCGAGCCTCAGGCATAAGTAACTGTGGTTAAAAGCAAATTAGTGCTATCAGTCCGCAGATCTCTAAAATACAGTGAGATCTGAAGCCGCTGTACATTTTGCAAGTGCATAGAATAGAACAGCTAGGAAGCTTTCCTTACAGCATCATCCAACAGCTTCCCTGTGCTCTTTTTCCCAGGAGACTTTGTTGGTGATGGTGAGGGAGATGGAAGGGGGGCTGAAAGCGTTTCCTCTTGTTCGATCTCTTTTTCCAGCTTTATTAATCCAGGAGGCTCCACCCCAAACCTTTTGGAAACATGCAAACAAATGAACAGTCCTTTTAAAGTATTCAATATCTTAAAACAAAATGAGGCAGAGAATTTCAATTGTTTATATCATACAACTGTGCAATAATATATTGCTATGTGCATTAGTAAACAAGTACCAAATATGTCACCCTTTGAAGCTATAATTACAAATTAATGCAATTACATGAAATGGTAGCTGTTACTTAAGCTTATAGTAAATATTGTTTGTCTGATAATATATGTCTGTAAATTACTAACTTATGAAGTACACTAGGCCTGAAAGTGCTGTAATCTAAAAGACTTAAAGTTCTCCATAATAGCATTTCGCATTTTACATTGTTATTCTTCTACAGGTTTGGTTTTTTTTTCTTTTTTTTCCCCTTTTTGTGTATGTGTTTTTACACAGCTCTGACTGAAAAGGGATTAAAAATGGTCCAGGACACAAGTATTGCACCAGATTGACAGACCAATATATTGACACAGAGCCAGTATTTTTCACAAGTGACTGGAGCTTTTTTAAACCTATTTTTCACGGCCAATCTTCAGACCTTTGCTTACAGTGGCAAAAATACTTGCAGCTCCAACAAAAACAAACACATGCAACTTTGGCATGGAGAACCTCAAGCACAGCTCTTGGAGACTAAGGTTCTTTAAAACAATATCTGCTTTCGAAAGCTTTATGGCAAACGATTAATTCAACATCTCAGAGCAAGCAGCAGAGCTCAAACAGATGTCCGGAGTCCAAAAGCCCATCATTTTCCTAAATACTGATAATTCCCCTCTGCTTTTTTCTTTGCCAGCATTGAACCCAAAACCAGAATAACTGAAAGATTGCTTTTTTCAGAGAAGGGCTTTGTCTTGGAGAAGCCATAATGCCATTTGGACTTTTCATAACAAACTGTATAAATGAAACCACATTTTCTTCCATTGTAGGCCAGATGCAGAAGTATGCTGACTTACCTAGGTAAAGATCTGGACACTAAAATACTGAGCAATAACAAGCTCATCATTGAAAATTAATCCAAATACCACAGTAACATCAAAGCATGGAAGGAAAAGGTATAAATGCACAGCCCTTTATTTTTATGATAAGTTTTAATTTAGTCACACCGCTGCCTAGTAAATTAATATAAAAAAAATTAAGAACCAAATCTGTGCTTATATTGGCCTGTAACTAGTGCAGTCTGCCTAACGAAAAGTCAGCCAGCACTGAAGCAAGTACTTACATGCAATTCATTTACTTCCTGTCTGTCTGCAGATGCCGACAGGCTGTAAATCATTAAATTCCCACTGGGCTCCAGGCCTACACCTGCATGCAGCCTTACTCATCAAATAAAACTCCTCCACTCTCCCAAGCAATATTGCTTCATTACTTCTACTGCTTTTCATAATCTCCAATTTTCATCATTGTGACAGGATTTTAAATTTCCCTGTGCTTACAGTGCTCCAGATTTCTCCGATGACAACTTGAAAGACAAATAAACAGTTCCTCCCCCCCCACATGCAACCAACCTAGGTGAATATTGAACGGATCAATCTGCTAGGCAGCCAGAATTGCAAAAACATCTTTTCTGAGAGGAGACCGTCATGCAGTAGAGGTGCAAATTCTGTTCTGGAAGGCATGCTGAGAATTTCCTTTTCTACTTGTTTCTAGCCTGCTTTCTCATAACTACAAGTGAAGCAGCATCAGGCTGTAATGTGATCTCCAACTGACTTAGAGCACCACTTCCCCTCTCTTATTTTACCAAGGAAAAATTGAATACAATACCAGAAACCTTGAAATGGCTCAATAGTAATTTCAAGAGACCTGTGGTAGTTGTTTAGCTCCCTGAAGTGCTACATAACTTCATTCTTTCTGTTGCATTTATAGTCAGAGTTTCTCTTGCTGCAGTTTTTGAATGCTGCCTTTGTCCAATCTCTGGTGGATCCCCAGGCCCAACTGCAGTGCTGCTGCTCAGACAGACTGTCCCTAACCAGCACAGGCGTTCTACCTCAGGTACACCTTTTTTGATTATTTTAGATTCGTTAAGTTTTTTTGTCAGCCTGTTTTGTTATTGTTTTTTTTCTCCACTTGTCAAGATACCTCTGGGCAACTTTACCAGAGACTTGTCCCCCAGTATCCTGTCCACCTATGAATATGCTGAGGCTGTCTTCTGTCATATTGCCTAGACCATTAATGAAAAAACTAAGTGATATTAAGTGATATAAATCCCTGATAAATGCCACTGTAAACCAGCAGGGCTTTGCAGTGCCACTCTTTGACTAAGCTGATAGCGCAGATTCCCACTGACAATCCAGTGATCCAGATCATCTCTGTAATTTGTCTCACGGGACACAAACAAAGGGTGATGCTAAAAGTGTTACTAACACACAGGTAAATTAGCACCTGGCTTCTCTTATCCACAAAGCACCTGTTGAATGAGTTCATGTTGAGCAGAGCTAAATTCCATGTCTGTCTCACAATGACCCCCCGTTTCTTTCACTGCTGCTTCAGACCCAATACTGTTTTCAATAAGATCTGCGAACTACATTGGTTTATGGGAACTATAGACTTTGAAGAAAAAGAGTAATTACGCCAGCAAAGCGTGCTAAGAACTGGCTCCTAATGAGGTACGTATCTTTCCACTTCCTGAAGAGAAAAAGAAGAGAAAAATCAAAAGTTACTCATTCTTTTAGTCTTCTAATCTTTCAGAAATATATTGAGGCGCTTTTTCAAAGACCTCAGTGGCAACTCTCCAGGTTGGATGGGACCCTAGGCAGCCTGGTATAGTACCAGCTCTGGAGGTTGGTGGCCCTGCCTGTGGCAGGAGGTTGGAACTTGATGCTCCTTGGGGTCCCTTCCAACCCAAGCCATTCTATGATCGTACTCTATCAAATCTTACAAAAAGCAGATCTCAGCAGGCTGTTAACAAACAATTTGCTTTATAAAGCAAGCACAAAAGGACATCTCCCCTATTTAAAGCAGCACAACAGCAGCGTCAGTTTAACATGTTCTTTCGTGCACTTTGAGGAAGAAACTCTTTTCCTTTCCCACAATAGTTATAGTTCACCACAGCTCAAGCAAAACTGACATCAAATATTTACTTTTCTGTTATACTAACCTGATATTTCCCTCCAGCAGTTCTTGTGTGCAGGAAAAACTTAAGAGATTATAAATGTGTTTTGTTTGTTTTCAAAGAAGAGATATTAGAAGAGGAACAAGTATATGGACATATGTTATTTGACCTCAAGCTATAAATAAGTGAATACAGTACAAAAATATATATCATTTATGTTTATATTACATACATACAAAATATATAAAGACTTTGGAATAGATATGCTTAATAAATAAAAACATTATATGGTTCAGGATTTATTTTCACACCTGAAGAAGGTAGTATGTGAGAAATGGAAGCTTGAGACAACAGATAAATCTGAAGGGAAATGCTGAATCTTAATTCCTTTGTACATCTGTTCAGAATTCAGTCCCCATTTCAGAATGAGATTAACCTAACTCAACCAAGTTCAACAGAATCCAGCATGACATAAAAATTGACATTAATTCCCTGAGGACTTAAGCTAGATAATATCAAATAAACAGTCGAGGGCAGGCATTTCTGATTTACACCATTGGAATAGCATCGTTCAGAGCTGAACAGTCTATCTCCAAGCTGGGGATCTTGGGAGACCAATGTTTGATCAAGTAAAGCTGAATTTGTCAAAGTTGACTTTCATCAAGCACAAAGAGAACAGTAGGCCCTTGTTCATGTCAAGTTAAGTTTTTAAAAATTATCTGTAGTTTTCAACATGTTGGAGTTCACGTTTTTTGAAAGAATAGAAAACCCCTGAGAACTGGAAATTTGTTCTTATTCTTATCAACACTATTGATATGCAAATTTCCAGTGACAAGATATTTTCTTGCAGATAAATTTAGCTGAGTAGCTTCCCAAGTGAACATTCATAAAACATAAATACATAGATGAAAAGACTAGTCCATATAGAAGGAAGTGGCGCCTACCCCCACACTGACTGTACACACAAGGAATTTTACAGAAACTAACAAATACTAGAAAAACATGACAATTCACTTTAACGGGCACAGTTTCACATAAGCTCAGCGTACATTTAAAAGTGAGCAGCAGGACAACTGGTCATATATTTTGTAGCAAGTCTTAGGCACAGCACCAGCATATCAGCAAAAACAACAACAACAAAATCACATTCTCATTCCCATCACTTTGATAGTTTATCAAAAGCCAGAGGCGTTTTGACAGCAAAAGTTAGTTCTAGAACATAACAAGGGTCCTGCCTGGCGAGGGACATCTGACAGAGATGGAACACAGACTGTTTTTCGATTCTTGTCTTGATTCTGTTGGTGAGAGTCAGAGCTATGTTTATCGAAATAAATGAGATAAGAGTGAGTGTTGCTTAGGTCAGATTTAGGACAGCTGAAGACTGATGTTATCAGCAAAGCTAATTAAATCACAGTTGTTTATAGAGAACGTGGCCATTAAAAGGACAAACAGATCAAAGCTTTATTTGGAAAATAATTTTCAACTCCTTCCTCTCCTAGCATAAGAACAAACAATAAATACCCTCACTAAGGTGAAGATAGAGATATTTCATTATCTTCGTTACCAACTGCCCAAGAGATATTCTTGAGTGATATCAAGACAAGCATTCTTCTTGAATCTAATGAGCATAAAAGCTAGACATGTGCTGATTTAGGTAGTCTCTCAATAAGCAGAGCTGTCAAGAATGCAAATATTTCTTCATTCTTTAAATATTTCCACCTACCTTGCTGCAATCCGTCCAAGTTCCAGTAAACAAAGGCACACTTCTCTTGGCTGCTTGTGAAGAACTGGAAAAGCAAAATGAAGATGGAAAACACTTATAAATGAAAGCTATTTTAAAGACATTTATAATGAACACAACTGAATCATCAACATCTATAACACTTGATGCGCATAAAAGTTGCTTTTCTTGGGCTAGCACTGGAATGTGACTGAAATAAAAAATATAGGATCAAGGAATGAGATCAAGTGATTATTTAGGATGTTCCTATTTAATGATGCTTCATTTTGAAAAATATCACTGAAAAATTATTTGGTACCCTGCAATCAGTTTAACAATATATAACAAGTAATCAAAAACAAAGTAATAATTAGATGGTGCCCCCATCCCCACCTTTTACAAACTAAGAGAATTTACATCCTTTAAATCACTGTTTTTGTTAGCCTACTTATATCAGAAGTATTATCTCCTATTATAGCAAATATGAAATGAGGGTACTTAAGGAATTCAGCTCATCATAAGGAAACCCAATCACACAAAAAACTTTCTGACACACACACGCAAGTTTTTAAGCCTAGATTTTTCACATCATCTGCAGTTTCAAAGCTGCTGATGCAGCTGTAACTCAGCATAAACTTCATACTCTGAAATATCACCATAGTCCAGTAAAATTCTATTTATCTATCGTGTATTTAAAATTCAGATAGTTAGTGCTTTGCAGAAAAGTCTACTAAAATATTTAATCAAAAAACCAGATCAGCATATGAAGAATGGCCTTTGACTGTATATAATCAGCTTCTCCAAATCCCAAAAAGAGAGACAAATTAAGGAATAATAAAAATAATATAAAATAATAAAATAAAAAAATAGGAGTATATTATCATCATCCCTTTGGAAATACCTATTGCAGAATAACCCTCATGTTTTGAATAAAGTTCAGCTTGTAGAAATTTCTGTAATAACTCAAAGACTTATACATTACACAGATCATGAAAACAAAAATCTAGCAACAAAATTGGTTTTCTTTCATTGAGGTTAAAGCATCTACTGTGTAAACATTTTGGTCTTCTAACAACTCACCTAACTGAAATGAAGAAAAAAATGAAACAGGTAGTCCCATGTCTAATTAAAACTCTGGAAGTCACTGTTTTGTCCTATACTGTATGTATGAAACCCAAATGATATCTGAAGTCAAGTACCTCTAAATAACCGATGCCTACACATGCAGACTTTTGCAACTTTAATTTCTCACTCCACTGACTTGAATAAATCTGTGTTAAGTTGGGTGAACTGGATACTCACCCTTAAGTCTTTCACTAGTGTAGCAATTCAAGATGTAGGCTTTCTTCCCCTCTGATTTCACTTAAATATATTCCCTGAAGTAAAACTACAGAGTATGAAAACTAGAATGGCAGTACACTAGGAAAACTATTTTTCATCCTTCAGCCATCTGTAATGAAGAATATAAAAGATGCAGACTTGGACGTTCAGCTATTCTCGATATTTTCCCTTGCCACGGTTCAGTAATTTTATCAAATATTTAATCTTCCCTAACAGTCAGTATTTTTTGAAGTGCTATATTCATGACTCTAGAAACATATACTTTCATTCTGAAAAAAGGGCCAAAACAGTTAGGATCACCCTGAAATAAAACCTGATTTGAAGAAGCAAGACATCCCTGAAACTGCCAGTGGAATAAACCACTTCTGGAACAGCCAAGGGGAGTTCAGCAGTTCTGAACTGCAGTTCACAAGTGTACACAGCTGAATAACTTTTGGAGGGAGGAAGAAAAGAGAGCCTTGAGTGATACTACTTCCAAAAGGATTCACAGACTGAAATGGAGGGAGATTTGAAAAAGAAAGGTAACATTTTTATGTTGATGCTTAAAACTCTTGTACCCAATCAAAATCCCAAGTTCCTAAGCAAATCAATTTAGTCTAGACACAGTTCATGCATTTCACACTGAAGAAAAAAAAAAAAAAAAGGAAACAGTGAAATCATTGTTTGAGGATGGAAATCTGTGCAGGCAATAATCAAGCATAAAAACAAATGTCTGACCACATAGTAAGAACAGAGTGACAGCACTTCTAACAAGGAAAAACGTTAGCATTCTTGAGGACTATACCAGCATACGTAGTTGGGTACTTGAGAGAAAAACAAATATTACTTTGTATATTGCAACACCCACTGGAAATAATTTGGATTCCCCAAACGAATTTTCTGCTATTTTCCAAAAACCCAGCCGTATAACAGGCTACCATCATACCATTGTATTCTGGAGAATAGAGCACAAGTCACAGGGACACAATGCTGCATTTCTAAACCTATCTGGGTTCCAACATCTGTGGTAACTCTGAGCAAACAAATAAGACCACTGCCTATTAGAACAAGACGAACTTCTAAGCGTCTTGATTTCCAAGTACTCACCTTGAGTACACATACTTTGTGTCTAGAGCCATTCCACAGTATTTGAAATAAAAATAAGATCTGTAGAGTCCTCATAACTTAATCTCAAGTCTTAAACAAATTGTACTGCTCTTCACTGGTAACCATACACATACACAGTTCTATTAACACGTAATGGCACACATACAAAATAACTAGCAGCATTTGAGGCCAACAGTCAATTCATTCTGAAGTGACTGGTGACAAGGTCAGGCTGAAGCAACACCTTTGACTGTGAGATTCTGTTCTATCCTATGGTAGATGCAGTTCCCATTTTCTTAATTGCTTCCATCTGCATTTGTACTATCTCAACTTTTTAACACCAGTTATTCAATTCCAGATATACTACATGGCAAACATCCCTTTGTGAAGCAACACTTGTGTTTTTTTTTTTGAGATTGTAGCAATCCATGGGCAGTTAGACACGGTAAGTGCTGACAGCCAAAAATGGTTTTTAGAAATCGTCTTCATCTGTGTATAACCATATAAACAAACCACTGCACATCAGTTTAAGTTTATAGCATGTTCATTTCCGTGATAGTGCTCATGTATGCTGTATTTAAGAAAAAGGAAGATCTCTCTAACACTCCTATGAGCTAAGTATTATTATTTCCATAGAATTAAAGTATAGGCTTTAGATACAAAAATTAGCACAGGTGCTACTTAAAGATACACACTGCATGATCTCCATGGTACTCTCGCATTTCCTAATGAAGCATTTTTATGCCAACGCAACTACTGATGCCATTACAAAGTCTGATATAGATCCTCCTGCTGCCAATGGGAGCCATGTGATTGAGTCAGTCATTTCTCCAGTGCCATTTAGGAACAATATCATGATGTTATCCTTCAGCATCTTATATCATTCTTCAAACACCTTTCAATTTTTTGCAACGAGAGAGAAGGAAATAATGTATCACTAAGAAATTTCTCCACTGTGGGAACTCTGCCACATCCAGACACCGTTATGCTAAGATCCACCTGAAGATAAAACTGCCCTTCTAGGGAAAAATAACCTACAAAGGAAAAGTTGATAGACACAAAAGCTGAAAAATCCAATGAACATAGCAGAGCCAGCCTCAATAATAGCTGAAATACTTCACTTCCCATTATTATATCTTTTTATTCCATTCCCCATCTTTTTTTTTTTTTTTTTTTTTTTTTCTTCCCTAAATCTGCTACATATGTAAAAAAATATTTCTGGAGAACCACCTGCCAGTCCTCACGTAAGATAATTCATCTGATTAGATGACTGTAAGCAAATAGCCATTGTGAATGGAAAGCATGCTGTGCAGATCTACAGCAAAAAAAGAAAAGGAACAAGAATGAAAACAGCTATTCTGCCAGGGAATCTCACCATTTGCTTGAAGAAAGTAAATGTATACATTATTTTGAAACCTCCACATATCTACAAAAAATATGTTGGACACTTCACCAGTTACAGGCTCTTCTGCTTTCCATTTAATTTTTTCAAATACTTATCTGTTGTTCTCATTGCCTGTGTCTTTCCCAGCTACTTCCAGAAACTTTTTCAGCAATACTTTCTTTTCAGCTCCTAGCAGACGTTTACCCCTGCTTCTCTCTGGCTCTGTCTTCTTTCTTCACACTGCCTCCCATCTTGCCGCTGCCCATTTCTCTTTTCACAGGCTCTCCTCTCCTGATCGCTCTTCCCTTGTTCTCTTTCCTTCAACTTCATTTTTTCCCTATTTCTTGCTCCTTGCATTTCTGCATCTTGCACTGCTCCAGGAAAAGTCAAGAGTGCAGAGAAAGAGTGATTGTCTCACCTGGGGCTGTACAGAAACTGCATGTCACTGTTGAGCATGTTCTGAAAACTCTTGGTTTAAATAAGAAATTTCGTGTGATTTTTATCTGTTTTCTAATTAAAAAACAACAGAATGTACATTTGAGATACAGAAAGAAGCTTCTTACATCTGCTTGACAACTTTCAAACCTTGGCTTGTAATAGGCTTTAAAAAAAAAAAAAAAAATCATACTTTTTCATCCCAGAAACTTGAATAAAAACAAATATGATTCCTGCTTCTGAAGCATGTTCAAGCTTACTGGACGTGACAAGATAGAGTTTTAATATTTATCATGATACACTTTCAATTACCATAATTCATATGTGTCTAGGGAGGGCTTTTAAGAAGGTTGATCCTTCCCATTGTCTTTCACTTTCTCCTCAAATACTTTCTTATTTTCTTCCTTAAAGATCCTTCAGTAGTCTTGGTGTTTTTTTTCCCCTGTGGTCTTATTTTTTCCTTTGACAACCTTTACCTTTTCAAGTGATCTTAAACGTATCCTTTCTTCTGCATCAAAAGCAGTTATAATAAGACATACTTAAATCAAGGAGTTGCATTCTCCCCACTCTCTATTTCAGCACTATTGGCTACAGAATCCTCAAAGCAAAGTTTCAAACAGTAACTCTACGGATAGTACAGGCTTTGTCTCTAGAGATCATCTAAATACTAATAATTTACTTGAATTAGGATGCTAATTCAATGGTAATAACAATGTCCGGGATGCTTTTATAGTCCTCAAAGCACGATTTATTAAAAAATAGTATGAGTTGTTTAGTAATGCTGTGAAAGATGGGACAAAGCCTTATTTTGATGCAACGGTATGATATTTAACACTGTGTCACTGAAAGAACAGTCAACAGAAAAATTAGAGTAATAACACAAAATAATAATACAAAAAAGCAAGCTATTTGCCAATAGACATAGTACTTTTAATCAATCCACTTTTGACTATTATGTGCAGTTTTGTTGTTTCTTTTTTTTCCCAAGTCAAACAAGCAACATTAGACTAGAAGTCAGAAGTGCCTGCATTTAAGTTCACTATTTCCACTAAAGCACTATGCACTTTCATTCAAGGAACCTATCAGTTGAACTATAATAATATATAATAATATATAATAATCAAGAAATTGCATCAAAAAAAGCCCACATCACACATTACATACACACACACAGTAACAAAATATGAGTACAAAACATTACCACAATATCCAACAACTTTCAAAATGAATGACACACATTAGCATGCTGGCACAATCAGAGGCAAACCCTTTTCTTGCCGAGTAGACTCTTCATCATAGAAGAGACGCAGAACATTCACTGGTTCCGAGTCCTACAATCATCCAACAACACTGTTACCAAAGATGAGTTCATAACTTCAGCTTTAAATTCAGTTAACTGAGGCAATCATTGAAAAGCCTTACCATTCTCACTATTTGGCCAAGAATAGTTTCCTTCAGTTATTACATTCTTCAGGCTTGAGCACCATAATTACAAGTATGCCCATCAAGAATGCTTTCATAAATTGTATTATCATAGCTGTGTGGATCTGCTGCCCTAAAACCTACAGAGGGGGAACTTACCAAATATACACGATATGAAACAGGGGAGTTACAGCAGGTATTACATTTCTTAGTCAACAAGGAGTTTCATGTCCCAGTTTTGGCATAAATTTTCATCTCTGGTATTACTGAAAATCCCATTCAAAGACTGCATTTCAAGATTTAACCAGATGCTATAAGTTTTACTTCAGATAATAGTTTTTTGCACTAACAAAGCTAATCCCTTCTTTAAATACACTAACTATAAAAATAATGATTATAAAAAAAAACACTTGAAATTAGTCAGTGAGTACAGGAAGCAGTAAGAGTCTCCCTCTATCTTGCAATACTCAAGATATCTCTACATACAGAGATACCTGCATCATAGAAGCAGGTTACATTTTAGGCCTCAATTTAAAAAGTAATTTATTTTCCTGATAAATATCAAGTGATTTTTCATATTATTATTAATATTAGAAATCTATCACAAAGATTTTGAAATTCAAAGCCACAATTTCAATGGAAACTCAGGAAGAAGTACTGAAGTATGTCATCACTCCCTACCACAGATACCCATGCATTAAATTAACACACCGCCACAAAAGCCAGCCTCCTATAAATTTATTTTAATCTGAACAAACAAATCCAAACATTTTCTCGTGATAGTTGAAGTGAAATCTAGGTTAAAACACTTACAATGCTTTTAATATTTTACTAATCTCTTGCAAAGGTTTTCAAAGTAATCCCATCAGTTCCTTTGAAGGTATATTTGTACCTACCAAAAGAGCAAACACTGTGCTTTCTTTCTATTTATTTTTTTGAAAAGTTGACTTTGTTTTCTTTTTTGACTTCAACTGTGTAACTTATATCCAACAAAGCATTGCAACCTGTGATCAAGCTTAATTACTAAATTAATCTACAAACAGTGAACAAGGACACAGTGACACAAGCAAGTCTACTCACCTTACTACATGGATTAGCCCTAGAACATTACCATTTTCAAGAAGACAGACTCAAGGAACGGTCAAAATTCCTATCAACAGCTCTTGCTCACAAGCTTTTATCAGTTATGGGCTGCATAACATTTGTTTCACAATATTGCATTCCATATGAAGGAAAACCTTTATAGGACTTCAACGTAAGTGCTAAAACTGTGGGAGTGCTGGATGCATGCACATGTGGTTTCACATGGTTTCTAACATGATGTCAGAGACTTCAGATATCACCAGTATGAGAACGTTTCTAGGGAATTAGAAGTAATTAATATTTTCTTAGCTAGTACATGTCAAATTTTACTGATTTCTGAATAGATTTGGAATACTTTAAAAAATATTTAATATCATAAAAACCATTATTCAAATGTTTTGGTGCATTCAATATTCAATTTTATTCTAAAATTTTGAGTGGAAATTTGCTGCGAAAAGGCTAAAAGTTTCATGTGATACACTGACACGAAGAAAATATCACTACAGGCAGATAAATGAAGTATTTACATTCCATAAGGCTGGTAAAATAGAATAAAAAGGGAGGATAAAAATCAAATCAAGTACAAATATTAACAAAGGTTTCTCAAAACTACCTGCTTTATCACATGGGTTTTAAGCATCAATACTTTTATTAGCTATAGAGGAGAGAAAAAACTTGATCTTCATAACCACAGTTTTAGAGTTATCAATCAAAAAACGTACAGCAGACATTCATGAGGCAGTGTGAACTCTTTCATGCCATTTGCATATGTTCCTCGTCATTTTGAACTGAACCTTTTATAGAACTTACCTATGCTGAATTTTTATTTCTTCTGCAGGAGAAAAGTGATTTGTGGGAGAAAGCAGAACATAAAACCTTTCAATTAGTAACTGTTACGATTCATCATTATTTCTAACGTAGTAACGAAAATATTACTCAAATTAACTTTGTCCACATTTTACCTCCAACAGAGGGAGAGTACTAACTCCTATTTTTATCTTGTTTGGAAACAGCATGATCACTACCACCCTGTCAATGTAAGAAAAATAGGTCAAGCCATTATCAAGTTCTAATTCCATTTACAGCACGGTAAATCTTTTCAACATGTACTTTCCATGTCCAGTAAGACAGAGCAGCAAAAGAACTTGTTTAAATCATCGAGAAATATCAGTCAGTAATCAAGCCAACCTGTTAGAGCTACATCTGGTTTGCGCACTGTGTATTTGGGCACATTTCTTTCCACTTTTCTGTAAGCTGAAGTAATCTTTAGCACCAGCTTTCCAGGTGTGTTTGCATTCAGTGTTATCCTGTCGCTAGCAAAGCTCTGACTACGTGTAAAAGTATGCGTAGAATTAACGTAGGCAAGGAACTACATTATTTAAGCTATGCTGATTTCATTTCTAAATAAGATCTGATTTCCTTACAATGCACAAGAAATTGTAAACACTGGAAGTCTGTGTTTCCTTTCTTCTGGAGTTTGTAACACTAGGTAGAATTCAACTTCTCCATCATTTCAAAACTTTTAAAGTATGATTGTTTGTCTTACACGTGATTTACCATGGCCAAGAAAAATTTCATCTTGGGGACTTAATTAACAACACAGAGGCATTACATATATGCCTAGTATTTTGTCTTTTTTTCATACCAATTCCTTCTCTCACATGCATTTCCTCCTCATAAAATACAATTTAAGAAATCCAAGCCACTTGCGTGACAAAATAATAGACAAATGTAGAAGTCTCAGAAGCAGTCATGCTAGAAGACAAAGATTGTAAAAGAAGAACAGATCACTTGCAGTACAAAGAAGTAACTCAGTTGTGCAAAGGCCTTTTGAGAAACAAAGCAAATAATTTTCTTGATAAAGCAAAACGTGTTCATTTAACATCTGTAGAAAGTGAGTGTTTTTGTTTTTTTGTTTTTTGTTTTTTTAATGATTGCAGCTACTTACAATTCTGTCTGAGTTTAGATAATAAACACACATTTGATTCTGTTCATTTCTTAATCTATCTAAACCCTGAAGAGTCCTAATTTTTCCTTTGAACAGGGAAAAGTTAAATTAATGAAGAACACATATTGTTGCAAGAATTATTTCCTAAACAATTCAATTATTTTTATGGAGCTCCCTGAAGCACTAGTGTTAGCTAACTTCTAGCTTCTGTCCTGAACTGCATGCCGGAATCAGCTGGGAAGAAGGTCAGCTGAAGGAAAGAAGGACAGAGAACAAAATCCTATTTTCTTGCCTGCTGAGCAACACACCAAGAATTTGCTCTAGCAGCTAAATATCTGTAGCAAGAACTGAGAACGTACATGTATCCTATTCTCCTAAAATAGGAAAAGACTTCTGCATTCACTGAACAAAGGAATAACATCCCATGATTGGAAAAATGGGCGTGTAGTGTGAAAAAGCATTTGTATGCAAGAAAACATTGAACGATTTTTGTTTTACTTGAGGCCCTCTTAAAACTGAATTAAATGAATTTTAACTTGATAGATACTTCATTTGGTCAGATTTGGAGTCAGAATCTATTAGAAGAGCCATTCTCTCTTTCAAAATACAAGCAACAAGCTCTTTACTAACTACTACATAAATAAATACATACCCAAACCTTCCGATTCAAACAGGCAGGTATCATCCACTCCTACATCTCTGCACCAGGATAAGAAATTTGCTGTGTTGTCTCGTGCAAAAAAAGACCCCGAAGGTGCATTGGCTTTGCATGGAATTTTCCGTACTGGCAAGGTCTGGAGAAAAAAACAAAAACAAAAAAACACCACAGAAGTTAATTAGTACCTGCCACCAACAAATTTCCTTCTTTTAAGAATTCTAAAGAAATAATGAGAAGTGAACTTAGTGGCATAAAGCTGTCAAACACAGAGATGTTTCAAAAATGTTGTGACTGGACACGTGATGCACAGTTTAGAACTGAATGGGTATTAGCAATCCTTTTATTTTATTTTTTCTTAAATAAAGAATATTAGCAACTACAACTTTGGTATTTAATGTTTTGTCCAGTTCACTGAATTAAAAAACTAAAACAAGAGCTTAACGTTATAAAGAATGATTTCAGGAATTTTCTGAATGTTCCTAAAACTAAGGCAAATTTGAGATCTAGCTTGAGATCTCCCACATTAGAAGAGTTTTGTCAATCTTCCTCTAGCTTGGTAATGGTATGAGATTTTCAATCTCAAGGACAAAAGACTCTACATATGAAAGAAATGGTACCAGCTCCCAACACTATACACAAGCCCCCTCTACACAACACAGAAATGTAGCCTAATTGCTACAAGATCAAGGCCTAAGAGAGAGTCTCTCAGAGTACCAGTTAGCTACATAGCAGTTCCTCTGATATCTGAGCTATCACCATAACACTTAATTTCTGAACAACAGTAATCATCACAGCAAACTTGTTGCTTGCTTTGGTACTTTATTGAGACACCGAGATGCCAAGAATAATTCAGCATCTAGTACTCATGTAAGACTTCTCCAAAAATGAAAAATCGCCATCTCTCATTTCAGAAGAACGAGTGATATATTATTACTATGTAACTTCAGACATCTTAAATCATAGAGGAATTCAGCTCCATGCTGATTTTCACGTGCTGCTTTTCTATTATGCTGATTTATGAAAAAGTTCCTTTTGTTTTGGAGTCAGTTGTTACTCAATGACAAGTGAGCAAAGAAGGTAGGAAACTGAAGATGTGTGTGTAATAGTTCCTGGACCTACATCCAAATTTTGGTGTTTAAAGTTTCAGAATAACTCCTGGAAATGCAGGGAAGGAAGAGGAGCACAGGAGTAGGCTCCTGGTAATTTTACCCACATCAGTACTTAAAGACTTAGGGTTGAGAAATTATGTTGGAGGTACAACAACAGCAGCATAATTGGAGGATACATACACACAACGTTTTTGTTGTTGTTGTTGTTGTTTTAATAATTATAATGATGTGAGAAATTGCCTTAAAAGTGAGATTAAGTTGCCTTAAAGATATGCACATGCCCTACAAATGTTTAGGTCTGTTGCTCAGACCGCTATGCAACTCCCACCTCCTGATAATTCTGATTCCAACTGTAGCATTTTACATTTACCTTGCTTTGCAATAATAATATTTTTGTTTCAAAATGTACAGAGATATTAATTCTTTTCCATGGCATATTAACAGATAAACTGATCAGTTTTATGTGATTATTTAAAAAAGCAACGTAATATCAAACAATGAAACTCTTTTACTACAACACCTACACTTGGACCACAGCATCTTTGTGTTGCAGTATGTGAACACAGAACCAACTGAGTAAACAAGTCAATGTACAGATACCAAACAGACTATACCTGAGGAATCCACGTGCTTTGGAATTTTTTGAATGACTATATCCAATTTAAAACCCAAATCCTGGATGACCATATAAGAGATTAACAGCAGTGGGAAAGGAACAAAATGATAAAAGCTAGTTCCAGTGTTCCTGGTACTTGCAGACTTGTGTATTAGCTACTTCAAGAGAGCACAGAAAGAAGATGAAGCCACATCTAGTCTTCCTTCTAAAATATACTCGCGTTGTCAAATATCGCTGCCTCCCAGCTCACCCCTCATTTTTCATTGCTGGATTTTCCACAGTGCACTGACAGTTACTCGATGCTCTGCTTTGCAGAAAACTAGAGTGTCTTCTCCAAGGCAAAAACCACTCTCAAGCTCAGGAACAGTTCAGAGGGATAATATGGGTGAAATCATAGCAGGTTTGTCCCTTTCCACCCAATTCTCCAGAAACAGCTCTGTTTTCTGTTTCTTTATTGACTTTATCCTACCACATCTCCCCAGAAGCGATCTTTATTCTTTCAGGCCATGTTATTGGGTGTATGAAGTCTGTGGTAAAACCTTCATATTATTTCAGGAAATCTGAACTAGGAGGAAGGGTAAAAAAAACAAAAGCAAGCAACTATTAAGCTATGTGGCTGGTAGGTGCCAGTCAGCAATCAGAAAAGATTTTTTCCCACTGCAGGCACAAGCAACCTGCCTTACTCAGTCCAGAGTTTATGGGGCAAGAGTCAGCAAGCAGTGCTGGCCTGGGATCAGGAGCTGCTCCTTGGGGATGCCCTCAGCAGCAGAAGAGTAGCAATGGCCAAGGAGATGGCCAGGCAGATGATGCTGCCTTTCTTACTGGGCGCTGTTGGGAAAGCTTTGCGATGCCTGGCAGGAAGGCATCGCATGGGTCACCGTTTCTCTCCATTATTAACAATGTGGGAAGAAATTTGGTTCTAAATATTTTCCATCTGCAGATATAGGTTGTCAAAATGACTGCATACTCAATGCATTTCTTTAGTTCTTCAGAATAGATGGTTTATACAGCAGTAATCTGTGCAGTTGTAGTCAGTAAATAAACAATGTAAAACCTCATTTACATAATGGACTATTCATAAATAACACATCTATACTTTAGCAAGACAGACCTTTAAGCACATCAACAGACCTAATATCTCTGTGAAGTTTAGACATCCATGGACCTAACAACAGTTTCTTTACAATTAAAAGAATTCAAAGTCTTTTAAATATAACGTTTCACAATTATAGCTACAGCCAATAATAAGAGAATCTAGACACATTTATCATACTTAACAAAACCCCAGTATTCCCTACTTCAGAGTAACAGACAAAATATCTGATTAACGGGTCTTCCAAGAAGCTCAAAAGAGAAAAGCACTGAAATGTAAAAACAAGACATGTATTGGCTACAGAAGGGGAAAACCTTACATAATTAAAGAAAAAAAAAAATCATCACCTTGCAGTCACCTTGCATCATCACCTTACATTTTATGGAACAATTGTAAGACAGACCAATATCCCCAGCACTGCATAATCTCACTAACATATAGCATTTGGTATGTCATCTCATTTCCCACAATGTTAGGAATTGAAGAAAACAGCAAAACCTCCCTTCTATTAAACAACAGCAGGATCATGACCAAGTTGATCACAGAAATCACAGGGAAATACTTGTATTTTCTTATCACCTAATAAATCTCCCTACCACCTTTTAAATAGAAATGCAGGCTTGTTTTTTTTTCTTTAATAATTCCAAAACTATCACCATAATTTTCAACCTAAAATACATGAAAGCTCTTATTTAAGAAAGCTTTCATACATAAGTATTCTTTACTGATTTGTACAAATGGCCTGAATGGCTTGAAAGTGCTTTCTAGCAGATCGTTCTGAAGTAATTATATTTCCATATGGCACAACTGACTTTTGTTGACACAGTATAATATAACCACAGTTGCTTTGAAACAGCAGTGGCTGCAATTACTCCTATCAAATATCACGAAAACAGTTCCCTAGTTATCCTCCTTCTACAATCTTGTCTTGTTGATGTGCATGCATGTGGTTTAATGCAGGATGTGAAAGTGTGAGTGAAACATATGATGCAATCCTGGAAAAATGCTGTCAGGTTCGCTTCTAAACCCAAAAGGGACTCTCTTACACCAATGCTCTGAAATCACATGGAAAAATGTATTTCTCAACTGGATTTCCAAAATGAGGAAAAACACATTTTTAATAGCAGATTTGAGTCACATTTTTAGAATTCCTAACCATACCCCAAACCTCTCTGAATAAGGAATTTCACAGCTTTTTTGAACTGCTACTTTCACTTGGATACAAGGAAGAAGATTAGCAGTTCTGTCTGTTGTGGAAGAGGTTTAGACAGACACTCATAGGAAAAAGTTACTTTTACCACCTAATAACCAAAACAAGGTTGGAGGCAATACCCTATTGAGAGCACAGTATTGGAATTCATCAGTGTGTCCATAGTACCAACTTAATATTATTACACAAGTATTAATTGAGAAAATTAATTATATAAGCGAGATTTAACCTGTATCTGTCTCATAGCTTTTTATGAACTTGCCTTTAATTTCAAAACTAGCTTCTCTTCTACTTACTCTACATAATCTTCTACTTCTTAAATTCTGTTGCCACTTTATTATTATTATTAATAGTATTTATTAGTCTTATAGAAGTCTTCCTCCCCCTGAATTTGCTCTTCGGCTGTGGAATACAAAAAGAGAAGACCTGCCATTACCCTCTCTGTGAATGGTTTCTTTAATTGTCCTTTATTAATTCATACAATGTAAACAAATCAAAGCTCACTGCTAGAAGAACTTGCTCTTCTTTGAGTGACTGCTGCTCACTTCATTGCAGAGTGAGGATATGTCTACGCAGATGCATTAATTCAGTTGCTGTAGAATCATAGAATGCTTAGAGTTGGATGGGACCTTTAAAACTCCCTTCTGCTCTTCTTAATTCTTCAGAAACCCAAAGTTGGAAGATATCAGACTCCACTTATAATTCACAGAAGAGGTATCCCATATTCTAACTTTAGCAAATGAAGTTCATCTTACACCGCACTGCAGTGCCAAGATTCAGATTTAGTGAAAAGCAAGGAAGCATCGGCAAGTATGAACAGAACAATGAATAAATTAAACAATTCCTGCAACAAAAAATAATTACTCGTTGATACGGTGGACTTCACGTACCTCTTTTCCCCCTCCCTACTCCATTTACTATGGCAGACAGGTTCTTCAATCAAAACAATGTACTAAATGAACAGAATGAATATGGATAACTCTGAATAGAAAAATACGTACATGGAGTTAGAAAATAAAACCTCTCCCATCATAAAAAAAAAACCCAAAATTTAAAGAAAAAAGAATAATACAATCCCCTCTAGTTCTTCTAGAGATAGAATTAAAACTAATAGAGGGAAATTTAAAACAGAAGCTCAACGTAGAAATTTTGAAGCGATTTTGATCAATAGAAATTGTGCAATCTTTTTCAACATGGAATCAGAAATAGCCTCTAGACATATGAAAAGTGAGACTGCATTTGCAATAGATAGTGCCTCCAAGCAACTAATGCAATAATTGGTTAAACATCAAGTGTCTTTCAGTGACAGGTAGCCTTCCCACCATCATACTGCAGAAAGATGCCATTTTGATATAGCAGGTTGAATTTCAAGTTTAAAAATCATATGGTAACCAGATTGTTATGCTATGCAATCGCTGCAGAGATCGTCAAAAGCCAAAAATGACTCATTATCAACTTCCTAGACTTTATTAAATTAATTGTGATCTCTCTGGAATGCCCAACAGATTTATGGTGTGACAACAGAAATAGATAACATCATTGTGGCTTTGTTTAAAGTTAGAGAGTACAGTGTTAAAATAAATACAGACTTAAGCGTGCGTTCTTTATTGGTATCAGTCAAATATAAAATATCATTTCTTTCAAGTAGCACTAATTTTAACTGCTTGTAGTGCTATAACGTGATGGAAAGTACAGCAACAGTAGTGGAGTAGCACAATCCTAGGCTGTAGCAAATAAGAACAAGCCCACTCACAGCAGCTGTGGATACAAAAACAATGGAAGAATAACTGCTTACCTTCAAAAGGCCTCCAGTAGGCAGGGACCTCCAGCAAAACACCTTACCTCC
Source organism: Lagopus leucura (assembly GCF_019238085.1). Classification (NCBI taxonomy): domain Eukaryota; kingdom Metazoa; phylum Chordata; class Aves; order Galliformes; family Phasianidae; genus Lagopus; species Lagopus leucura. Next base: position 2,005,244 of record NW_024962284.1, on the reverse strand, counting down.
ACTCCATGCCCTTAAATAGGTCTGGGAAGGGGTGGATCCTGGCTCCAGCCCTTCTGGTCATTCAGCTGCACCTGAGCTCCCTTGGGTTGGCCCTGCCTTTCCACCAGGTGCTCAATCACTGCTTCAAGCCATGACTTACCATTTCCACTACACTACTTAAGACAAAAGTGTATATGCAGAATAAACTTAATTTAACAATAACATGCATTTAAAAGCTAAGACTTTGTTCATGGCTTTCTTCTTCCAAGGGTTCTGTCCAAGACAGAGCCTCCTGGTCATTCAGCAGCAGATAAAAACCCTAATTATCATCTCAAAAAGATGGGTTTAGTAATTATGAAAAACTAACCTAACTTAAACCCAGCCTCAATTACACACTTTTAAATTTAGTTAAATAATTGAATCTATTTAAACTTCAGAAGATCTATAAATGGGCTTTCAAAGTTTCCGGACATCTAACTACATAAAATACTTAAGCTTGCTAACAAAGTCACCTTTCTTGATCACCTTTCAAAGACATTTTAATTTAGTTTACAAACTGCAAGAATGTGTTAGGTTTAAAGACTTTTCTTTCATTAATCTGTGTTCTGAAAATATCAGCACGCCAAAGCAAATATCAAAGATGCTTTTAAATGCCACAGAATAAATTCTAAAGAGAAAGATTACTATCTAAATAAACAAAAAGTTTATTAAAATTCTGTAAATAAAACGCAGAATAATTAATAGGCATCATGGCAAAACTTACATTTGCAAGTTCATTCTCGTTCAATAAGTGTTCTGAGCAATGGTTAGACCATTGGTTTTCAGAATTTATGTTTAGATTGGGATTTTTTAAATTCCTCATCCAACCTGGCCGTAAACAACTCCAGGAATGGGGAATCCACCACCTCTCTGGACAACCTGATCCAGCACGTCCTCAATCTCTCAGTAAAAAATTTCCCCCTGACATCTAATCTAAATCTCCCTTAGTTTAAAACCATTCCCTTGTCTTATCACCAATTACCCATGCAAAAAGTTTTTCAACTCCTTTTAAATACTGGAAGGCCACAGTGAGGCTCCCTGCAGCCTTCTCTTTTCCAGTCTGAACAAACGCAGTTCCTTCAGCCTGTCTTCATAGGAAAGGTGTTCCTGCCCTTGGATCATCTTCATGGCCCTCCTCTGGACCCATTCTAGAAGTTCCACACCTTCCCTGCGTTGGGGCCCCTGGATTCAGATGCAGTACTCTGGGTGAGGGCAAAATAGAGGGGAACAATCACCTCCTGCACCCTGCTTGCCACCCCTCTTCTGATGGAACCCAAGGTACCACTGACCTTAGGGGCTGCAAGCGCACACTGCTGGCTCATCTTAAGTTTGCACGTTGCTTTGTTGAAGCTCATTAGTTTCACAAGGGCCCACCTTTTCAGCTTATCAAGGTCCCTCTGGATGGCATCCCTTCCTTCTGCTGTACTGATCACACCACTCAGTTTCATGTCATCAGCAAACTTGCTGAGCGTTGCACTCAATCCAATTATCTACGTCACTGATAAAGATGTTAAAGAGTACTGGACTCAAAACAGACCCCTGGGTAACACTGCTCATTCCCAATCTCCACCTGGACATAGATCCATTGACAACAACCCTCTGGCTGTGACCTTCCAATCAATTCCTTCAAATCCGTATCTCTCCAATTTAGAGATAAGGATGTGGTGAGAAATCACGTCATAGGCCTTGCAGAAATCCAGGTAGATGACATCAGCTGCCTTCCCTTTGTCCACTGATGCTGTCACTCCATTATAGAAGGCCCCCAGATGGATCTGGCATGACCTTCCCTTGGTAAAGCCATGCTGGCTGTCTCAGATCACCTGGTTGTCCCTCACACTCCTTAACATGACTTTCAGGAAGGTCAATATTCCTGAAAGGAAAACGATTCTCTCAAATATGAAAAACACCATATTTTAGCAAAACCAACTTATTTTAGCCTCAGAAATTTCAAAGTCAGTTTTTCCTTTTAATCATTCCAGAAGAGTCCAAGCTAAGGCAATGACTATGCTTACACAATTTCAGTTTGAATAAAACAAGCCTATCAAAACAAGGTATAGGCTCCAACATTTCATATCAAAAGATGTTTCCATGTGTTCACATGGAACATTCAAACAACCAACACATTTCTTTGATCTGCAGAATTATAGAGGCTAAATTTTCATTGGCAGCCTGAAAAACAAACACAGGCAGTCATTCAAATTCATAGATGTAATTATTATAATTCTGAGTGTACTGTCAGGCACACTACAGTCCTTTCCTTTCCTACAGCACTTCTCCCAATGATCAATCTCACACTTTGCAATCTTTTGAAGCGTGAGGTGGGGACGGAGCCTGTGCATGGTTCCCAGCCCTTTCTAATGATTAGTTCCAAATGGTGCTTTACCTAACATGAGCCAAGCATCAAGGAAGACTGTGATAAAGATCTACAGTCTAAAGGAAGACAGACTTCTTTTTTTTTCAGATGCTTTACGTGTTCATTTCTTCTATTTCCAGATGTGTAACAAAGATGTAATTTTTACACAGATACTGAAAACATTCAGAAAGAGTCTCACACATAGTTCGCTACAGGTAAGTCTGACTCTCCAAAGTCCTTCATGTTCATTTTCTAAGAAAAATTGTACCTTTGCCTTTATGATAAAGGGTGATGTTATACAAGTTCTCCAATTAGAAACCACAAGGAAACTGCTAGAGCCCTGGGAATTCTACACTGATGTAAAATTTAAAAGCATCCATGATTTGAAAAACATGTTGGAATGTTAATCTGTACAGCCAAATTTCCAAACCAGACTTAAGTCAGTCTCAAAAAAAGCTTTACTTTATACTTGAAGCAGTTGAGGCCAATTTACCTACACAAGCCCTAGTGGGAATATGTTTGTTTAAATAAATGAATTAGACATAATTATGATTATGATACATTGGTTTCTATCCTTGAAAATGACTAACATTTTCTCCTGCCTTGCAGTCGTAACATATGGCAGTATATTTGCTATTATCATTTCAGAAATTTTGGCTCATTTTTTAAGTTCAAGACTCACTATTGGTAAAAACATCAAATTATGTAGTTCTCTCCCTTCAAGCTGCTAACACTAAGTTTGACGTGATGCACAGTTAAGCTAAGGACAGTTGATCTAATTTAGATTTTCTCAACAATCAAAAAGCATAATAATCAATAAACATAAGCTAATTCATTCAACTGCCTAATGTGGAATTATCTGGAACAGAAATGTTATAATAGTCTAAATAGTATTCCTCATAACTACAAATTAGAAAAATATATCTATTTGCAACATGCTGGATGGAGTAATGGTAAAACTCTATTCAAACAAAGATCCAGTTTCAACTGATATTTTATGAAGAATCTAAGTTTTAGTATTTCATTTAAAAGTTGTATTAGTTAGATATCTCTGGATTTGTCAGATATCTCTGGGGAAAAAAAAAAAAAAAGAAAGCAACAAAAACGTGAGACAATTCCTGTTTAAGTGATGCTGTTAGTAAACAAAGTTCAGTCCTCTTTTTAAGTGGATTAACATATTTTCCAAAGCAGGAGCTAACAGGCTATTTGCTGCTTATGGATGCACTACTTTTTCCATGACATTTACCTTGAGATGCAAATTTTTAATACTTCTGCAAGGTCAAGCGGGAGTGGAAGGAGAGATATGCAAGAGATCCTAAATCTTCCCATGGAGATTAAATTACCACTTCTGCTACAATAAAATGATGGAAGAAACCATGTTTCCCAAAGGACATATAGCATCAGTAGGAATGATGATCTTCAAGAAGCATCATGTTTCTGTGCTTTTTCTAGTACTGTAGCACTGCCCTCAACATTCTGCATAAAACACCAAGCTGCTAAATTCTTCAACATAATCATTTAGAAAGTGCCAAGCAGACAGCCACAGAAGATCCTCAAATAGTTCAGAAATCTCCCATTATGATCTCTTGAGAATCCTATACTGTCATGCAACCCTCCTGTAGGCAGAAACACGTAAGTGGTAAGTAAGAATGACTTGCTGAGGCATATAGGGTTTGTTCACATAACCACTTGCAGGTCAGTCTTACAGTATCTGCAAAAAACATGATAGCAATCCAGTTGTGTGTATGAGCAGGAGCTCAGCAAGCTATTGACACGTCTGAGAAAGGTACAAGGAATTCACTAATAAACTGCTTTCCAGTCTTGTGGAAATAATTCCTTCCAGATGCATTAGGAATTGCGCATCTTTTGACAAGATCACTCTTCTCCCCTTGCATCCACACGAGGATGTCACTATAAAGATTGATATGCAAAAAGGTAGTGCTGTACTTTTTTTTTAATCCTCTCGAGAAACTGAGGGCCGTATCTCTACTGTGCACGATTAGAAATTGGCTCCGCAGGCTTTAGCTGCAAAACAAATAGCTTCTCCAGAAAGTACAAGAGTGCAGACAAGCAAATTGCTGCCACAGACCACAGAAAATCTGTTCATAGCCTAACCACATTCTTGGCTCGAGAGTCAGATTTACAGCTCACAGAGAGCACCTGAACATGACCATGGGCAGACCAGACCTGCTTAGGCAGTGTGGTGTTTTGCTCTGCCATGTAGCACGCACATAGATGGATAAGCAGCAGCTGAGTTTTCCTCTGGACAGACAGGCTCAAGGCACCAAGCTTACAGAATACTGTTTTTGATGGGAATCCATCTACAGCATACAGATAACCTTGAGAAAGTGAAGCTTATAGTAAAAACTAAAATACCATGTTGACTAGATCACGTTATTAGTCTGGATATCCAATGTCTAAGAGTAACATGAAGAAGAAAAGAAAAACATTTAAAAAAAAAAAAAAGAAAGAAGAGACCACCTAAAGAGAAAACTTAGTGTAATTTCTATTTGAACTTGAATTATACACCTTTACTCATGGAAAAATGACTCCCTTTCCTAATTTAAAGAACACTGATGCAATTCTGCTGTACCTACAGACATTCTCATAGCAAGCACACATACCTGATTCTGCTTAGAAATCTGTTAACTTCATTCTTTTTTAAGAACTTGTTGCAGTAAGTCCAGAAAGCATGACTGTATTTCAGGAAGATCTGACAAAAGGTAACTACGAATTTACTGATTTTAATTGCAGAACACCTCAATCATTCAATGGGAGGAAGATTTTGTTAGGGCAGCACATTTTCTTCTTGAGGAGAAATTAAAAATATATAAATTTGTTCCTTCTTTGCGTTTTAACTGAACAATTTAATATGCACCCAGGTTTTGACAATTCCAGTAGAGAAACTCAAAAAGTTTATGTATTCATTTTATAACCTGCAATAACTAGCCCAATTTTTATTATTTTATTCATCTCTTCATTTTTAAATTAAATCACTGTATTAAAAAATACAGTGATTCTTTCTACTTCATTCAGGCTTAGTTGAATCTTAAACCAATTGTCAGGAGTCTGAACTATGCCATGCACAGTCTGTCCTGCCTACCAGCCAAGATAGTTGGCTCAAGGAATTATTAAATACATTCCTAGTTCTCTACTTACTTTGATATTTGAATTTAGGTGGAAAATAAACTGACAGAACATTTGTCAAGTGGGTAATTTGTTCTACAAACAAAAATAATTTAACTTTCTAGCATCTGTATAAGTCTTCTCTCTCCTGTCCTTTACTTAAATGACCTTCTTAGATTACTTAAAAATGAGGGTTATGGTGAGGTATTAATTTGTCGTTTAACTTACATAATTCATCAATATGAAGATAAATTAGAATTTCTCATTTCTAAACTGTTGCCAGAAGACTTGATTATCTCACCAATGCATTCCTCAGAGACACAAAGGTATTTGTTACTCCTCATGAACCCCCAGAATTCTGATTATTTTTCCACTCACATGATCACCTTTATTCAAATGAACAATTGAGAAGAGAACAAGAATAAACACATCTTTAGTTCTTGTGAACAGTTAGAGCAATCCTAATATGGGATTGCTGATATGGGAAATGATACGGGAAATAAGCTAAATCCTAAAGCATTAGTCCAGATTCTCCTCTGTAGGGATACTGCATTTACTCATTTTCTTTCTTTCTTTTTTTTTTTGTGGCCTTATTGCAGAGCGGACATAAAGCCCACTCAAGTAAAAGAATCAAAAACAAAGGCCTGTCTGTCGTTAATGTTTACAGAATCATGTTTCCTTTTTTTTTTTTTTTTTTTTTTAATTTTTATTTTTTAAATGAGCAGAGTCGTCTATTTTTCCATAATACAAACTAACTAATACTGATCACAGCTTGGCAAATTGGGTAGCAGCAGGGTTTGGCACAAGACGAGCTTCATTTACAAATCAACGCATTAATGTACAGCAAACAAACAGCATCCCAGGTAATAGATGTGCAAAATGAAAGCAGACTATACATTATTCCAAGAGCAAACAATAAGCTTTTACCTGAAACTGAAAGTGAACTCCAGTTCATAATCTTGCCTTTCTGACATTAGCCCCATTGACAGAACTTAAGTTAAATCCCTGGCTTGGAGGGTCCTTCAGCTTACAGGATTCTGTCCCTACTTCCACAGATACAAAACTGTCCTTACAAGCATGACCATCTTGAAAACTTCAAACAAAATCCAATGAATTGCTGCTTAGCTAAGATCCAACTTCAATATTAGACATAAATTAAGAGCAGAATATCTCCACCCCACATCTCAGTCTAGATCTCCTGGCTGTAGATCTCAAAATACATACAGTGCATTTGCTTAGCCAAAATTTTACTGTAGGTAAATCAGCATGTGTCCATTGAAGTCAATGCTATGATGGTGCTCCGTACCCACCAAGCATCAGATTCACAAGTGTATTCTCCAGTGAAAGTGAAAGCTTTGCATGTGGAACCACTGCAGAAAACACTCCAGATAATAGGACTATGGCTAAGAGATAAACAGAATCTCTTAATGTTAGGAAACATGAATGTGTGTGTGAATAAATTGCTATAGTTTTAAGTACATACGTGTACGAGGGCAAAAATTAGTGTTTGATACACAACAGCTTTTTTTTTTCCACATACACTCATTTTAATCTCATTAAACAGGGAAGCTATTAAATCACAGCTTCCATTGGAAGAATAAAGTTGCATCCATATGTGAATTAAGTGTTCAAAGACTCAAACATTTTCAACTTCGTTTTCCTTTGTATGTCTACTTTCACAGAGAAAATCAAATCTAGAACAAGGTTTCCTGAAAATGGGGCTGAATTTTAGATGTGGATTCATCATTCAAAAGTATTTCTAGGAGAGATCTGAGTCGAAATTACCTGATTAACTTCTGAGAACTCGGAGAAAAGGAACGATTCAACTTCAAACTCTTCTCATTCATTTGCCATGAAAACATCGTTTTAAGTAGAATATTCATAAATATATATAAATATATGACTTCAAGGCTGGTGGGCAGACTGTTATACATAGCCTATTAAAATGGTGATAACTATTAACACAATTTCTCCGTGTTTATTTTAAAATCATAATTAACGGGCTTACTAAAATAAGCCTAAGCAAATGGGGGCTCTGTGCATACTGCACATGCCTTGATGCTTTAAATTTGTTTGTACAGCTGTGAGATTCTCAAATTAACTATCTGTCAGGAAAAGTAAAATACTGCCAGGACAGCTTGGAGATGAAATCCAAGCCTATGGGAGAAAATTACAAAATGGCATCCTGCTACATGAATCACTTTTATGGAATAACTCCTGCTATAATAAGTCTGTAGTTTCTAGACAGCAGATCATTAGCAGCAGCCCAGGTAGTTCCAGGAACTTACTACAAATGTTCAGCATTTATTAAAATGGATATCAGTCATCTCCTTGTCATTTCATACATGTACATGAATTGGCTTACTTATGAGGGTAAAAACTCCATATAAATTTTAAAAAATATTTCTCTCAACACATGGAATAGTCACATTATTCTAACACTGCACTCCCTAATTAAAATTTCTATTTACATTTAAAACTCAAAGTTTTGTCTTCCTGAAGCAAGGGATCAAAAACAACACCAACATTTCCCAACCCTCAGGTTGTGAAGCATGCCTGAATCTAGCTGCTGAACAAAGAAGACGACTGTTTTCTGGAGTGTGCAAAAGAACCTTGCACCCAACATCAACCACTGTTGAATTTTTCATCTTTAGAAATTGAAATGCTTTCAGTAATATACTATTGTATGATTAACTAACACCACAAGTTAGAGATTCAGTCTCATGACAGATGCATTCAGGTTATCTGTTCTGACACCCAAGAGAATCTATGATGGCATTAAGCTTAGGTGGGCAATGAGAAGATAAGGTGTAAATGGCATCAGAGGCTGCCAAACTCTAGTGCATATTATTCCTTTGGGTAACAGATATGAAGTACACTCTGATTTGGATACTATTTTTAGCTGTAAAAATTCAGTCCTAAAGAGTGAAAATTATGTTTCTGTGTATAGAACTACAATTTATTTTAATTTAGTTGAAGTTTGAACCTTGTGAAAAGATAGATACCATGCTGCACAGCCAGCAAGTTATTCATCCCCATGAAGTAATAAGCCACTGAAGCACTCTACCAGGTGAGCCAAGGAACTAGCTAGCCTAGACTGACCTTAAGTGGGTATCTAGGGAAGACTAAGACAACAGCACACATTACACTTCTCAACACATACTCAGGCTCTAATCACTTTATGCAAGGGGACAGTAGATGTGGTTACTGTGCATTCATTACCTTGTTCAGTGTTTTCCTGAATTCAGGTTAACTTTAAGACTACGTAGCATCCACCAGTCACTTCATAAAGAAGAAACCCCTGTTTTTTGTTTGGCTCCTACTAGCTTAACTAGATGTCACAGTTCTGCATAGAGAATATCTGCCACACCACCATGATTTTGAAGGTTCCATCATACGCACTGCTGCTCCTTTCTGCACTAAGACTCCTAGCCTATTTAGTCCTTCTACATAAAAGGCTACTCTACTGACCTTTGTTGCCTTCCTCTTTATTTTTTGTATTGTACATCCCTTAATCTACTTTCCAGTTTCTTAAAGCTGTATTCCCAAAGTCACATTACTAGCAGCTTCTTTACTCTTTTGATAATATCTCCAACATCCAAAAGCATCTCCATACCACACAGGAAGAGTTTATATCAATACCAGCACGTTCCTTCTAGATTTAGTAGACTTGATATTTTGGGAGACATAGCCATTTTCATTTATGCTTTCTTAATTTATTTCTCAGGCAAAAAGGCTGGCCTACGGGATTTCCCTAAAGACAAAGCATTCGTTTCTCTCTCATGAGAGAGGAAGTATTCAAGTTTCATTAAGAAACAAACGCAAGACAGACAATTAATAAAAACTTATTGCCTAAGAAGTTTAATCAGAGGCAATAGGATTTAACCTCTGGATTCTGTAAAGTACTGCAATATAGACTTCAGAAATAATTGCAAACAACTAGTGAGCCAGTGTATGCACTATTAGTTTCCAATTGACTTCTTACATGTGTTGCCATTGCTGCTGAACTTACCAGACAGCTTCAAAGAGCTGAAAAAGCAAATTCATGAACAGCAGTATCTATCAAACAGAATGGAATATATCATCTTCCTCTAAGACAAAACTAAACCCAAAGTATTTTATGGAGCTTTGCCATCTAGGAAGTAGCACATATATAAGGAAAGTAAATAAAATCTGCAAGCTAGTGGAGGGATTTAATTGGAAGATTTTTTTCCCTCACAGTGTCTTTATCCTCAGCCTTATCCTCATCCTGTCTCCCTCAATCAGTTGCACCCTGGCGCTGCCTTCAAACTGATTCTTCTGGCAGCCACTCATTTACTATTGGTCTGCTTCGATCTAAAAAATCTCAAATAAATAAAATATATGGATAAAAATCTTTGTATGTATTTTGGCAGAGATTGGTACCTGTAGAACTCCCACCTACCAGTGAAGTCTTCTGCTGCAAAGCACCTCATTGAGAGACTAATATTTCTGTTTTCCTGTTCAGAGTAAAGTCAAATGGCCCCAAAGTTCCATATATATTATTAACAGAGTGCATAATAATAATAATAATAATAATAATAATAATAATTCAGAGGAGGATTTTGGAATTCTTACTATGCTAAATTTCATACAGTATAATCTCCTCATATATTTCCTTGGCACCACAAGTCAGATTTTCCAATTTGCAGACGATTCATATTGCTTGAGATTGCTACACAGGGAGTTACAGTCTGAAAGGATAAATAGTTCCCTAATAGCCTACAATGACACAAACGCTATTACTCTGCCATTTCTTTGAATTTTTAATAAGTATGAAATAATATATTTTGGTAAAACTGCAGTGGAGTAGAATGTTTTTCCATCTAATTGCATTGCCTGTTATAACAGCTTGACAAACAAAAAAAAAGGCCAAAAAATTTTAGTTATTCCAATAAGATATAGGATTACAAAAGTTTAGTTGGCTCCTAATGCAACTTCAGTTCAAAAAAAAAGTGGATCAGCTATCTGAAGTAAGAAAGGCTATATTGTCAGATGAGGAAGTAAGAAGAGAGCTCTAGTTCTTTCCAGATGCAGAACAAAGAAGTATCAAACACTGACATGTTCCCAGGTTATCTTGCCAGGTATCTCAAAATGATCCATTGTCAAAAAACAGTCTGATGATGCAAGACAAAATAACAAGACAAGCAAACAAAGTTTGTAACAACAAAGTGCGTTATTTGAACTTCTGAATATTCTCTAAAGTTCTGTGCCTGTTGATCAATTTACATCTATTATTTTCCTGAAATTTTATACTTAGTGGACATGGCTTTTCAAGATGTCTACCTTAGAGAAATGAAAAAGAGAAAAAGCATTGACCTTTACAATTTCATGGCCTTTTTAGCATGCCAGCTGGGTAAGATGCGAAACAGAAAAATATTTTACAACTCTGAAACTAAATTCATCTTATGGGTAATCACTGAAGCTTTTAGTAGCTTTTATTAATAACAGTACCTTTTTACAAAAAAGTACAAAGAATCACTAACAAGTGATACCTCTTTACCGTTAGTTCCTAAAGTCAAACAAAAGTAAGGCTTTTTTTTTTTTCCCCAGCTTGGAAGTTACCAAGACACTAAAAGGACACCTCTTAGGTAAAGACAGTCTGGAGCATATCACAGGGAGGAGTTCAGAAGTTATCCAGTACTTCCACTAGCTAAATTTGGATTACCAGTTCAAATACAGAACATGAGTTTCATGTGTCTTTTCCTCCATTATGGAAGTAGTGTTGCCTCTCTCTTTGATTTACTTCTTATCTTTTTCCCTCCCACCTATCCATCTCCTACTTTCTCTTCCTAGCAGGAAATAAAGCAAGCAGAATACAGAAAGACAGAAGAAGAAAATCCAGTTCTCCCCTCTACAAGCACAAAAACCTGCACAAAGTTAAAAATGAAGCCTGCCTGAGAACAAACAATTCCTTCTGCAACAACAATTATGAGAAAAACAACTTAAAGAAGCTGCTCTTGACAACATTGTCAGTTCTCAGAACTGCTGATAAAATTTATTCTGTGCCCTGATTTCTCCTATAGACACGTTGTGAGAACATCAAGAACAGACGGTGCGTTTTTTTGTTTCCTGCTCCTAGGCTTTTTTTTTTTTTCCTCTCCTGTATTTGCCTTTTTTTTTTTTTAACCTTCCTTGAAAAGGAAGATGAATCTGAATTCAACCAGATCAACAGAGAAATAAAATCAGATTTAGAGCAAATGAGTTGATGTAAATATCAATAATTTCACCTAACTTCTCCCAAAGAGATGCTCACTGCACTCTTTAGCTTCTCCCAGTAAGACTGGCCTATGGCTGGGATCAAGTGAGAGCTTAACTCAGTCTTTGCAAAGCTCTTCAGTATCTTCTGAATGTTTATGTTTTCCACAATATCTCTGCAGCTCTGAATCCCTTCCAGTACATCACAGGACCTTTAAACTCTAGACATGAAAACTAACTGCAGAATTGTGTTACTGGCCTTCTGGGAGCTGTTTAAGGAGGAAATGACACCTCCCTCTGCTCCTTAATATTCCCCATTGCAAATACATACAAGAATTGCATTTTGTCTGTTATCAAATAAGATCTAACAGTGTGATATGGAAGCTATCTTCCACATGTTACAAGTTGATTCTGAATATCTTCCTTGTATTATTACTTCATAATTATTGAAGAAGCATTCATTTCTCCCAGTTTTACATTATCTTCCTCTCTGCATGGAAGAATTACCTCCCTGTCCATTAAAAGAGGCACCATAAATGAAAACTTTTAATTGCAAAATATTACATGCTAGAATAGTTAACAACACTTACTTTGCCAGGCTTGTTTGCCTCAAAGCTGTTTTCTTTTAATTTCTCCTGCAGGGTCTCAGCTAACCGACAAAGCAAGGCACCATTATCCAATTTCTCCATAAAGGTTTCTGCTGTTATTTCTCTACCTGAACAGCAAGCAGAAAGTTAGCATGGCAAACAGTGTGCAATGGTATAGATGGCACTTGTTTTAAGAAAAAACAAAACAAAACAACTAAACTAACAAACAAACGGGCACGTTCTAAATGCATCGAAATCAAAAGAAATTTAGACACCAATTTAAAACACACTTTAATTGAACAACTAGCATTTCTTTGAATAATCTCACTACTGCATCTCCAGTACGTATAGGGCAAATTTTAAAATAACATGCTTTCTTTGGGTAGGCTTGTGTTACTTGAAAAATAATTCTAGCCTATAAGAACTCATTTTATTTATGAAATTCCAGTGCTTTTAGCAAACACAGAGTGCAGTAGGCAGATGGTTTACACTGACATATGTGGGTAGTGATAGCATAAAATATTGTTAACACACTGAATGCAGTTTATTTTGTAGAAGTAGCAAACCATACAATGAAGGAAAGGGAAGTATTCAGTGATGAGACAAAGTCTTGATTCTGCAGGAAGGTGACTGCAGAACAAAAAGTTTCATGCTGTATTTCACTGCCCAGCTTGAGCAGAGCAGGAAGCCTATGGTATCACTGTAATCCCAATGGTCCCATGGTATTCAAACTAGGTGAGACAGACCAGATGAGAAGGGAATCTTTTGCCACCTCCAGCTGAACTCCCAGAATCACGCCACGATGATAAAAATTTATTTGCGTAGGCTTTTGTCTCAAAATTGTTAGATACTTCAGCATTCTTTAGGCAAAATAAATTGCCAGTCATTTCAGTTTGGACAGTTGCACGCCAAAGATTAAGACCTGTACAGCAAATCATTTTCAGATACAACTTTTCCTTTCTTTCCCCCTCCCTTTAATTCTCTCTGCCACACAACCCACTTTACGGTTCCCATATACCTAAATGACTTCTCCAGGCAGCAGAGCAGTAGCAGCTCTACAGACATTCAATACAAAGGTAGTTAATATGTAACTGACATTACTTTAGCTCCAAATTCAGATCTGAAACTGATAACCCACAGAATAAAAAAAAAAAATCTCAGCATCTCAGCATCTTAAAAACCTTCAGTATCATTCTGGCATATTTTTTCCCCAATTTGCATTTATATCAAAAGATTAGAAGCCATTAGTAACATAAAACTAAAAAGCTACTGACTCATAAGAATAGCTTTATTTTTTATTAATAATAATATTTTTTTAATAGACTCATTTTCTATTAAACTATGTTTCAAACATTTTTAACTATGGAAGGTTTTATTTTGTTTTAGAATGCACTTTTATTTTTGCACAAGGAAAACAAAACTCATGTTGTACACATCTATTCTGTCCTGTGATTTGCAGATTTATAGGTTTATTACTCTACCAGTCAAGATTTAAAAAAAAAAAAGAAGAAGAAGAAGAAAGAAAAACAACCTGAAAGCTATTTAAAACTGTCTTCTCATTTAATAGACATGGAAAAAAAAAATCTATCTTCTGCTGAGATTGAACAATACATTTACACTATTTTTAATGCTGAATAGCATTCACAGTTTAGTCACTGCATATTGTAAGCTGGAGCATTGTAGTTTTGTTCCCTTTTACAAAAGCTGGAAGAATTAGTTTTGCACTGAACATCTGTATCCAATGAAAAATATATTAGGTGTCAGCTTTCAATTCACTGTATTTTATGTCTCCAAGAGGTGGCATTTCTTTGCTAAAACAGACACTGACATATTTAACAGTTGAAATGTATTGATTCAAGTGAGAGCAATGTTCATAGCCTGAGGAAAAAAAAAAAACTGTATATTTGTAAGGAAAAAACATTAAACTCCATTAAAAACGGATAACTCCCCCTAAAATTACAAGAAAGCAGTCACAATGTTTTTATAGAATGATAATAACATTAAATACAATAAAAAAAAAAAAAAAAAAAACCCAACACTAGAATATGAAAGAGAAAAAACAACAGGAGTGAAGGCCCTCACAAAACTTGCAAATATTACTTACTCCTTATGCTGCAGAGGCCAGATGCCTCTTAAAAAAGACAAACCCATTTACTTTAATGCCTAGTATTTGGGAAGCATGGGCAGCTAACTATAAAGCCACCCAGACCTGGGAGTCCTGATCTAAGCAGATTGGGAATTCTGTGAGAGGGAAACTCAAGAGCCCATACCGAGGATGTGCATCCAAGTTGTTGAGGACGTGGGCCTCCAGACAACCAGAACCTTTAGCAACATGGATAGGTGCTCAAATCTTAAAACAAAAGTACCCAAGTCTAGTTCCTCTATTATATCAATTTGTTCTTTTGCACTCACTTCAGTAACTGTAATGCAAGAACAGCCTCAAAACTAGCTGACGAACTACTTTCTAGAAGTGTAGAATCGTTCGAGTTGGAAGCAAGCTGTAAAGGTCATCTAGACCACCTCTCCAACTCTCCTTAGATGAACAAGGAGACCCACAACTCAATCAGGTGCTCAGAACCTGGTCCAGCCTGACCTTGCATGTCTCCAGGGATGGGGCTTCCAACACCTCTCTGGGCAACTTGTTCCAGTGCTTCACTACTCTTATTGTAAGACTTTTTTTTTTTTTTTTTTTAACTATCAAATCTAAATTTCCCCTCTTTTAGTTTGAAACCCAAAGATTAAATGTTTCAATGTAACACCAAACTAATAGTTTATAAGCAGAAATCTTTTACTCAGATGAATCTCTGGAATTCATCAGTGGAAGGGTGAGCTTCTAGAGTACTGAGCCAGCAATGGAAGTATACCTTTTGACTGTGGCATTTCTTCCCAACTTGTGTGGCATTTAAACCCATGGTAACAAAACATATATATAAATAGGAGAGATAAAAGCCAATGATTTTATGTAAATTTAAAAAAAGTGGATCTTTTTGGACAGAAAGGCTGCTGTATATCATTGAGCAGCAGAGATCAAGAGGAGTAACGCTGATAGAACTGACATTGTTTACTTTAAATGAAATTTATAAACAGCCTCAAACACATATTGACACTAAAGAAAATTATCAAGCCTCTCAGCTGAAAAAGAAGCTGCTCTAGAAACACTAGAAGTATAGTTATCATAAATGTCTTGATACTCATTGGTATTTATCATTTCCCTCTATTATCCACTGGCTTTAGATGAACACATTGCTGTTAAAAATGAAAGTACGGTTACAAAATCTTCTTAGCAAGATGCTTGAGCTGAAGCAGGTTTTGCTTTAAAGCAGAATCTGAGAAACACAGTTTTCCTGCCTCAGACTTCTTACCTTTCATCCTTCAAATTTTACACCTCTTAACATCACATTCCAAACCTAGCCTGCAATTGAATGTCTCCTACCATCCTCATCAATTCTCTCCTTTTCTCCAAGTCTTGTCCACTTCTGCATCTGAACAAGCAATTTGCACATCCCTCATGCAACATGCAATTTTTACTTGTCCTCATCCTCAACACTTTGCAGCCTCTAGCCCCTTACCAATGAGTTCCTGATGCCCTGAATTTCTGCTAGGAAGAGATCACAATATTTATATCACGGAGCCCAGTTATCTTGCCACAGCCAATGAACATCTTACAGATCTACTCTACGTGGTCCCAGACACTAAACAAAACTGGATGGAATAAGCTTTGGTATTGTAATTATCTGAATCTGGTAAGTGGGCTCTAGGAATAAGAAAAAAGATAGAATGTATCAGAAGCACAGAAGAGGGCAAATCCCATTTGCTGTCAAACCACCATTTTGCCTCTGCTAGAAGATTACTATGACCAAACAGTTCTGATCCCTATGTGAAATTTGCTCAAGATGGAACAGAAGGTTTCAGCACCTGCAAGAGGATTCTACTGAACTACATACATACATTATCTATCCAATTCAGAAGGCGTTGGCAGCAAGTGTTGTTGAGTGTTTCTTTGGTTCTATGCATTATAAGAAGATGATTTTAGGAGATGATCATGGTTTGCAAGACAATTGATCAAAACATCTTCTTAACTATGTCACAGTAGGGTTCTCTCAGCCAACCTAGCTCAGCAGAGAGAAGTGAGGCTGAGAGTTGCAATATTCACTGTTCCACTCCTCTCGCCCGCTGCAATACTGAGGTGGCTCACTATGAAAATGATGCTCTACAGCATCATATGAGTCACTTCCATCTGCAACACTCATTTCATCTGCAGCATTCCTTAATGCAAAGTAAGTTGTTTTCAACATGGAAAGGAGGAGAAAAAAAAAAAAAAAAAAAGAACAAAAGAAGAAAAAAAAAGCATGGAATCATGAAATTGCTCAGGTTGGAAAAAACCTGAAACATCATCAAGTCCAACTGCAACCTAACCATGCTACCCTAACTCTAACAATCCTCTGCTAAGTCATGTCCCTGAGCACCACATCCAAACAGTTGCATGTTGCATATCCTTTTTGGATATCATGAAATAAGAGTATAGGCAGGCATTTACAACAAGGTAACAGCATGCTATAAATTCATACAAATTTTATCCCACAGCAATATGCTCATGTGCCCTCCTCTCACGAAAGTTAACCCCAATTATAAAGTAATTAAACCAAATTTGAATTCTGAGTGAATATACAAAATATGTCAGTAGATTAATTCAGTTACACTTAATTCATTTTGACTGAATTTTAACTTAATTAATTTGAATAACAATGTCTACATAGGAATTCTACATAGGAATTCAAAGCACTTTAACAAATCACTATAACTTCAGTTCTCCACAACAAGCTGAGAAAATAACAACTTGCATGTGAGAAGGTGTTGGGGAATGCATTATGCAAACGAGCTGTGCATGTTGCTTAATTAAAAGAAGGCTGTGTCGACGCAGTGAAGAGTTTGGTGTCCATATGAGAAATCAGATTTTTAATTACAGTTGGCGTTTCAGAACCTCCTGCTGGTTGCTACTTTCTTCCTAAAAAAGTGACCTCATTCCTACCCTCATCACTGGAAGAACTCTGTTAGGAACTGCAAACAAGCTTCTGTTTGTTTTAGTGGGCCTCACTACAACTTCATTGTTTAAAAAATTTAAACAATATATTAAATCCTTAACAGAATGGGCTGCCTCTGATTCAAAAAGCCTCCTTTTGGATTGCCATCTTGTGGCAATTATAGCAAAAAGGCAGGATTTCTGGATTTTCATCTGGCTTCGCTTGGACAATATTTTGAATTTGTTGATTTAAATGGAAATACCACACAGCAATATAATTTAAGGTGCCAGTTTTAAAACTTCAAGTTCAGAACTATTCCAATAATAATATTGCCTATATGAAATTATTGTGGTATAAGTGCATTCTACTTACACCCTGTTTTTCTATGTTTATCATAGCTTAAGAATATTTTCCTTTGTCTTAAAAAAAAAACAAACAAATAAAAAACTACAATACTGTGGAACATGCAAAGAAAAGGCACTCTATCATTGTATGATATCACCAATTATGTTCAACTGCAATAACAGGCAAGATAAAACATTGCCTACTTTCTGACCAAAGCAGATTTCCAGAAGAAAAAAATCCCAGTTTTAAAAATGCTCTTCCAAGTTTGCCTCCAGAAGTATCATGTGAATGTCAACTTGTCTAAAAGGCGTTTCTCCTCTTTGATTAAAAAGAGTAACTGCTGATGTGTTTCTCTTCAGATGAGGATTTTACAAAGTTTACATCTAACAAGAAATACATGATTTATGTGAATTGCCATCAGCAATTTGTTTCTTCTTCGTGCATCAGGAGGTACAACCACAACCAGAAAATCTCCAGGTCCCAGCTGCAACTCCTAGGTCAGACCCTTCTACACACAAGCTTCTGCAAGTCTTCACATGCACTGCATTGAATGGCAATTATCTATAACTAGGCTGCTTGGTCAGTGAAAAAAACTATTTAATGGGCTCATTCATTCAGGGTATTCGATGCACTCAGTGCCTGTGGAAGGTCTCCCAGTAGAAAATAAGATGTATCTGATGGCAGTAAGTAGCAACATCCAGCTTCATTATATTAGCAGATAAAACCCATGTGAAAGTCAATTTAAAAGAAAATTTGAGGAAAAATAAATTTGAGGAGAGTGCAAATAACATAACTGAACTTACAGAATCACTGTGTAGGCTAACTATTCATGAGTATTTCTGACTTGTTAAAATTTGTTCCAGGTGGAATTAGCTAGCTAATTCTAACCATCTTTATTTTTGAAGAACAACAAAGTCTGAAGATTTTCACTCTCAACTGACAGTGAGTGGAATTTTCATGCTGTCCAGTGACTGTATTTCTCATATCTTACCCAGTAAGTTTGTGAGCCACAGGGCCAAATCCTCTTTCATCGGCAACAAGTTGGCCTCATGTCTGCTGGCAAGCCACTGACTGTATTGGTGCATATCAGAGAGGCCAGGCCCACGTGCTTTTGGGCTCAGAGCAGTGCACATTGCTTATCCACTGGTTGTACCTGTTTTAGTACTTTTTGAAAAAGAAAAAAGAAACAAACACGTAAATCAATATAGCAAATACAATTTACAGATCCTCTTTTTAACATGGTGGTAGACAACAGCTTTAACTATGATTCTGAGAAATCAGACAAAGAAACATGGATCTAATACGTGAACACAGCATCTATGACTGAGGTACTGTTAATGGCTCACTTCAAATGATTAAATCACATAAATAAATGTCTATTTCATTCCTACTCACCCAGCTACATGTTATCAACCCATAACCAAATATTCTACAAAGAATGATTAAAATCCAAAACAAAACAAACATTTCACAGAACTCACTACAACTCACTACAGTGCCTGATCCAAGATCCATTCAAAATAAATTGAAAGTTTCAGCCATTTTTGGATCAGGCCCAAAAAAAACATGTGAGCAACTAAGTTACACTACTGCACAGACTTGCTAATGAATAGCAAATGTAGTTACCAAGTAGAATCCCTGTAATCTACAGCTTTAGAATAATTAAAGAAAAAGGCAAGATGTATATGATGAATAATATTACTCCTTCAGAAAGCAGCACGACAGCCTGGGCTGGTCACCCATCACACTTCCCACTTCCATCTTTTATCCTCTGCTTCAGTGGCAATTTATGGAAACATAGGCTTCAGGTAAGGCAATACGTCATGTGTTAAATATTAGTTAAGTGCTCAACTCCTGCAGCAGCCAGAGACGTTAGGCCCACTGGACCTATATTCCCATTCCTGAAGGACTAATTCTCCCCTCTGTGGCACAAGTGTGCTAAGGAAAGAGGTTACGTGTTTCTGAAAAGAAAATCAGACCTGAACTCTATCACTTATGGCAGTAAGCTGGGTTACTTTATTGCTTGGTAGAGTGTAGCAACTGAGAGCTCTGTCACCCCAACCAGCAGTCACAAGGCCTTGCCTTGTGCATGTGAAATTAAAGAAATTATTAATGAGGTAGGGGTAAAGCTTTAAGGAACTGTACTTCATCTGTTTTTCCAACTGTTCCATGCTATCTGTGGTTACATGTGGCAGCTCACTTTAGCTTACCAATCATTGCAAACACTGTTTCTTTTGCAAGGAGAGGAGAGGAGAGGAGAGGAGAGGAGAGGAGAGGAGAGGAGAGTATTGTTATACTATACCACTGAAACCTGGAACAAAAAGAGTAAATAAGTAAATAAGTAAATCCTTTGCCAAAAGGAAAATGCTTACTGAATATAAAAAGCAACTGTCATAAAACTGAGCTGCAAGCTACATTTCCAAATACATGAAAAACTAGTTGGGATATTTAATATTTACATCAAAATTGTGCAGCATTTACTAAACCATAGCATGGCTAAATAATCTCCTTTTTCCTCAAAAATATCTACTTATATCATGTTGAGAGCACCAGACTCCTTACCCCAGCTCTGAAATGGTAGTTGCTTTTGAAGTAGGTAGACACAGCTTTCACTATAAATATATCTCTCACTGAAATCAGACAGATTTTTCAGTCAATGTGGGATCAATAAAATCAGTAAATATCCTCAAATACCACAGGTCCTTTGGAAGCAAAGGAATTTAAGATAGACCAAAATATGTAAGTGAGGTACAGCTCTGTTCTTGAAACTGACTTTTAAAAAACTTCCGCTTGGATCAGTGTTTTTCTGGTTGGTTACATCCAAGCTGTACCTATTTGTTTTGTTCAAGGGAAGAGAAAAAAGAATTATGCTGTTGACTCCAAAAAGCCGTCTAGTGTGTCACTCGCAAAATGGACTCCTTCTAACTACATGATCCTAACAACGTAAGGGCTACCACAACAGCATTTTAAAGTTGTTCTTAGTCTTCAGAACAATTCATTTAACTCTCTGCTTCACTTTGAACAGTCAGAACCACAATCAAGATGAATAACTAATTCCATCTCATCATCAAAGATTATAAGGGAAAAAAAAAACAGGCAAATTCCAAGCTTGGTTTACAGGAAAAAAAAAAAATCCTTATAGTAACTTTCTTGTGTGATTTCTGGAGTCTATCCACTCTACTGAGAGGCAAAGTTAAATCTTTTGAATCACCCTGAAAACTCCATCGCATTCGTTTATCAATATTCACTTCATACGCAACACACAAATAAAGCAAAGAGGGAAAAACTTCCTGAAACATTGAGCCACATAGATACCAATAAACTGAAAAACTGATGCAAGAGAAAAATCCTGCCATTTGTTTCTTTTGATAAACACCCTAAAAAAAAAACAAAAAAAAACAAAAAAACCTGAAAAAAGCAAAATTGTTTTAAGAAGAAATATTTAAGACAATGCACCTCTTCACTGAAAGTATTTTCAAGTTTCTTACAGGCTTTGAGGAGAAGGTTGGAGTAGATGGTCCCTAGAGATTCCTTCCAACCTGAATTATTGTGTTATTTTACATTTTGGGGATGCACACAAACATTTTCATCATGGGACCCTGAAGGGATCTCTGCTTTCATAGAAGGTTATCACAAGGTGCACACCCCGAGTTGGGTTGTGTTAACAGGTATTCCAGGGAGACAACACTCTGTTCAGGAAAGGTGCACCAACCTCTCCATCTCTAACAGCCTATATGTGGAATTTGGAGTTAATTTATAACAACCAACATGATAACATGCTGACAGACAGACAGCTACTATATAGGTTGTTGCCACCAGGAAGGCTAGAGTAATTCTATGGTCTGAAAATTGCCTTTTTTTTTTTTTGCTGTTATTTGTTTCAAAGCTAGAGAAAAGAGAGGGAAGGCTTCTGGACCAGCTACAGGAAAACAACTTAGGTTTCCCTGTCAGTCTGTGAAAAGAGCACCACAGTATGTCTACACTTCAAACCAATCTCTCCGTGATCAGAAAAGAAAATTTAGGCAATTGAGACATTACTTCAGTTCTAAAATGAAGGGCTATCCTTAAATATGCATCATAATTGTAGCATCATAGAATCACTCAGGCTAGAAAAGATCAACAAGTCCAACCGCAACCTAACCATCCTACCCTAACTAACAACCCTCCACAAAATCATGTCCCTGAGCACCACATTCAAATGGTTTTTAAACACATCCAGGGATGGTACCATCCTAGGGAGCCTATTCCAGTGCTTAACAACCCTTTCTGTAAAGAAGTTTTTCCTGATATCCAACCTAAACTTACCCTGGTGCAACTTGAGGCCACTTCCCCTCATCCTGTCACCAGTGAGAAGAGACCAACCCTGCTCTTGCTGTAAGCACCTTTCAGGTATTGGAAGAGAGCAATAAGGTCTGCCCTCAGCCTCCTTTTAACCAGACTGAACGGCCCCAGTTCCTTCAGTCTCTCCTCATAGGCCATATTCTCCAAGCCCTTCCCCAGCCTTGTTGCCCTTCTTTGGACCTGCTCCAGCACCTCCATGTCCCTTTTGTACTGAGGTGCCCAAATCTGAACACAGCACTCAAGGTGATGCCTCACCAGTGCCAAGTACAGGGGCAGGATGACTTCCCTGGTCCTGCTCACCACCCCATTCCTGATCCAAGCCAGGATGCCATTGGCCTTCTTGGCCACCTGGGCACACTGCTGGCTCATATTCAGCCGACTGTCCATCAGTACACCAAGGTCCCTTTCCATCAGGCAGCTTTCCAGCCACTCTTCCCTATGCCTGTAGGTTGCCTGTGGTTGTTGTGACCAGAATGCAGGACTCAGCACTTGGCCCTATTGAAACTCATACAGTTAACCTTGGCCCATCGATCCAGTCTATCAAGGTCCCTCTGTAGTGCCCTTCTCCCCTCAGACAGATCAACACTGCCTCCCACCTTGGTGTCATCTGCAAACTTACTGAGGGTGCACTCAATCCCCTCATCAAGACCATTAATAAAGATGTTAAATAGAAGCAGCCCCAGTACTGAGCCCTGGGGGACACCGCTCATGACCTGCCACCAACTGGATTTAACAACAATGACCACAACTCTTTGGGCCCAGCCATCCAGCCAGTGTTCCACCCAGCGGATCATATGCCCATCCAAACCATGGGCAGCCAGCTTCTCCATGAGGATGTTGTGGGGGACAGTATCAAAGACCTTACTGAAATCCAGGTAGACCACATTGACAGTCTTACCTTCATCCACTAAACAGGTCACCTTGTCATAGAATGAAATCAGGTTTGTCAAACAGGATCTTCCATTCATAAACCCATGCTGTCTGGGCCTGATTCTTGGTTGACCTTTAATTGATTCACGATGGCTCCTGAAATTATCTGTTCCATAACCTTCCCTGGCACTGAGGTGAGATGATAGGTCTGTAGCTACCAAGATCATCTTTCCAGCCCTTTCTGAAGATGGGCGTCCCATTTGCCAGTCTCAAATAGTGACTACCTTCTGTTTCACAAAAAAGTGGTCAGCTGTATGAAGTTCAAGAAATCTCTGAGTCTCACTGCAAAAAGAAAAGTGGGAGAAACAGAGCTCTGACTGAAGCATGCTGGGGTGCTGGAGTTCAGCAGTTCCTTGGCTAGTAAGAGCTGAGATCCTGGCCAAGACACTGATTCTCAGAGTAGGAAAGGAAGGAAAGAAGAAAGACAAATTGAGGTGACAAAAATAGCTGTAAACTGAGAATGACAGTCATCTCTGTACTGGGATTGGAATAGCAGTCTGCTTGAAACAGTAGTCCCGAATTAACAATATTTTATTACTGAAATTACTGAAAATTACTGAAAAGGTGTGGGTTACTTTGTGGAGCTGGCATACAAAGTGAGGACAGCAGAATGAGAAAGTTAATATTGATGATGACTCTTCACTAAGAACCCTGATGAATCACAGATGAACTAATACACAATCCAACTTGATCTCTTCGCATGCTTAGTTTCATTTCTGACATGACGTTGTCTTCTTCCTCCTTTATCCCCCTTCTTCTCTGAGAATGAACCTTAAACTTGCTAAAACTCCTTCTTGTTGGAATTAGTGCAACAAAAGTCAGCCATTGAGAAGTAGCATAAAGCATAACTTGCTTCCTATCACAAACTCCATTGGAGATAGCATGTTAGAGATCAAAGTACATGTGCATGTCAGAAACTGTCAAATTGTTAAATATTCTTCATGCAAACGCTGGTTGCTAGTGAACTCCTAAGTTTAGCTTAAGCCACCACCATATTTCAGTAAAGAAGTACCTACTAATCAGCTTAGAGAAGGAATAAAAGCTCTGCAAAGATCTTATAATAGCCTTGAAGGGGGCTTACAAGAAAAATGGGGGGGTGTAGCAAGAGGAAAAGGAGTCATGGCTTTCACCTAAGAACACAGATTTAGTTTCAACATTAGGAAAAGATTATTTACCTAGAAGGTGATGAGGCCTTGGCATAAGCTGTCAAGAGCAGCTGTGGATTCCCTGTTCCTGGAGATGTTCAAGACCAGGCTGGATGGGGCTTTGGGCAGCCTGAACACTAGTAACACCAGTCTCAAGTAGTGACTACCTTCTGTTTCACAAAAAAGTGGTCAGCTGTATGAAGTTCAAGAAATCTCTGAGTCTCACTGCAGAAAGAAAACCCCCTCATAGCAGAGGGGGTGGAACTGGATGATCTTCAAGGTCCCTTCCAACCCAAACTATTTTATCTCACCTCCTTCCATCATCTTAATATATTTACTTTTTGGAGAGCCGGAAAGAATTTTACTGACAATTTAGCACTGAGAAATTTGGTAAGAGAAAACAACTATCCTGCCACAGAGACAGACAGCAGCATTCAAGGATACACCAACACAGCTGAGAAGGCAATTCTCTTTGGCTCCAACAACCATTTCATCCTTTTCTCTTGGCAGACGCAAGGTATGAACAAAGCAGCCAGAAAAGTACTGTTTTTCCTAAACTCACTACTTTCTAATAGTACCATCAACTCATTAATATGCAGCTTTTTAAAACTGTTGACAACACAAACAACAAATTTCTCATTTTATAGAATGCCATACCCTTCTATAAACTGCTGAAGCTGAATCGAGGTATATGTAAGTATTTTTCAAGCTATGTTTTTCTCCTCAACAAGCTATTGCTTTCCCCTACTATTCTGAAGACAGACTGGGAGAGATCTTTAGCTACTTTTCATTGTTTTGTTCCTGGTTATATTTTCCTCCCCCCTGCTTTCTGTCAATAAGAGGAAGACATCTCAAATTCTCAGACTTATTGTCTAGCTGAAGAATTCCATGTAGGATAGTTTACAGTACACACAGAGACTTGTAACAGATTCAGTGCACTAAAAGATTATATTTCTCTCTGCTAACTTCTATCAAACAGAGAAGTTTTTATTTGGGTTTACAGTGGCACATTTAGTTTTGTGTTTATTGTAGCTCGCTGCTTGTATTTTGCCAGCAGTGTAACTTACACTGTCTGCTGTTAATGATCATCAGGTCAAAGCAATCAAACAAATAATCTTCTGTTATTCCATGGGCTTTTGGAGGGGCCAACTGGAACAACAAAAGGATTCAACGATACCCTCTGTACTTAAAACACACAGGAGTCAAGGATCACTTAATCTGTAAAGTAAGACTGGTTGTACAATTAAGTGCTCACAGTTGCATGCTCCTGGATTCAACTCCATTTCCTATTCCAACAGCCTTCCTTTCCTTGTAAGACTTTGGTAACACTATTTTTCAACAAAGACAGAGTATTATTACAGAACTGTAGGGCTGGAAGGGAGCGACAGAGATCATTGAGTCCTGCAGAGCAGCCCTCTACAGCAGGCTACACAGGCAGGAGTCCAGGCAGGTCTTGAATATCTCCAGAGAAGGAGAATCTGCATGATTATGATGAATACATTAATTTTACTCTATGTAATACAAGTTTGTACATGAGTGTGCATAAATACATATATATGTACACACACACACAGAGAAAACACACATGCTCCATCCTGTGAGTTAACCAGGCAATTCAGCAACATTTCACTCCAAACTATCAATCTAGCATGTATGTACAATGCTTATACTGAGTACTCGCTGACTATGCAGTGTTCTATTACACAAGTGTCATTGTTGCTTCAACCTTGTTCCTAATCATAATACGTGCCCTTAGATCTCAATAAGCAAATGGAGGATTGAACCATTTCTTTTAACTTGCATCACGTTACAGTTCTTCCAGATCAGGGACAAAGTCTTGCTAAGCTATCTTCTCTCTTGTTTTAAGAATTAGCACATAAGCTAAATAACTAGTGAAACAAGCTTTTCTCTTCCAATTCAGTTAGAATAAGGTGAGAAAAGCGTTTATGAAATGGAAAAATTGTAAAGCCAATACAGCACTATGTTTAGATATCAATCAAATCATCTTTGATGCCAAGGTCCTGTATGACATTCTCTTGATACCATACCAGCATGGTGTAAGTTTTATGAGACACACTGCTTGCCTCTGTAGCAGAGACCTGCTTTGGCCCATGTGGGTGCTGCTGCTTATCAGCGAGGTAGTTGACTGGCTGTCAAAGCAGTTATCTAGGGCTGGAAATCTGCACGTATGCCAATTCAGTGGCCTAATTGCTCTACAAAGCTTAAACAGAAGATGGCATAGCTCTGCTTTGGAACTTGGGTTCAAAGACTATTTCAAAAATCTGCACAGAAGTAAATACTTAGGCTTTAAGTTTGTGAAATGAGGTTTTCCCTAATATGACAAGGGGAAGTGTGTTAGCTACCCAGTTGTAGAAGCAAAAAATATGCAGACAACTGTGCAATAGCTTTATTGGCACTGGTAGAAAGAGAAGACAGCAACTTAGACAAGAGCAGCAATAGTTTTCTCTGAAGCAACTGTAACTTGAACACTAGACTGCACATTGGCTTTGACAGAGGGGTATCGGCTATAACTGCAGACAATCTCCTGCTGTCTTAGAGAGAAGGTAATGCTATTGGAAAGCAGCCATCCTGGAAAGAGAGGAGACAGAGGATCAAAAGCCAGAACAGAGCTCATGAGTATCTGGCAAGGGTTTCTGCTGGATCTCCCTGCTAGCTCTAATCACCTCAAGCAGATGGAAAAGAACAGAAATTTGAAACTTTACTGGAGTTTAAGTGGACTGCGTGAAGCATTTGCTTACTGTAAGCTGAGTGCAAAAGGAGCTTAAATAAGACCCAACATTCATAAATAGATCTGTAGCAACAAAACACACATCTGTGTGACCAGAAATGAGGCTGCCCATAAAGTGGGACTTGTTCTTGCAGTCAGCACTTACACATAAGCAAGTGCTACTTTCATACACTTAGCAAGTGTAAGCATCAGCACATTCACTGTTGAAAACTGATTCTAGTTTTTATACCTTGTTGTTAACATATTTTTCAGATTTGGAGAGAATAAGTTAAGTTTGCAGACTGAAAACTGTTCTTTGTTTTTTCCATACTCTCAATTACATACATATGCACGGGCACAGACACTTAGAGGCAAAAACAATGGGGGGAAAGAAATAACATATAGGAATGTCTTCTTTTGAGAGCCACATACATAACTAACAACTCTTGTAATTGGTTTTTGTGATGTCAGGACACTTCCCAATGGTGAGATCTGCTAGACAGTGAAATAACTTCCCTAAGTGGAATCGTGAAAGCTACGCTACTTGAGGTACCTAAGAGAGACTAAAAGCAGCAGCAGGAAAACAACCAGAAGCCAGTTACTCACTGGTAGATCAACTCAACCAACCTTTATCACCTGCAACTTTCAGTTTACTACAGAACAAAAGTCACCTTACCTTTAGGTTCCTTATATGCAAAAGCAAACTGAATCACTCTTAAAGCTATGATTCTGCCTCCACATATCAAAACTCTTCTTGAAGAGCTACTGAACAACAGATCATTCTTGTCTGCAATACCTTAAATATGTATATTTATTATCTTACTTTCTTGCCACCATAAACAAGAAGATAAACCACAAGCTCACACATGCAGCAAGTGTATTTCTGAAGGGAAGTTCAATTTTTCTAGTTATTTTATTATCCTTATAAACTAGGCCACAACCAATTTAGCCCAAGGTTCCTGGAGCTTTCCCAACTCAACTTGGAGCACACTGTACATGCTGGGAGGGGCACTGGAGGGGAACCACCATCTGAAACTCATTAATCAATTAGAATTTTTAAGGGTTTACATCAAAATGTGATCTGCACTGATAAAGTAAACTTTAATCACAAGAAGCCTTTGTCCTTTACGTTATGAATAGACTTGCTACAAGTGTGCACAGTGCTCAGAGCAGAGGATACAGAATCTGGCAAAAAGAGCACACTGATACTTTAGACCTGTAAGGCCCTTGGTCTGGAGCCAGACCAGAACAAAGTTAACTGCACAAAAATCTGAGCTAATTATTGAAAGCCTGGATATTTCTAGGACTGTGCCTAGTAGAAATAACTCAATTGCCTTGATAATGTCTTCTTCTCCATAAAGAACGCAATGAGTCTTTTTCACATAGACCAAAACAAAGCCTTAAGAATATTCTAGATGTACTTGCTCATGAAATTACAACTTCCGGAAACTGAGCCTTTTCCTATCACAGTCCAAAAACTTTCTAGTTGATTTGCCTGGCTCTCACTGCATGCTTTTCTGCTTATCTAAGAAAAAAAAAAAAAAAAAAGCCATTGAAAGTTAGTAGAAAAGAAGTTCCCATTTCCACCAAATGGAGAGGGAAATATACACACGCCTGTCACATCACATCTGACAAGGAGTAGGAACGTGTCTCCTGCTGCAAGCACACTAGAGAGGCAGCGTTACAAGTTGACTAGCTATCATCAGCTTTGTATTTAATTAGAAAATCTCTGTTCTGAAATCAGCAAGAGGCTTTAATAGAGAGGTTTCAAGCAGAGTCAAGAAGGTACTTCAGATTTTAAATGAAATAAGACTGTGGGCCAAAAGGGAAAATAAAGTAATCAAATGAGATAGTAGCCTGGAGTTAGTATGGACTGCAGGCATGAGGCTATAACTGACCCTTCTCACTTCTCCTTTCTCTGGGTTCAGGGTGGCTGTGGTTCCAACCAGGGTACCACAGTACAACACAGATCGGATGTTCTGTTCATAGAATCATAAGGTTGGAAACAATCTGCAAAATCATCTAGTCCAACCATCCTCCCATCACCATTGGTGACACAAGCACTAAACCATATCTTGCAGGTCCTCATCCAGACCTCTTGAACACTGCCAGGAACGGCAACTCCACCACCTCCCCGGGCAGCCACTCCAGTGCCTGTATATTGAACCATACAGTGTGAATTTAGGAATGTCAGCTAATTTCCTATTAAATCACAATCCACATCACAAAACCACCATAAAACCATGACGTTTGGCAAAGCATCTACTTTGCAGCAAAGAAACCATTTGCGAACTTAACACACATGGAAACTGAAGAGAACCTGGTTGGTTTTAATTTTAAAGTGCTCCCAGAATAGTGCTAGAGCTGCAGTAAGGTCCCTGCTAAGCATCCTTGCTGGCGCTCTGGAAGGCAAAGCTGACGCACACCTCCACAACAGCGAGCCGAGAGGAGGGAGACGCAAAGAGAGGATGCTAAGACAGATGTTTAGAAACAAAGTCTTCCCCAAGGGCTTCCCGAGGGCTGAATCCGGAGCCTGGGGGAGTAAGCGAGCACCTGGGCAGCCGCTGCTGCCCCACACTTGCCTCTACCACGCGCGCCGCGATCTCTCCGACCTCGTCCTCCTGCCCCCGCCTCACCCAGGGCTCCGCCGAACAGCTTCGCAGCCGTGCCGGGAGGGACGGGAGAGATGTCCGAAGCCCGAGAGACTACGCCGCTCCGCCCCGCGTTCACCTTCCGCCGAGCCCGTCCGCGCTGTCCTCGGGGCCTCTCCGCCACACGGCTGAGCTAATAGCTTTGCCATAAGTGCCGCGAGCGCCGCTCCCGGCTCTGCCCCTCGGGGGCAGGACCAAGAACGGCCGTCGCGGGATCGCGGGATGCCCGGGATCAGCCCACCAGCGAGCTCCAACCCAGCCAGCTGTCCCCGGCCGAGCCCCCTCCGCCGGCCCTCCCGCACCCCCACGCACGCTCTCACACCGCCTCCGCACTGCTTTCTACCTCTGGACGCACAGAGAATAAAAATAAATAAATAAATAAATGAGAGAGAGACGGAAAGAAGGAAAGAAAGTAAGAAAGCAAAGCCTCTGCCCTGCTACGCGGGAACAAGAAACAAAAAGCAGCGGCTCCGTGCTGCTAAACGCAGCTCACCTTCCCGCTGCCGGCCCCTTTTTCTTTCAACTTGAAGGCAGGCGGCGGAACGCCCTCAATTTAAAGGAGCCCGGGCCGCTAGCTCCTCCGCGGGGCCGCCAGCAAGCCCCGCCGAGGCGCGCAGGCTTCCCCCACCGCCCCCACCGCCGCCCCCCCCCCCCCCCGCTGATCCTGCCGGCAGCAGCAGCAGCCGCCGCCGCGCCCCCGACCCGGGCAGCCCTGCAGCAGCCGCTCCTCGTACTTTGGCCGCTCCGCTCGTTGCTCTCTTTGGAAAAGACTTTTATTTATTTTTTTCAGCCTCTTCCCCCACACAACCCCGTTTCCTATATTTCAGCGGTCCGCATGGACTGAACGGAAGTTAAGCTCTTACTTTTTTTTTTTTTTTTCAGGAGTCAAATGCAGTTGACACTGATTTACCCTTGAAATGCTGTGATATTGTGTTACAGTTCTTGGCAGCAAGTTAGTGCTTAGGTCCATTTCTCTTTCATTATTGCTGCTCTCTTTCCAAGACTGGAAAAGGAAAAAAATCGTATCTAAGCTTTAATTCATTTTCTTTAATTCAAATAGTTGTTGCTGGGACTTCTGGGCACTTAAGGACATCTGTCTGATCATCACTTACTGATCCTTCTTTTTTTCTCTTTCTGTCTACAAGAATATCATTTCAACTTCACGTATTGGGATTCCATGTGTCTCCACAACCATTTCATGCCACCTTGCAGCCAACTTTGCGTAAATTCTACTCCTGAATTAATCTTTCTTGTGTTACATTTTTAAAAGAGTGATGGATAGAGGTTTTGCTTGCTCTCGCATGGCTGGGTTTCCTTTGCCAAGCTGAATCCCAGTAACTCCTAGAGCACCTTTATTTCAGTCATTATTTCATTCTCACCTTATTTCATTTTCATGACATTTCAGCATTGTGCTCAGTGTCGGAGATTACATTCCCCAAATGTTGTTTATTCATTTATTCCCTATGCAGGGAAGCCCCTTTTGTGAATTCAGTAGTGGGAAACAGATGTTGGGACTTCTGCTTATCTCAACACATGGATGTAGATTAGCTTGTTGAGTTTCCTAATGATATCATGATATCACTTTCCATCAGATTGCTCCAGTTGAACAACACACTTATTTTCTCTTGCAATCTATATTCAATTAATTAAATTCTTCTAGCCAAAGCACATTATATATAATTATACTGAAAGACTTGTCTTAACCTGATTGCTGAAAAGTACATCAAGCTGACCCCTATTTTTTGCTTACATCTATTCCCTTCCTACTCTGATCTGCTGGGAAATTTTGATTTGCACACTTAATGCTGGGCTATTTCTCAGTAATTGCACCATAAGCAAATTCCTGCTGAGCAGCAGTTGTTCATTTCTGGCCAATCAGAATGCCCACATCTTTTGCTATTTATTTTATTCTTATGCTCATATTATGCTGTTCTGATGGACTATTAATTGCAGTGCTGAGTGCTGCTTAAATGAGAGCCTTTCATTTAGTATATGGCTACGGCTCGGCACAGCTGAGTATCAGCACACAATTATAAAATCTCCTAGTTTTGTCCTGGGTACTGACATTTGGATGGCCCTGAGCATGATGGTTTTCTTCAGTCAGTGTTAATCCAAATTCTTCATCAGAAAATACATAAAAATGGAGAAGAGAGCCCTCACATTTAACAAAGTATCTTGGGGAAAATGAGGAGAACAGGGTACAGAACAGTTGAGCAGATTCCTGTCTGCGCTAAACTATCATTCAGAGGTTTTATCTGACCTTGAGACCAACTCTGTTATGCCATTCTGGACACTTAAAAGTTTTGCTACTTTATACACAACATGGAAAACATTTCACTGAGAAGCATTACTTCTTCAGTAAAAGATTTAAGTTTCAGACATTCTCTTGAAGTTACAAAGCTCCTCCCAAGCAATTCGACAAAGGAGCAAAGCTGAGGCATTTCCAGACCTCATGCACTAAATCTTGAACATGCATTTGCCTGTGTAGCAGTGAAAACGACTGAAAGGGCAGCTCTAAGACTCTGAAGCCAAAGTTGGTTGTTAATTCCTTGATCCATTTTCTTGTACTGAAGACTAATCTAATATTAGCTGATAGCAAAAGAGCATGCATCCACACATGCAGTTTGAATCATTTTCTACTTCTTAGATTAAATCTTATGCAAGGAAGACTGAGAGGAACGCAGTGCCAGATAACACATCTGAAATGCACATTATATAAATGTAATGGGTGTTTCAGTAGTGACACCACAGTTATGAGGGCACTGAGATTCACACTTCAAGCAGGACTACAACTTCACTGTTTCATACTTTAATACTAGAAACTGGCCTTCAAAATTTGACCCAACACTCCACAGCACAAATGCATTCATTTCCTATATAAAATCATGTCAACTATGTGCTTTCTAACTTTTTTTTTTTTTTTTAGAGGAAATAAACAAAACTTCCCCTGTGAAATGCTAACAATTTCTTCATTGTTTTTCTAGATGAAAGATTTTCATTCCTGCCACCTTCAGCTTCCAGTGTCCAAACATTCTGATAATGTTTATGACATGGCATACTCCTGAGCAGACAGGAGGATTACTTTGACAGTAGAAACCAACAGAGAAAATGTTTCTAATTTGCTGAGATGCAGACAATTCTATCCCAAGTATGACAAACTTTCTGTTTTGGGACAACAAATCAAGATTAAAAAAATAATAACATTTTTGCTCTCAGTTATGCATCTTTATACATGGATGTCTTAGTTTCAGATGGGATAGAATTGTTATCTTTAGAGTAACTGGTTGGATATGCTTTTGTCTTTAGGGGAAGAACAATGTTGATAACACACTGATGTTTATAGTTTCTGCTAAGCAATACTGTACAGAGCCAAGGCCATATGCAGCAAAGGACCCAAGAAGCTGGGAGGGAACAGAAGTAGGACAGTTGACTTAAACTAGCCAAAGGGATATTCCCGACCGTATGACATCAAATGGAAGGAGATTTGAAGGGGGTGGGAATTGATCTCTCTCTCTCTTCTGCTGGTCAGGGAGCTAGCTCAGCATCTGTTGGGTGGTGCTGAACAATTGCTTGTGCCTCACTTGTTATCTGCATTCATATATATATGAATATATATATATGAATATATATATACACACAAGTATAGTTGTATCATGTAATCACTCAGGTTGGAAAAGACCTTAAAGATCATCAAGTCCAACCATGACCTAACCATCCTACCCTAACTAACAACCCTCCAGAAAATCATGTCCCTGAGCACCACGTCCAAACGGTTTTTGAACACATCCAGGGATGATGACTCAACCACTTCCCTGGGGAGCCTATTCCAGTGCTTAACAACCCTTTCTGTAAAGAAGTTTTTCCTGATATCCAACCTAAACTTACCCTGGTGCAACTTGAGGTCACTTCCCCTCGTCCTGTCACCAGTGAGAAGAGACCAACCCCGCTGTCGCTGTAAGCACCTTTCAGGTATTGGAAGAGAGCAATAAGGTCTGCCCTCAGCCTCCTTTTAACCAGATTGAACAGCCCCAGTTCCTTCAGTCTCTCCTCATAGGCCATATTCTCCAAGTCCTTCCCCAGCCTTGTTGCCCTTCTTTGGACCTGCTCCAGCACCTCCATGTCCTTTCTGTACTGAGGTGCCCAAAACTGAACACAGCACTCGAGGTAAGGCCTCACCAGTGCCAAGTACAGGGGCAGGATGACTTCCCTGGTCCTGCTCACCACCCCATTCCTGATACAAGCCAGGATGCTTTCTTGGCCACCTGGGCACACTGCTGGCTCATATTGAGCCGACTGTCCATCAGTACACCAAGGTCCCTTTCCATCAGACAGCTTTCCAGTCACTCTTCCCGAAGCCTGTGGTGTTCCTTCCCTGGCACCGAGGTGAGACTGATATGTCTGTAGCTAGCAAGATCATCTTTCTAGCCCTTTTTGTCTCCAGTTCACCAGGATGTGTGGACAGGAGTATACGCACCTTCCAGGAGGTAAATTTATCTTTAGGGAGAGGCCTTCCACAAGCTAAGATGGAGTTACCACTATTATCAACTAAATTATTTTCTCTGTTATGTCACATAAATATGGAGTAAAACAGCCTGCCATTAAAACTAGTTCTCCCAAAATTTTCATTTTGCACAGTCACTACTGAAATAATTTCAAGGAGAAAAAGAGTCCATGTTAGTAAGTACTTAGAATGCTACTGACTGCAAATAAACGCCAATCTCCATTCCTGTTCCATACATATTAAATAACAAAATTTTGTAGTTGGTTTCTACTTCTGATGGATGTCATTACAATGAGGTCAAAGAGAAGATTCAGAATTTATCTACTGCGAGCACAAGAGCAGTAAAAGAGGATCTGAGAATGTCAACAGCTATCAAAGTAACATTTTCTTCCAGCATCAGAATCATCCTGGAATTATTTCATCAGCTTCACGTACAGTAGCTACTTCAGAATACACAAATCTTAGTATGAATCAACTGACACACACTCTGCTTTGGAAGGCAGTTTAGCAACAAAATGCAAACAGTCCAGATGCACAAAAAGGTTTTTCTGTAAGTAACAAATTTTCCAAAACAAGAATACCAGATCATTATTTAAGACTTGATGACATTCTTACAACAGAAAAGTGTCCTCTAACATACTAGTAACATTTGACAACCTGCTCCCTCTTGGTTGGTTAAAATTGTGCCTTCCCTTGTTTTTTCTCTGCCTTTCAATACTCGATTTCTCCTGACAAATACTGAGATTTCCTCTTAAAATCATTAATAATTTTCTCTTCAACATTCCTTCTCAGTAACTTATTCCTTATGTTTATCGTATTGCATGTGAAATTATTTTGGTCAGTGGAGCAACTTATAGTTTAATTCAAGATTTTGTTTCTTTACCAAAAACCCATCAAGCAGCTGCCTTGGGCTAGCTTCCAAGTTTGGTTTATCTTTTCTTCACATTGCTTTGTTTGTGAAGCCAAAAGCAACAGACAATTCCACCTCACTTGAAGCAGCTCACAAAATGCGTAACTCTAGTAAGCCTACCTTTGTAATGACTAGCCAACAATGTAAAAAAAAAAAAAAGAGGGGGCTAATTGGTCCATAAAATCAAGTGCTCTTCCAGTTTGATTTTATTTCCATACTTCCTTCATAGCTCTTCCAGCCCTGGTGTTTCTAACATGACTTTTTAGCAGCTTTTTCTCAGCTCTGCATTTCTTCATAAATATTTCCATTTCATTCTCCTCAGAAGCCTTTGTCGTCCTTTCACTTTATGGCATATGATTGCTATTCTTTTCCAGTTTTTTGCTGTTGTTGTTGTTGTTAGTTTGTTTTGTTTTTTGGTGTAGCTGCTCAGTTCAAGCAGTTGATCTTATACCTCAGGGAATGCTTTGATACCAGTGCTCCTTCTCATTCTTCTACAGAACAGGCATCTTTGAAGCATTCCTAATGGAAAGAACATTATTCCCTGTGCTACACTGTGAATTGTTACAAAGTATGCCAGCTCGTTTAATAAGCCATGCCTGTTTTAAGAGGGTTGGGAGACTTGGTTCCTTTTGTCAGCCCTGAGGACTAAACTGTTGAATGAGCCTCATCAAATTATTTCATATTTCAGTTTACTGATCTATAACATGCGTATGGATAAAAATGTTTCCTTGTAAAGTAGTCCATCATCATCAAACAGCAAGAATTACATAAAGATGGGTCTGATCTAACAATTTAATTCACAGATGTCCTGCACATATTTCCCTTCTCCATCTCTCTTTATCCTGCAAAAAATGTTTCTGATAAAATGCTCTTAGAGGGGAAGCTAGGAGGTTTGGGAATAATCTTGGCTCTGATACTTGCTTTCATAAGAAAACAAGGAACGTGTGTGATCTGAGACAAATTATTTGGATTTCTGCATGCTCTAAATCTACAAGATGCAGGGTTTGTGTGTACATATACATATATATATAAATAACTATATGTCAATATATAAGATACAATACATATCGTGGCAGTTGTAAGAGACCCTTAAACATTCTGATGTCATAGATTGAGAATTTAACAGAAATGAAAATATTGCTTGTTTAAAGGTATTACCTCTTTCGCAAGCATTCTTCTTGCTGTGAAGTTACTCAATTCCAGAATCAGTTCTGTGCCATTCTTCATGCAAGGACATGTTGTGGAATGACAGTTTCCTTCAGAAGAATCTTCCCAGATTCCAGCATTGCTATTTGAAATGTCATAAGGACATACCTAATTGCTGACAAAAGACTAGCATTTGTGTTTTCAACATGTTTGTTTCAGACAACAGTACGCTTATGCAGTCCTGGAAATTCTAAGTTCAGGAGGTTATTATTTTGCACAGATGTTACTTCTGCACCTACAATCCGCAGATCAGCCTTTTCTAGTTTATCTTTCTCTCCATTAGAAATGGCCCTTTATTCCTTGATGTTAGCCATACCAATGTCAAAATGAGCTTGTTTCATTCAACAGGTTTCTTGTTCAACCAAAAAAGCAAAGCATCCTTGCCAAGTGCACTCTTTCAATTTTCTTTTAGGGAGGAGCCTGACATATCTCTGTTTATGCTATAGCCTGTGCCTTGTGCATGTTTTCCTAATAGGAGCTGGCTGAAGCTTCTCTGCTTTCCTGCTGCCTGTCATAGCCTGAATTACAAACAACAGAGAGACCGGTTACCCAACTCCCTTCATTAATGACATATGTTGCTGAAACACACTGAGAGAATTTCAGAAAGATCAAATTTCAGACCAACCTTGAAACCAGATGCCCCAAACCAATAAGAAGCAAGTGGGCTGTAGATAGAAAGCTGGTGTTTTACCTCATCAACATTATAGCCATGCCTGCAAAGAAGACCAGGGATAAAAAAACATTCTGTGTGATCTTTTACTTTAGCATGTTATTTGCTCTTAACCTGTCTCAAGTTGAAAAAAAGTACACAAAATATTAAATGAAGAAATAATTCAACAACCATGAAAAACACTCATGGGAAATATCATAGGTGTGGTAAGTGAAAAGACTTAGGAATAAAATAAACCAAAAAATTCAGATTTAGGTATGTGATAGCATCAGGTAAAAGAGTGCTACAGTAACTCCTTACGGATTTGCTGTCAAATATTGTATAACCATCAGTTACACATGTGAAATTTTGATCCATAGAAAAGAAAAAAGTACACAAAACTACAGGCTGATTTACCAAGACATAAACACGGATCCACACTGTAGCATACATCAAGTCTTCCTGGACATAAATAAAAGTCACAGCTTCATTGGGGTGCCTTTAACTTTCATTACTGTAATAACAAAAATTAGATCATGAAGACATGATGGTCTAAATAGAATCATAGAATCCTTAGAGTTGAAAGGGACCTTTAAAGGTCATCTGTTCCAACTCCTCTGCAATGAACAGGGACACCACAGCTAGATCAGGTCGCTCAGGTTGCTAGATCAGATCCAGCCTGACCTTGAAGGTCTCCAGGGATGGGACATCCTATCAGATAGAGTAAATAATCATTTTTCTTATCAATTGAATAAAGTAGGATTGGTCTCCTTTATTAAATACCATAGGAGACAGAAATAAAAACAAGTGCTAGTAAGGCCAAAAGACTAACACAACTGTGACCAGGTACAAAGCAAGTCAGGTCCACAGTGTTAATTGTGGAAAAGGGAGTCTGGAATCTCTCTTGGAAAAAAAAAGCTGAAAAGCTACTGAATCTAACAAAGACTCCCACCTTTGTAAAGTTCATATGAACTCTCCCAGGAGTTATTAATTGGATTTTGTTGAAGATGACAGTAATTTGTATAATGACCAGAAACAGCTGACTGGGTACATTCTGTGGGATGTGAAGAACAGGGGAGGAAAACTTAAGGGGAGATCCATGATGAAATCTGGCTGAACAAACTTCTGCTTATGTTGGTTAAAACTACAACTGAAGAAATGTTCAGAACGGGACTCAATCACTGTTTTCAATTTGGTGATTAAACCAACATGTAAAACTAACAAAATTGAAGCAACATTTGGATAGCTTCTTCGGTGTATTCCAGCAGACTAGTCAATTCAAGTAATCAGAGATTGTGGTGCCTTAGCCAGAGGAACAAGGTAGGCAGACAAAACATATTTATCTGCATACTGCACATCCACAGGCCAATTTATTTAAAACTAATGTAACGTGCATAACTTGAGCCCTGCTCATTTAGTATGAAGCCTTACACTTTCCAATCAAAAACTTCCGTAAAAACTGAAAAAGAGAAGGACTTGGAAACTAGGAAGAAAAAAAGATGCTCTTATAAACAGTTATTTTCCATCACAGAAGGAAGCAACAAAACAATAACTTAATCAAAAGGAAAAACAGACTTCTCTGTTCTGAAACTACTTTCTGAAGAACCATTGCATCCTAACAGGCAATCGCTACATTTTCAATTCATCCTCTTTCTCAGTTCTTCCCACACTAGCCAGACAAAGTATAATTTTTGAATCAGGCCATCTATCACAACTTTGTCAACAGGATACAGACTCTTCCTTCTCTTCCAAACCCTTTGAATAGATTAGGTCAGCATAAAGCACTTCAGTCCAGTGAATGTGCTCTAAAACTAAGGGAAAGAAGTTCAAACAATTCTCATGGAGGGCAGAAAAGCGACTTACTCAAAGCTGAACTTCCCAAACAGATTACTTGCTTAGAGTAAACCTTTTAGGGGGGTGAAATTAACAATTTTCAATGTTTATATTGATTTAGAATGTTTCTGAAAACATTTGAACAACAGTTTCATTTTTAGGTCTATCAAGTAATTTCATTTTTAAACTGTTATTTAAAAACGAGGTAAAAAAAGATTTTTTTTTTTTTAATCTAACATTTTTATGTATCCCAATTGATTTTATTTAATAACTTAATTCTACAGAAAAATGTAAGCTCTTGTTACTGTTTACCTGCCCAGGAAAATAGAAGCAAATTTCACTTGGAGACTACAAATCCATTTGGATTATTCCCATGAAAATATTCTGGGCAATTCTCTCTGAAGAATCATTTCTGTGCTGCAGTTTGTAGCATCTCTCCAGTAGGATCAGAGCATTCAGATGAGTTATGCTCAGATTATAAACCATTAATATTCCTGCCTAAAGCTTCAGTCATATTAACTACTCAACACATAGGATGCTTTCACTAGACAGATGAGGATCCCTAAGAGCGACTCAAGATTTTTTTTACACAAAAATCAGCTTGGAAAACAAATGGGATCCTGGGCTCCATCATAAGAAGGGTGGCCAGCAGGGACAGGAAGGTGATTGTCCCCCTCTACTCTGCTCTTGTGAGGCCCCATCTGAAGTACTGTGTCCAAGTGTGGAGCCCCCAGCACAAGAAAGACAGGGAGCTGTTGGAGAGGGTCCAGAGGAGAGCCACAAAGATGATCAGGGGAATGGAGCACCTCCCCTATGAGGACAAACTGAGGGAGCTGGGCTTGTTCAGCCTGGAGAAAAGAAGGCTGCGGGGTGACCTCACTGCAGCCTTTCAGTACCTAAAGGGAGCCTACAAACAGGAGGGGAATCGATTCTTTGAAAGGGCTGATAAGTGCAGGAAAAGGGGAAATGGTTTTAAGTTGAGGGAGGGGAGATTTAGGTTGGATGTCAAGGGGAAATTCTTTACAGAGAGAGTGGTGAGGTGCTGGAACAGCTGCCCAGAGACGCTGTGGATTCCCCGTCTCTGGAGGTGTTCAAGGCCAGGCTGGATGGGGCCCTGGGCAGCCTGGGCTGGTATTAAATGAGGAGGTTGGTGGCCCTGAATGTGGCAGGGGGGTTGGATCCTTGAGGTCCCTTCCAACCTGGGCCATTCTGTGATTCTGTGAAATCTTCCATAGATTTAAAGATCCCCAGGAATTGGGTTTCCTTGCAGCAAGACACCTAAATCCCTAGGGGTTTTTGAACAGATCGTCAAAAGTAAGTTCTGTCTGGAAGATGATTCCATTCTGCCCCTCTTCTACAAGCAAATAAACAAACAAATAAATAAATAAATAAAAATATATTTTAAAAAAAAACAACACCAGATTCCAGCCCTCCAGGGTCATACGTTATTAGTTAAAAGAACTTCACTCTTTTCATTCTTTTTCCAAAACAACTGATGAGTGTCATTGTGTCACAGAAAGAAAGAGGAACAAATAAGATCTCCTTGTGTCATTTTTCTCTGTGCACGGTGTAAAACTCCAACAGATTTTTTTTAGAGAAAAAATATTGAAGTAGTTTCAAATATATTTCTCTCACAGAAAGGAAAGCTATCGTACTGTCAAGAAAAGGGAGAAAATGTGCAGTTGTGGATTCAACTGAGAATAGCGTTTTCATTCAAATTAATTGAATTAATATGAATTTGGTTATTTCTAGATTTAATATTGTGATTGCTATATTTCTCTTACCAGAAAAACTGGGACCTTTAATAAAACAGGTCTTTCATTTCAATCTTTGTCTTAATTCTGTGAATCTGACTTCACCCATCACTTTTCACACAGCACATTAGTGTTTCTTTTCTGCTGGCTTTTAGGTTTATGCAAATACTATTTGTCTTACAATTTAACCCCTTTTTTGTTGTTGCTGTTTTCCCCATTAAGATTCTTTTCCATAGATAGAAATCATGAATTTCACACTGCTAATTTCCTGTCTTATTCAGATAGCTAGCTGTGGTATTTCAGGATCAGCTATGAAGTAGTATATTCTAATTAATATGTTAACTACATTGTGATGATTTTTAGATTCCTAACCCTTAACTGTGGTTCAGCACAGGACCAGGAACCAAGTCATAAGCAAAAGAATATGGAAATAATATAAAATATAAAAATCATCACTGCTGCGGAGAACTGTAACATGAGAAGAAAACTATTTTCTTGGCAATTCTACTAATTGAATACAAGTATTTTCTGCAAACTGTGGGAAAAACTTCCTCTTAAAAGGACACTACTAGATTAAAAACTCTGGAACTAGGAACAAAGGCTCAATTTGTGTTTATTTGAGCTGCCCTTTCTGCAGAAAAGATCAATATCTGGACAGCATGACAGTTTTGGTAGTGGTTTCTGTGACCTGAGAAGTTTACCATCAGTAAGATCCAGACAAACCCGGCCAGAGGCATTTCGCACAGACAGGTACACAACTTATTATTAACAAATGGCCCTCAATAGCAACTGGAACTGTTTTACTGTATAATTGAACCTACAAGCAGCTGTACTGGTTCTAATAATTTCCTTTCAGAGTATGCTTTATGCACAGGTAACAGAAACCAGTATTTCATTCTATTTCTGTAGATAAACAACCAAGACAATTTTCTTAAATAGAAAGACAATTCCCTTCAAAGTTTCACATTAGCACTTTATTGAGCCTTTTTTTTTTTTTTTTTTTTTTTTTACCATGGCATATTATTCTTGAACTACTGGGATGGAGAAAAGTGAAATCTTTGAATCATTAATGAAATTAACAAATAACATCCCAACCTAGAGTGTCCACTTTAGTGATGATTCTTACCATTCCACTCTCTCACATTTGCTTAACAGGGAAGAGGATGTTAATATGGAAAGTTGAATTCCTTTGTAAATATTAACCAATGAGCTTCTTAGCAAAGCCTGAAAAAAGAACCGTGTATATATTCTGTGGTTTCCATTTCCTTGGCTTTATTGTTTTTAGGTAAATTCTCCCAGGACATTTCAGGTTATGTGTCTGGAAACTGCAGCCATGCAGCAGAGGAAAGGTTGAGAGAATAATGAGAAATGTGCTGGAAAAATTCACATAAAAGCTTTGGAGACATGAAAATGGAAACAGCAGATATTTAAAAGCCTTACTGCTTAGAAGGAGGAATGCCTACCCAGCATGTGCATGTGTGTGTTAATTCGTCTACCTCCGCACACACAGGCCAATACTGCTTCTTCATGGTTCTGTACAGTATCTTAAGTACTTGTGTCTATTTGATTACTTAAGGTGTTCTCAGGATACTGCTGTAATATAAGTGTAATGTGTAATAAGTGTAATGAAAAATCCAAGTAACTTATGTTATTAGGACCTAGGCACATATAGAAATAGCTCTATACATAGTTGCCGTACATTGAGTTTTGTATGCATTTCTAAGTGAAAAATAAGACCAATTCCAACGAGAAAGCGTGTTTATAAGATCTCCCTATACTCTTGTGAATGACAGCAATTTAACTGTCATGGAAACACATAGAATATACAGGTAGGAAAGAATTTTTCAGCCCCAATTCTTAAGTGCACAGGCTTTTGTTCCATTAAAGAGATTTCATTGAGATACTAAACCTAGTAACAGTAATACTAGACTTAGCTTAGTCCTCATATGCTTGACTCCATACAAGTACCACAGCACGATATATCCAAACTACAAACCGTTAGGTACAGCAGTCAGTGATTTATGCCGCAAGCTTTAGAGAACTGGTATTTTTAGGGGATTCTAAAAAGAAGCCCTCTGAAACAGATAGCTCCTTAAGACTTCTTAGTAAGTACACTGAAAGAGCTGGGTGATGCTGGGGACAAGGCAGGGATGGAAAGGGTTCCAAGTGCCTCAAAAGGCTGAATATGTACAACCAATCCTATAAGAAAAATAGTTAACAATCAATTAGCATCTTTCTTAGCTTTAAGGAGAAAAAGACTAGAAAAGGGAACCATAGAGAACTACTCTAATCAACACACGCTATGATCTGTGAAAATCTCTGCTACAACAAATAGCAACTGAAACTTCTATAAGTGCCACGCAGTTATCTCTAGATCCATCAGTGTCCATGACAGCATCCACATCACTACATCATGGTTAATACATACACATTTATACAAACAAGCGATAATTAAAATGCACTACACATATGTATATACATATCTATACATGAAATCACTGACTGTGCTCCCCTAACATCAATTTCCCTTGTAGTACACATTGAACATCCCCATCTTTCTGCATCGCTCACCAAGTGGAACCAGGTTCCTGAGCAGAAACAATTCCACAGAGACATTTGCCCTTTCCAGAAGCTAGAAGGACTCAAACAGCTTTTCCCAACATGCTCTTTACATGTACTACAGGGACTTTACCCCTCTTGCCAGTGTGTAGGGAGCTGGCAGGACCATCACAGTAGATAGATCCTTGTGTGTTGACCAACCAGGTGGCTTCTGCCAAATGCTTCTCTCAGTGCTTAAATGTTCAGCCACACATTGCTTTCAACATAGCTCTTAACAGCCCACTGTATCATTGCATTTTACCAGAAGCTGGTGCATGATAGGGGATATGATAAATCCACTTAATGCCATGATCTTTGGCCCAAACATTTACAAGAGAATTTTTGAAATGAGTCCCATTATCTGATTCAGTTTTTTCTGGAGCGCCATGTCACCATAGCACTTGTTCCTCAAGACCTAATATGGTGTTTTGGGCAGTAGCATGGGGTGCTACATGTTTCAAGCCACCCAGTGATTGCCTCCACCATGGTAAACACATAACGCTTACCAAAGCAAGTTTGTGGCAAGGTGATATAATTGACCTGCCATGCCTCTCCGTATTTATATTTTGCCATCACCCTTACCCCAAGAGAGGTTTCATCCTCTCAGCTTGTTTAATTACAGTGCACGTTTCAGTCATGAATAGCTTGTGCAATAGCATCAATAGTTTAGTACACCCCTTGGGCTCCAGCACCTATTATATCTTGCATCTCTTCCTTGATGGCCCAAGATCTCATGGGCCTACCAAGCTACAAATAATTCACACTTGTTTTACCAGTCCAAATCTATTTGAGCCATCTCAATTCTGGCAGCTCAATCTACCTAATGATTATTTCACATTCTTCAGTCGCCCAATTCTCAGGCACATGTGAGTCTACATGACGCACCTTTACAACCATATTTTTTGTTCGGGCAGCAATGTTTTTCCACAGTTCAGCAGCCCAAACCTCTTCGTTGCCAGTTTTTTTGTTCCCACTGCTGTAACCAACCCCATAAGGCATTTGCCACCATCCATAAGTCAGTTTAAAGTTAAAGCATTGACCACCTCTCCCTTTCAGCAGCATCTAAGGCCCGTTGGACAACCTTTACCTCTGCAAATTGGCTTGATCCTCCTTTACCTTCAGCTGCCTGTGCAACTTGTCATGTAGGGCTCCATTTCCATTTGCAATGTTTCCCCACTATGATGACATGATCCATTCGTGAACAGGGCATATTTCTTTCCATTTTCTGGTAGTTTATTGCATGGTGAGGCCTCTTAAGAACCACACAACATAGCTTCTCCTGGTGATGTTCCAAACTTTTTACCATCAGGCCAGTCCATAATCCTCTCTAGGATTCCTGGACGACTGAGGTTCCCCATCCAAGCTCCTTGCATAATCAATGCAATCCATTTAATCCAAGTGGCATCGGTACCATGATGGGTGGAGGGAACCTATCCTTTAAACATTCAGTTCAACACTGGCAGTCAAGGTGCTAGGAGGAGCTCTGTTTCAGTACTGACTACTTTGGAAGCAACCTGAACTCCTCAAATAAAGTGAGAGAATGTTCAAAACCAAAGGCCTTACTCTGAACCAAATCTCAAACTACCTTAGGCAAAACTAGTAATCACTAATACACCTTTAACTGCATTAGGTTTAGGAGGGCACAAGCAATCATCTCATGTGTCTCACCTAGTAAGAGAGA
This sequence comes from Lagopus leucura, assembly GCF_019238085.1. Classification (NCBI taxonomy): domain Eukaryota; kingdom Metazoa; phylum Chordata; class Aves; order Galliformes; family Phasianidae; genus Lagopus; species Lagopus leucura. The sequence continues at coordinate 1,960,651 of NW_024962284.1, read as the reverse complement.
GCTTCTGTAGTGTCTGTATTTTCCTCACCACTTCTAATTGACTATTTGCAATCAGGAGAGGTCGCACAATTTGCCACTGATTTCCATTTCCAGCATACAGAAGGGTTACATACAAGTAACTAATTAGCTTTGCTGGTATAGTCCCGACTCACCTAAATAAGAAATAGGGCTAAGTTTAGTCTGTTTATTTGTATGAATTTTCTAAAAATTCTATTTTTGAATAACCAGGTATAGTTCCTAATTGAAGTGTTATTTATGCTAGATCCAACACTTTCTCAATGCACGGATTTTCTTCCCACGCTCCAGAGCATTACACAAGTGCTTCTAAATCACTGACATCAGTTACTCAAATCTAACACATCCCAGTCAGGCTTCTCAATTAATACATCAAAGCACTACAACCAACACACGCAGGGCTTGCCATACTGCAGAGGATTCCAGGGGAAACTCCCCTGCTGGTATATATGTTGTCTGTACAGACTAAGGCTCACACTGGTCTATAAATTGCAACATTCAATGCCTTTCTTATACAATTTGATCACACACTCGTTTTGTTCTTATTTCAAAAGCTGATCGCAGCCTTGCTCGATTTTGAAACTGCCACAGCATCTCTAAGGTCTTCACCAGAAGTTACGGCAGGGGTTGTGTGCTCTACCAGCTGTAGGTACATAAGCTCAGATTTCCATAAACATTGTGACAGAAATAGCAAGGTAATCTGCAGGTGCTCTCAGTGAGCTCACAATCAATATACACAGGTTACTATATAATGGTTGGTGCAACCTGATGGCTAGCATGCATTCTTATGCAGCTAAACAGCCTTCCCACAGTTTGCTTCTGTTGTTTTTGTGTTTTTTTTTTTTAAAGTATCTTCGTGCAACAAATGTATGTCATTCGCCTATCTTAATTTAGTCAATCACTTCTTTAGTTTAAAATTAAGTCTCATATCTAAGAAAATACCATTCTGGATTTTTTCTAAGACTAGGTATCTGGAGTAAAAAGACTGCCTTTCCATTTTATTTTTAGGAGAAACAGTATAACTACATTACAGCTAATACGAGCTCCAACAGGAAGATAAATATAACAACATCCTCCGGACCTCTGGCTGAAGGCTTGACCAATATTGTTTCATAACTGGTATTTGCTGCCAGAGTGAATTTTACTGGCTCCATAACCAGAGTAAGGAAACTGATTAGTTTCACAAAACCTTCTCATTAAACATTTACTTTTCAGCTTAGAGAAAACAATGCAGTGCACACAAAGTAGAGGGCTTTTGAAACTTCCTCAGTGTCTCCTGGAAATGTGGGTTCATTTGCAAGGAGCTGTGGAAAGTACTCCACTGATCCTCTAGTAGATAGACACTTTTCTTAGTGCTCAGCAACATTTTTTTTTTTAAATCATACATGTGGTTGTGTTATCAACCACAAGCTCTAACAGAGGTACATTTACTGTAACCTAACAGAATAGTAGACAAACATTCTCAAGAATCTGCTTTTATTTTAACACTCATTTTAGACATTAAAGGATAAACTTCATATTAAAAAACAACCACCTCTACCCCCTATTCACATTATCACAGCTTCTAGTGAGATGCATCTACCTGAAGAGTTTAGCCTCCTGCGTTGCAACTGTAAATCTGTATTTGAGCCTATAGTAAAAAAGTATGCCTTTTTTCTTACAATTTTCTTTTCTACTGTCTTGTGTTGCTTTGTTGCTTTTTTTTTTTTTTTGCCTGCTTGTTGTTTCACTTGTTTGCTTTCTTAAAAACAGACAAAACAAGGTTACTTTTCAGTCTGTGAAGTGATAAATTTTCACAGCTGTTGACAAGTGCTGCTGTTGTATATTTGCCCTACCTTCTTCGAAGAAAGCCCCATATACTCTCACACATAGATTTCCTTAAAGATATCTTAATGGATTTCATTTCTTGTCAGACAAAAGGAGACTTCATAGTTTATCCTGAATGAAGCACGCAGCCAAACATAGCCTAAATCAGTACGAGAGAACTACTGTAGCAATCACCAAAATCATCAGCAGAAGCAGACTGATCTTACGTGATCACTTACGTGAGACCCAGAAGTGCAACTTCAGTTTTTCTTTGAAAATGATTGATGCTGAGCAGGATCACACCCAGCACCTGAAAGTTTTCTCAACATTCTATACCCGTATGTATGTTGTCCTGCTCTATCTTCCATATCCTAATCTAGCACAGCCCCACCATTTCCCCTCCTCCTCCATAACATCACTCCACATTATACTTCCCCTCCTCTGTCGAGTAAGGCTTACTTTTTAAGCATCCCTTCATTTTCCCCCCGCCTTCCTCTTGAGAAAACTCAGCTCAGCAGCATACAGACTTTTACAAGTAACCTCTGAAAAGCTGCTGAGCACTGTTTCTGAGTAGCAACCAATTTAGAATAAATTGATAGATAGTATCTACAGAAGACATTATAATTTATAATTTTGTTGTTGGTATAGAGAGCCCGAAAGGTATTCCAGATGCTACTTCACTAAAACAAACCTCAGCACAGGAGAGAAGTTTAACTTGTTAGCTTTTTCAAATTAGAGGAAAATAATTCACCTGTGGGAAAGAAACCAAGCTTTTCCAATTTGATTACTATATAGTACCAGCATCAACAGATCAATAGGTTCCAGCTTTGCAGTGGAGTACTTCAGAACATACATCGATCAGACTCTCAAAAATAACGTAGGATCTGTAGTAGAAAAATATTTCCATCTATAGCGAGCAGAGAAATAATTAATACTTCTACATGCTGCTATAGCATAACAATTTAAGTACATTAATCATAACTGTCTCAGTGCTATCTTGACTTTTTTTTTTTTTTTTTTGTTATCGTTCCTTGAACTTATCTTCTGATACTATCTTATGGAGAACTGTGCTAGATCTTAGAATTGCATTTTATTATATACATCAACTGTGCTCCCTCACCTGTGCAGGCTGAACGCAACTACAATGCTAAGTCATAGCCTGAACAAGTGATTGAGTACCTGGTGGGAAGGCAGGGTCAACCAAGGGGAGCTCAGGTGCAAGCAATACAGTTGAGTGCCAAGGAATGGGTGGAGATAGACCTCATAATGCGTTGGCAGTGGAGGGGAAGGAATTCTGCTAGAGATCCCTGCGTAACTGAGGCTTTTCAAAAGTAAACAGCATCTTCTGTTTACTTCTGTGCTTGTAGCTGTTGCTTTTGAGTAAATTTTCACTTACTATAGCCTAGGATCTTGCTGCTCTGCTGTCATTACTGTGTTTTCCATTGTGTCACATACAGAGCTGGTAAACTCTATTGTCCTAATAGAAAAAGAATGCTGAAATTTGGAGACAGAACTGGGTGTAGAATAGTGAAGGTTTCTCATAAAACTAAAATTCCATTTTTCAGGCAGTTCTACAGAGGCCACAAAAACACATCTCCCTTCAGAAGTAAGATTATTCCAGATACCATGTTAGTGGTTTTTTTTCTAGTCTGAATAGATTTTCATAACCTGTTTTTGACTGTTTCCTGATGCTGCAAATGTGATTATTTGATTTCTTTCAACTGGGATATAAAGATACATTCATGTTATATAGACCTAATAAAGGAGAAAAAAACAAAAACATTAATATGAAAGATTACCTGAGAAAAGATATCTGATCTGAAGGGAAATTTCTTTATGACACAAAACTTAAGCATCTCCAAACACATCCCTCACTAAAATAGAATTTGGGTCTGGAGTACACTGAAACTGTTTTATTCCTTTTCGCCATAGCACTTAGCTCAAGAAATGCTGCATCAAACCTAACCAAAACACAAAATTACCAAGCAGTAATTATACTGAGCCACATCAGGTTTCGATCTCTCTTCCATTAAGTAGAAAACCCCAAAGTTCTGTATTTAGTTCAAATATTTACCTGAAGTTCACGTGCTCTATCTTCATCAAATGTTTATTAGTTTCTGATACACAGATGAGAGTTCTCTGAAGGTATTTCAGAAAGAAGGTTCCTGAACCACCAGCCTGGGTAGTCCTAGCAAAGGCCTGACTAGGCTATTAGCTAAACCGTTCTTTATGCTTCTGTTTTGTTTTTAAATATTATCTTCTATAAATATATGAATTACTAACAAGCGCTTTCCTTTAAGACTAGTGTGTGTGGCCAGGGAAAAACTCATAGTAAAACCTAGAGAAAAGCTGTTTCTGCTAACGAGGGCCCCCAGCCCCACACAGCCACCCCTTGTCTGAGCCATCAGCAGCACCTGGTGTTGGTGGAAGCTTCTGGAGGCTGTGCTGGTGGGGATGATGCTGGGGGGAGAGGAGCACGAGGAAGGTGCATCATGGCTGCTGATCCAACAGGTAGGCCACGTTCTGCTGGTTTTAATGCCTCGTGTATGTTATGTGTTATGTGTGTGTTTGCACAGTAGGGAAGTGAGGGTTATGTGTTTTGCAGTGAGTGAGGGAAACAGTTGTGGCACAGTTACACTGTGGTTGCTGTGAGGGGTCTGTGAGAGAAACAGAGGTGTTTGTGAGGAGAAACATTTAGCTTTCTGTGCATGAGGACAGGATTGCTGTTTGTCATTCCCTTAGCAGGGAGGCAGCCTCCTTTCTCCTCTGCAGTGCCATCCTGGTGGTTTGGGTGCCATGCGAGTAGGGCTAATAAGGCAGGAGGCCATTAGCTGGGTTGTCTGCACGTGGTGAGGGCTGAGCATAACTATGGCTGTCCTTTGCACTTCACCTCCTGGAGATGGGAAATACACCATATTGGGATGCGTTGTGCTTGTGAGTTGTTTCTGTAAATATCACTCAGGAATCAAAGGTGTTGCGGTATTTTTTTTAATTCTTTTTAATTTAGGGTTTGTTTGTTTGTTTCATTTACTCGCGTCATTTTTCCTTTTTGACGCTGTAATTTGCCTCCCGCCCAACCGAGGTTCCTCTTTAACGCGGAATCAATCTGCAGCGGATTGATGTCCAGCTCAGCCAATAGAATTACAAATCTCCGCCCCTGCTGGCTCGGATTGGTTCTCGTTCCGGGCGCGAGGCGGGAGTTGCGCTCAAATCCGCGGCGCCATGGAGGCTGTGCTGGGGCAGGTGGCGGAGTTGCCTGCGTTGTTTGCTGTGTCCCGTTCCGTCCAGGTGCGGGACTGGGACCCCCCGACCCTGGACAGGGCTCTGGATTGGGCACGCTACTTCCAGCACCTCCACGACCGCTTCCGTGGCCGACCCCGTCTCCGGGACGCTGTGGGGCGGCGGTTGCGGCGGGGCCAGACGGGCAGCCCGCTCTCCTTCTGCCATCTGGGCGCCTGCTCGGAGCTACTGGGCTTGGCGCTGCTAGAGAACCGCGCTCTGCCGCCCACCGCCTGCCGCCGCCTCCTGCAGCGCCTCCTGCAGGGGGAAGCTGGCCCCGAACCGGGCCGCCTGGTTCTGCTGGCCCGCAGGAAGGCCGCTTCCCGCCTTCTGGAGAGCTGCGCGCTGTCCTCGAGCGAGCCGGGCCCGCGGGTGTGTGTGGAAGCGGGGCTGCTGCTGTGCCGGCTGAGGGAGGACGGGCGGGAAGCTGGGGCGGCCCTGGGCTGGCTTGGACCTGTCTTGGAGCAGCTCCCCCGGCCTCGCGCTTTCGCTGTGGTGGCGGAGGCGCTGTTGCTGCTGCAGGGGGACGGGGACAGCACGGCGAGTGGAGCAGAAGCTGGAAGCGTTGCGGATCCCCTGCTTTCCTGGCTACTGGAGGATCCGCACCGGTTTTCTGCCTGCTGTCTGCTCCTCTCGGGCGCTCTGCTCGCCTCGCTAGCCGATCGCTATGCCCGGTTAAGCAGGCGTTATTTGGATCTTTTAGCTGAGTGGGGAAGTCAGTTGCTGTATGACTCGCTGCAGGGACGGTGGGTTAGAAGTGGTCCTGAGGAGGCTAAATTGTGCTGGGAGGAGCTGAGGGAGCGTTTTGTCTGCCTCCGTCAGGGATCTGTGCAACTCAGGGAGCAAACCCAAGCAGCTCTGAAGCTCCTGAAGGCCCGAGACGGAGACTTTCAAGTCCGTGGCCTAAGTGTGTGGACTGACCTGCTGCTGGAAGTGGAGAAAGACTTGAGGAAGAAGCAGAGCCCAAACGTGTGAACACCAGAGCAACACAAAACTTTATGAAATCTAGCAAATCTGACTGATGCTTATTTGAAGGGAGAGAACTATGTCCTGCTTTGAGTTGAAAACCCAAGCTCTGATAGGACTGCTGATCACACTGTTTCTGACTGCACATGAACTTTCAGGAAGGCCTGTTACTTCTTTGCATCTGTACTGCTGATTCTCTTGGTGACAGGCAATAAATATCTTCCTTTACAGTGCTTACTGCTCAGCTAATAAAACAAAGAACCTGGTTTTTTTGAATATGTTTTTTAAAAATAAGCTTTCATTTTTTATTGGCTACAAATAACAGATGAGATATGTTATGGTCATGGTAGTTCTGTTTTGTTTTTGTTTTTTGTTTTTTATTGTTCAAAGGGAATGATGGGGATTCAAACCTGAAAATCCCAAATGCAGGGTTGATTTAGTAGTGATTACCTTCATTAGGCTGTCTGTTCTGTTGGCATTTTCTGATCTTCAGAAAAGATCTGTGAGTTGTCTGTGAATTAGCCTCTAGGCCTAAAGTGAAGGAGGGGAAAAGAAAAAAAACTTGAAAGCTTACTGAAAAGTTCTAAAACTTGAAGGCTTTATTAGTTACCTTGTTATATACTGGTATGTAAATATTAAATATATTGAATGTTTATTAAAACAGCAGTAAGATGTGGCATATTCTGCTGTGTTTTTCTTCCCTTTCCCATGATCTGTTACATTAAATATATTCATTTTGTGAAACGAAAGTGAGTGGTATAGCAAACTTTTTAAATGGAGTCCAATGGAGTTATCTTTTGTTGAATCTGTTTCTGTTGACAAAACTCAAATGGGTAAAAAAGTACTGGGCCACCATGACTTAAAACAAGTGCTGTACCTCAGAATTAATGAGATCTTGTCTACTTAGCTCTGTAAGCTAGAATTACCAGCGTAAGCAGAGTAATAAGATGCAATACTCAGTGAAGGTGGGAAATGCAAATAGCGTAGAAGGTTCATCTTTAACCTCATGTGTGGAGGATCTGTCAAGGAGTGTAGTGTGTATTTAGATAGGATTGAGATAAGTTGAGAAAAGTGTTCTTGTGTTACTGAAATGCCTTTTAGGGAAGGATTAGAAGGTGGTTTTATTCTGATTGTAAGCTTAACTACATGTATTTATTATATATACATGTATTATATATACATGTATATAATTATACATATATGTATACATGTATAATTATATATATTAACTGATTGGCACTAATTTGAGTAACATTCTGTGCTACAAAGTGAAAGTGTACAAGGGTGGCAAAATTCAAGGAGGAGTGATCTGGTGACTTTGAAATAGAAACAAAGAATACAAGGAGATCAACTGTTGTTGACTTGGAAGATGAAATAGTGCCTATTCTGATTTGTATGGACATAAAGATATGGGCTATAAGTTCTTATACCTCTCTCTATGAAGCAAAATTGTTACTCAAGGGTAATGCCCTTAGTTAGAAGGATGCATTGCTCTTCTATTGAAAGTATAACTGTTTCCTTTGGATTCAGACAGCATGTCAGAGGCAATGAAGTTGCGGAGATTTGCAAATAAACTTGTTCTAACAGTTGCAGCTGTGGCAGTCATGGTTTTGCTGTCTTAAATGGGGTTGTTCTGGCACTTGTGATTGGTGGTCAGTCTCAAAAGAGAGTACAGTGTTAGGGGACCTCAGGGCTGAGTCAGTATTTCTGTGGTAATGAAAGGAATATGAACTACAAGCATTTAAAACTGCTCAGAGTATAAAGTATGAAGTTTGAACTTGTTGTCTAGCCATAGGTCCCTGTGTTATGCAGTTTTGGCATTTCGTATGGAAACTCTGCACTTGAGCGTTACTCCTAATGCTTTTAACAGGCATAGAGCTTTCTGTCTGTTAAAATACTTCTTGCTATCAGATGTTCCTAGTGAATGATATACCCAAAGATACTAGTCAGTCATTCCCTTCTGTCCTGATATATGTCAAGTATGAAAAGAAAATGTGGAAATGTTACAAGTGTTATAGTAACAAAACAAATTTTACCAGTTTTCCTTCTTCGTAGAGATTAATAGGAAAAGTTGGGTAAGGAACTTCCCTTTCTTACTGAATCACAGAATGGCCAGGGTTGGAAGGGACCTCAAGGATCATGAATCTCCAACCCCCCTGCCACATGCAGGGCCACCAACCTCCCCATTTAATACCAGCCTAGGGCACCATCCAACCTGGCCTTGAACACCTCCAGGGATGGGGAATCCACAACCTCTGTGGGCAGCTGTTCCAGCACCTCACCACTCTCTCTGTAAAGAATTTCTTTCAGAATTACTGCAAAAAAATTGCTCTTTAACTACTTGTTCCTGGGTACCTGGGTCTCTATGACTGAGGAGCATCTTGGTTTTGCTGGTCAAGATCTATTTCTTAGCATCCTCAAGATGTCGGCCAGAAGATGAGACTTTTAGTGACTTTTAGCTAATTCAAGGCTAATTCAATTGCTGATAGGGAGTTCTTGCTCTGTTTCAACTCTTGCTCTTTGTAAAACTTTTCTCTTATAAAATGCAGTTTGTAAAGGCAGGTGTCTTCCTTCAGAATAATTTAGCATTGCAGCAGCTCTTATAGCTAAAATAGTGGTAACAGATACTTTGGTGAGAAAATCATTTACAAAATAATTCTGGAGGGGGAGGCAAGAGATTTAACTGAACAGCGGGCAGCATCGCTTTGGTTTGTGCCTTTATTGACTATTCTAGTCCGTAGTTGATTTTAAGTTCTGTCCTTACAGGAAACTTGAATAGTAGAAGGTAGTCGACCTTCAGTGAGGCTGAAGCACCTGGATATAGCAATTTCACAGCAATGTTCCAATCTGTCCCAGATACGCTATAAAGAGGTGCCAGATCCACAATTACTGAGTTTCAAAGTCCATATGGCACTTATTGAAATCAATGCATCAGTTCACATCCCCTATTATTTCAGCATGCTTGTTGAGTTTGCCAGCTAACTATGCAACAAAAGACACACAATTAAATTTCTGGGGGAGCTCCTTTTTTAATAACAGCTTAAACAGGAAAGGAGAAAGAGTGATGTTTGTGATCTCCTCCTCTGTGTTTGCATCTCATACTTGTAGGCTGAGGCTTGCAGCCAAAAATCTGCAAAATTTTGACCTAAACAATCCGAGCTGTTATGGGAAGTAAGATATTACAAATGACAGCAGTCTCTTCCTTGCCCACCTCCTTTCCTCTTTTTACTGATAAAGAGAAACAGGCCTGAACTATTGTCTATATTAAAGTGGCAGAAGAAACTTGCAATAACAAGATAAATCAAAATCAGATTGCAAACTTTTTATTTCTGTCAAATGGAAAATTTAAAGCTATACTTTATTTTTCATTAAGAGTTTGAATGACCCATCACATAGTGCAAGTGTGTATGCAGAACAGAGTGAAGAGGCACTGTGAGCATGGGAATCATGATGTTGAGGTTCTTATATATTTTAGGCAGAGCAATGGGGAAAAATGTAAAATGCAAGTGAAGATGCTGAGAGAAGGAAGAGAACTTTTCCCTTGTGAAGATCCTGGAGAAATGGTAAATTTGCCCTTCACCAAAATGAAGTGGCTTTACTACCTCTGGGGATAGTAGTTTGTGAATATCATGATTCAAATAAAATAGAAATCACTTGATTCAGTGTTGGCTGCTCTGGTAAAGCACTCAGCTTCTGCCTTCCCTGATGACCGCTGTGGGTCAGTGGTTTAACAGGAAGGAGTATTACAGTAGTGAATGGGGGGGAGGGGGGAAGAGTATGTGCAGTAAGAAGCAGTATTTAAATGAGGTTTGCTCTCACAGAGATGAGTGCAAAAAAACAATATCCTATCTTCCTTGGGATAAAATAGACTCGAATCATCAGAGGTATGGGCAGGAATAACAGGTTTTTATCAGTTAGTTAATAAAAATGTTTGCTCTTGATATTGTATCCTTCTCAAGAGAAATTAAATGGTATTTTGACAAAATACATCATTTTCTATTAGTCTGTGCCTGTGCTGAGTTTAAAATTATGATTTGGTTGACAACTTGAAGAAAATTACGTCTTTGTTCTCCCTTACCTATACATCTTAATACATCTTACTGAAAACCTTTCTGTAGCAACAAGCTAGAGCAGAAGTAAACATATCTGAGGTGTGTTTTCTTCTATTGCTGTTGAGTGCACCGGAAACATTTTAAGCTAGTAAATATATGTATTATAGTACTGTTGTCATTCATGTACTTGCACAATTTCAACTCCTTGTGTGCCATTGCCTTAAGAGTTACTGAGATTATTTTCCAGGTTTGCTCGTATCCCCATGGCTTTTAGTTGCCAGCTCTCTTCTTTCTCAGCTAGGCATCTTTTTCCGTGCATCCTTTGAGTGACTGGCATTTGGTGTATGGAATCCTCTCAGCTACCACAGAGGGGGGTAGCAGAGTCTCTCTGTACAGATGGGCTGGGATTCCTGATCCCAAAGGATAAGCTAAGTTTGCGGGTCACTTATAAAGGCAGCAGATAAGCAGGGAGAAAATCCCCACTCCTACAGTGCCCAGCAGGAGTTTGCAGTTGAAAAACCCTCTGCAAGTCTATTTTGTCTTTGCAATTGTTATTTTACCAGCTTTAATTTAATGTAGGATTAGGTAATAATATGAATTATATCCCACGGCTGTCTCTATTCACAGACCTGTTTTATTAATAATATTAGGTATTCAGCTCTTAAATTCCTTTACTCTTACATGATAAATTCCTTTAACATCATGTGATCAATTTACTGTAACCCTTAACTAGGATATTTTACCAGAAGTGATAGGAGCGTGCGCTGAACAGAGAAGCATAGCAATCAAATTCTGAATTTAGTCTTGAATTGTACCTTCCTATTATATTTCTCTCCTGGGAAGCAAATCCAGGCTGAATACTCAGACATATGCTATACATAGTGTATGGCTTGCAAAGAGGCTAATCCCAGCATCTGATAAAGTGTTATTTCAGGTTTTTGGCAGTTGATGTGAGTCAAAGGTTCTATTTGAATGCTTTTCTAAGGCTGATTTTCCAAGAATGAGATGGTATGAACTGCTTTTACCTGCACATTTGTGTCACCATTCTTCTGGTGTGCTGGGCTTCAATGACTGTCTGAACAGGAAGGTGTGATGATGGTCTTGAGCTCCTGTACACGGTACTTCTCTCAGCTTATAGTTAACAGTGGAAGAATATGGCTGCTTTATATTGCATATGGTCAAAATGGCATCCATGGAAATGAGTCTGTAAGCCAAGACTATTTGCTGTGTGACCCCATTATCAGTAAGACACACAGGGAAATGCTTGATTTTTTATTTTTTTTTTAAATTTATTTTTTAAATGCAGAATAATTGGGAATATTCCATGGTTTTATTCTTTTATCACAGAAGATAGTGAGTTCTTTTGAAATACTAGCACACTGGAGTGTTAATGCAACCTCTGCTTCCAATACTTAGAGGCAGTGAAGTCATTAATATTTTCTTGTGAATGTAAATTAGCTATTGATTTCTTCTAGGAATTAATTGAACATGATCAAACTCTGAAACAAGTGTGGCAGTGTGGTCATACACCTGCTGCTTACTGTTGCAGTGTTGCCCTTTCAGCTAGGAAATGATGCAGCACCCTAGGGAAAGGGATTTTAAATCATGCTATCGACAATTAATTCTGTACTGGTGTCTCACATGGCCTTATTGCTCTTAATGTTGAGGTGAAAGCTCCTTAGGTGGAATATTCTTTGTTTTATAATTTGCCTTGCAAATGGTATCTCTCTGCAAGCTTGATTTTATTTTATTTTATTTTATTTATTTATTGAGCTAGGAGCAGTGTAAAAGAACTGGATTTGTTGATAATATAGGACTTAGTCACCTGCTAAGCCTGGCCCAGGCTTTCAAAAAACTCCAGACAAATATGTGAAGCTCTCTTCCATCTACAGAATATAACACCAGTGGGTTTTTTCCTACCAAATGAAAGTGTTGGTTGTGCTCCTGATAACACGCTTAACGTTCTGCTGAGTTGAAAATTCGTTGGGGTTGGAGAAAATGTTCTCCATAGTCTCAAACTATGTAGGTATGTTGAAGGGTTGGAAGTGGTAAGCAAGAAAATGGCATGATGTGCCATCATTACACCTTCCTGTTCAGACAGTCATTGAAGCCCAGCACACCAGAAAAATGGTGATACAAATGTGCAGGTAAAAGCAGTTCATACCATCTCATTCTTGGAAAATCAATGTATCTAGGGGACTTCAGTGTCACAGAATCACAGAATGGCCCAGGATGGAAGGGACCTCAAGGATCATGAATCTCCAAACCCCCTGCCACAGGCAGGACCACCAACCTCCCCATGTAATACTAGACCAGGCTGCCAGGGCCCCATCCAACCTAGCCGTGTCATTCTAGAGCAACGTAAACACTTCCTTTAATCAGCTAGCAATGCCATGCTTGGTGTAGCCCAATGTACAGTTGGCCTTCCTGGTTGTTTGGGCTCACTGTCAACTCATGTTTCTGTCAATCAGTGCCTAAATCTCTTTCAGCAGGGCTACTCTCTAGCACCTCATCCTTTAGTCTGTGTGAATTCCTAGACGTAGTGTCTGGCACTCGTTCTTGTTAAGCTTCATATGGTTGATGATTGCCCAGCCCTCTAATTTGCCTAGATCTCTCTGCAAGGCCTTTCCACCCTTGATGGAGTCATCAGCTCCTCCCAGTTTTGTATTGTCAGTAAACTTATTCAGAATAGCTTCTAGTCCTACAACCAAGACGTCAACCATGGTGCAGAAAATGATTTCTATAATGTAGAGATAAAATTCCTTGCTTCTGCTAGAGTAGTCAAGTAGATACTTCCCCCTCTTTCAAAATCAGTGTATAATAATTATTTACTGTGTGAGCCAAAACTTAAACATACCTTTCAAATGGGTCTTTTTTGTCTTGTCAGCAAAAAAAAATAAAAATGCAGATGAGATCTGACAGCAGTAAGTTAGAGCTTGAAATGATTGCATTCAGTTTTCTGTAATGGTAAGACTATCACCTACTAGAATGCTTTATCAACACCTTTTCTGATCTCCCTTGCTCGTCTTCTATCTTTCACAGAGATTCAGTTTCTTCATGTCTTCCTAAAATGTCATTTTTTTTTTTTCTTTCAATGGATGATTTCTATCTAAAAATAGGAAAATGAAATCCTATGGCTTGCATTTGGGGGGAAAAAGTAGGTGTTAAAATAGATGAGGGATACAAAAGAAGGAACAACTCATTACTCCGGTTATGGGTGGGATTCTGGGTACTTTGCACCTTGCTGAAGTAGGGTTTGTATGGCCAAAACAATGCTTTGTTTTGGAATTAACTGTTTGTTACACCTTGTGCTCATCTTGAACAGTGCATGTGGCTCATAATGACTAGAGTTGCACTTCTGATATTTTTGAAGGGCTGCTTATTACTACTGGCGTTCATCCACTGAAACTGAGAAAATGAGTTTTGTCTTAACACAGCTTAGTGCAGCTTTACTTTCCATGCAACTGGACTCCTGCTGCTGACTGTAATTATGGAAGACCTAGCCCAAATTTTTGTGATAAATGTAACAGACATAACAACCAGTGAAGCAGAAAGAAATTCTGCCCTTGTGAATGCCTGCACAGATAAGTATGTAGGGCAGGAGCTGCTATGTAGAGAATATGTGAATATGTGAAATGTGAAAAAATAATTGCTTCTGTTAGGTAATGGAGAAAAGCTTCATGAGCTGTAATGCTGGTAACACTGAATTCTTATCTTCACACTTTCCATCTTAGTCAAATTTTCTGAAACTTTCTTTGTCCCATGACTTTCTGGATATGACATGTTTTGTACCTTTTCAATTTGGGAAGGGGAAAAATGGCACAAATCATTCTTGTCTGTATTCTTAATAATGTCAAAAACACATTTCAGTGACAATGCCAGTTGAAGTCTGTGGCTGAAAGCATGAAATAAATTGCAGAAGACCAACAGGAACAATTTACAGAAGGTGTGTTGTGCAAACATACACATACAGGCTCTGCTAGCCATTGGACATATGGTTGGTTTTTGAGTTACTACAGTAACTTAAGCCAAGAGTGAGCATGCACTATCCACTAATTACAACAGGAAAACACTGGACCCTATGCACTGCACTGACAAATTGCTCCCAGTGGTCTCTAAGCTATTTCACTGTTGTCATTACAGCCTCTAGCAAAGGCAGGATATTTGAAAAGAGTATGGTCTCTGCAACTTATTAAAGATATATCCCTATTTATAGTCCAGTTCCACGAATAGAAAATTCCAACAGAAGTACATTTGCTGTAGACATTTTGGAATATGGAGCTTTAAAAGGCAGTTGTTTTGTTTATGGGCCAGGTATTTAGGAAAAAAAAAAAAAAACAACACCAAAAAAAGCAATTAAAACCACCTTGCTCATTAACCTTTCAGTTCCTCATGGAGCACTCTAAGCACTAGACAGTGATGTTGTGGTGAAATGGGCATCTATTATGTGTGGGTACTGTGTTAGAGTGCAGGCTTCAAACGCCTGCATGTGGTTCTGTTCTACTGTGGTTGTACTGATGAGATGATTTGAACTCTTCAGGCTCTTGGAATCCCATCATCTTTTGCTGTGGGAGTTATTCAGTCCTTTATACCTTTGCAAAACAAACACGAAATAGCAGAACTATCTGGCATAGCGTCAGTATTGTGGCTATTACTAGCTCACAGTGAGCGAGAAAATGAAAAATGGAGTAGAAGTTAAAGGTAATGATTTATGTCACATTGCTTTTGATGTTTGCATTATAATTTGGAAGAAATGACAATGTGGATATTACCTATCACAGCTTGAGTAGGAGCAACACAAGTCACCAAATCATTACTTGTTTTATAAAATATGTGAAGTGGGGCCTAAAACTGTATTGTGTTCAATTGGTCCAAGAAAGGAGTTAGCTGAATCTGATGTTATTCTGAAATCATGTGTGTTTGCAGAAGAGGTACTTGTAAAGTATTCTGTATCTAAAGGCGAATTAGAACTAGTGTGTGCTGTGGGGACTGTGTCTAAACATTCATCTTCCATTTCCTTCTAACAGCAGTTAGATAACAGACAAAAAGCATGAAAGGTGAAAGATTTTTGGTGTCCTTTAGTTACAGAAAAACAACCCAAATACTGGATGAAGGTTTTCTTCCTTTAGTCTACGTAAAGGCACATCCAAATAATTCTAAAATACAGAAGCTCTTAAAATGCAAACTTTTTCATCTTCTTGGCAACTGTGACATGCAGCCCTGACACCTGATGAATCCATGTCACTACAAAAGCCTTAGGAACAGTGGAGTTTTGCTCTTTCTACTGAAGATCACAACTTCAGTGCTTTGTGAACGCAGCACAAGTATTTGAGGTAAAAAGTTCAACTTCTGCTCAGGATCTGAAAGGAACTTCTTTTTTTTTTTCCTCAACAAGCTTAGAAGAGCTCTTTGGTCTTCATTTTTCTCTGTGCTTCGCTTCATGACACATTTTGTAGGGGAAATTGTCACTTCAGAGGCTGGAGCACTGATTCTTTTCCTCTTCTTCTGCATCTGCTGTGTGCAACTGTGTGGCTTATTCAGAACTGCAGTGGCTTGGTCCCACAGAAGCAACTGGGCTGAAGCGGGGGGGGGGCGGCGGGCCAGAGGGGGAGGTATCCCTGAAATGTAATGGCAAAAATAGTATTATTGCATTTGTAGTTTGGAGATTAAAAAATATTTTATGCAACATCAATCTGGTGACTTGCAAATCTCTTACTGAAATTCAGTTCTAAACAAAGGGTTAGCATCACAGGTCTGTGGAGCTAGTGAGGGGGAAGGACAAATACAGAGGGATCAGATGGCTTGTTCAGAGTGCTGTGGCGAGTTGGTGGCAGCTGGCAGCTCTGCAGCTGTTTATATTCTGTGGTCTCATCACAAATCTGCCCTTATTTAATTATGAAAGCAGGCTGCTCTGAAGGTTTCGCTGCAGTTCTAGGGCAATTTTTAAGCAAAAGCAAATAGCCGTTTCGCGTTACCTACAAAATCGTTTGTTATGTGGGCTGTTGTAAACTTCACACAGACCAATTTCTTATTCGTCTGGTACTTCTATGATAAAAAGTAACTGACTTCATGTGTAGCAAATGGAAAATAGTAGCTTTTTTACCACGGTGAGATGCTGAAATCTAAATGAATGATGAAGCCTTTAGAATTAGTGGCACATTACTCCAGTGAACTGAGAGAGTGACCTGCCCTGCAGGAGCAGGGGGAAGTAATAATGTCTGTGTCCCATCTGTCAGGAAGGTGTAGGAGACATTTCTTGTTACATAATGGCTGTCCCATTCCTTGAAATATTGTGGGGATTAGAAAATACCTTGCTTAATTTATGTACGCCATCTCTATTCCAAAACCATACATTATGGCTCCCCCAAACAGATTGCACTGACCATCTGAACCATACGTATGCTTTATGCAGGTAACATAATACTTTCAAATTATATTTTCTGTGAGCCAATAAAATTAGTATGGGAGTGATTATGCAATGGCCTCATAACAGCTAAACTAATAAATGGTTTTAAAATATATCTCTCCTAATTTTTCATGGGGCAGTCATTGAATTTCACTTTTGTCCCCCTTAGCTTTACTAATGAAACACAGCATTAGAAACTAACTCAATTACTAGCAAAAATGCCAGTGCTCTCAGGCATATATGGAATTCCATTCTTTTATATCCTATTCTAGAAACTTGCACTTGAGAACTTAAGGGCAGAGTTTTCAATGGATCTGCTTTAGTATTGCTGCAGAGCTATGCAAGCTACAGCTGCTCAGCATCAGGCTTGAAAGCAAGAAAAGATGATCATTTTAGATATATTTCCTGTGATGGCATATTATTATTCCATCAGTTTTTTCTCTATATTGGCAGCCTAGTTTTTTCCAAATACCTTCACTGCTTCACTTCCAAAACAATTACCGGGTCATTTCGTTCTGTCAATGCTTTATTTCTTTCTTTTGGTTTTCTTTGGTTTTCTTTCTTTGTTTGAGAGTCTTGCTGATCCAAAATCACTGCCACTATTTGACTTCTTGGAAGCGTGTTACCAAGAGCTATAAATCTGCGAGGGCTCTGTGGAAGAGGACAAGAGGGCTGATTGTTTCTGCAGCTCGGGGCTGTCTGCTTCTGTCCCTGGGGAGCCACAGGCAGTGCTATGGTGGTGGGGAGACTGTGTGTGCAGCCTGGCTCCCCTCCTGCTCCTGAGAACATGGTCAGTGCTGGCCATCAGCTCTGCTTCCAACACAGTGGGGCTTTGCTTCCATGGGCTTGTCAAGGTTGTTGCTGCTCTTAAAAAAGAAAAAAAAAGGAAAAAAAAGAAAGGTGGCCTGCCGTCTCCCTTAGAGGGGACAGGCCAGGTGTTTGTATGGTCCTGTTACGTAGGTGAGGCCCTGCTAGCCAGTACATGTGAGCTTTAACTTGAATTATTTCCCATTCTGGTTCACCTTATTGCTTGAGCCTGTATGCGCTGGAGCAAAGGTAAACGTGTAAGGGCATGTGGCTGGGGTAGGAAATAAGTGCAACTGTTACTTCTGGTGGCATTACAGAATCACAGAATCACCCGGGTTGGAAGGGACCCCAAGGATCATGTAGTTCCAACCCCCCTGCCTAGCAGGGCCACCAAACATACACATTCAGATCAGGTTGCCCAGGACCCCGTCCAACCTGGCCTTAAACACGTCCAAGGACGGGGCATCCACAACCTCCCTGGGCAGCCCGTTCCAGGGCCTAACCACTCTCCTAGTAAAGAACTTCCCCCTAACATCCAACCTAAATCTTCCCTCCTTCAACTTAAAACCATTTCCCCTAGTCCTGCTGTTATCAGCCCTTTTGAAGAGTTTACTCCCCTCCTGGGTGTAGGTTCCCTTCAGGTATTGATAGGCTGCAATGAGGTCACCCCGCAGCCTTCTCTTCTCCAGGCTGAACAAGCCCAACTCCCTCAGCCTGTCCTCATAGGGGAGGTGCTCCAGCCCCCTGATCATCTTAGTCGCCCTCCTCTGGACCCTTTCCAAAATCTCAATGTCTTTCTTGTACTGAGGGCTCCACACCTGGACACAGTACTCCAGGTGGGGCCTCACAAGAGCCGAGTAGAGAGGGACAATCACCTCCCTGTCCCTGCTGACCACCCCTCTCCTGATGGAGCCCAGGATCCCATTTGCCTTTCGAGCTGCCAGAGCGCACTGCTGGCTCATGTTCAGTCTCTCGTCCATCAGGACCCCCAGGTCCTTCTCTGCCGAGCTGCTCTCAAGGACCGCTCCTCCCAGCCTGTACAGGTGCCTGGGGTTCTTCCGGCCCAAATGCAAAACCTTGCACTTTGCCGTGTTGAACCTCATCAGGTTCACCCGAGCCCAGCCCTCCAGCCTGTCGAGGTCCCTCTGAATGGCATCCCTTCCTTCCACCGTATCAACCGCACCACTCAGCTTGGTGTCGTCAGCAAACTTGCTGAGGGTGCACTCAATTCCCTCATCGATGTCATTAATAAAGATGTTAAAGAGCACCGGTCCCAAGACAGACCCTTGGGGGACACCACTTGTTACCGGCCTCCACCTGGACATAGAGCCATTGACCACCACCCTCTGTCTGCGGCCTTTCAACCAATTGCTTATCCATCGGGTCGTCCACCCATCAAATCCACTTCCCTCCAATTTGGAGATGAGGATGTGGTGGGGGACCATGTCAAAGGCCTTGCTCAGGTCCAGGTAAATGACATCGGTCGCCTTCCCTTCGTCCACCAATGCCGTCACTCCATCATAGAAGGCCACAAGATTAGTTAGGCATGACCTTCCTTTGGTGAAGCCGTGCTGGCTGTCTCGGATCACATGCTCATTCTTTATGTGACCGAGCATGTTGTCCAGGAGGATCTGTTCCATGATCTTCCCAGGCACGGAGGTGAGACTCACCGGCCTGTAGTTCCCCGGGTCCTCCCTGCTCCCCTTCTTGTATATGGGAGTGACATGACCCTTCCTCCAGTCGTTCGGGACCTCACCTGACAGCCACGACTTCTCAAATATGATGGAGAGCGGCTCGGCAACCACCTCAGCCAGCTCCTTCAGGACCCTGGGATGCACGCCATCCGGCCCCATAGACTTGTATTCATTCAGTCGAAGGAGGCGCTCTCGGACTTGCTCTGCCCTTACAGTGGGGAGGGATTTACCTCCTTGGTCCCCACATAGAGGTTTGGGGATGCAGGGCATTAGTATTCCTTGCTTTCTTTAAGTGCACTCTTTGGTGTTTCTTTTTATTTCAAACCAATTGGTTGAGAAAAGGTTAGACATCTTCGCTTAGGTGAAAAGTGCCGGAGAGAAATGGAGTTTCCTTAATTCCATCGTGCTGCAAAAGTGCACAAACAGAGCTACTTTGATTGTCCATGTGGTCATTTCAAATGTGATGAGCTGAAAAACTAAACAGAATTCAAACAAAATCATTGGAAGAAGTATGTTACTGCTTTCAGTTCAGTTGAGCCCTTTTCTAAATACTATTTATTAATTTAGAAAACCATTTATCTTTCATTTAGAATAAATTCTTAGTATTCAGTACAAGAGATAATAAATAAAAGAAGACATCCCAATCTGACAAAGATCTACTTTTATTTCCCATAATTTGAGCAGTGGAACTGCTTGGGACCCAATGCATTCATCTGCTGATACCCTCACAATTGGCACATTAATACACTTCTGATTTGATTTCTGATCAGATTTAGAATCATAGAATAGCTTGGGTTGGAAAAGACCTTCAAGATCATCAAGTCCATGGCATTTGTGTTACAACTGAAATTCTGCTAGTCATAACCTGATGAAGGTGAAGGCTATCTGCTTTATTATTGTAAATCTCAATAGCATTCAATAGCATTCAATAGAGTTCAATAGCATTAGATGCCTGCTGATTTATGTCCAGCTGATTAAGCTTTCCCTCACACCTACACACGTACACAATTCTTAAGTAGCTGGAACTGGAAACATTTTCCATGCTGTAGAATCAGTTGGTAGTTGCTGTCAGCAACAGCATATTTATTCTGCATGCTTCTACAACAACCATGGGTCTTCAGAAGAAATATCTGACAAAAAGGTTAAAATCAATTCTGCACAAACAACATGGGAGAAAAAAGGGTTTCATTACTTTACATCAAATATCTACAAGATGTCAAACCAGTGCTGTATTCATTAACTCATGCTACTTGATTATCTGAAGTACCTGAGCATTAACTTACAGATTTATTAATTTACTTTGAGCATTCTCTGTAACTGATGCATATTTTGCCTTCCTATCACCTGCATTCTTAATGCCAGGAATTGTTAGAGACAGAGATATGAGGGCAATGCTGTAGGAATATAACGTCATGTCACTGATATATGAAAGTCCCTGCAGAAAAGTAGGGGCCTTTTCATTGATTTCTGTGCTTCAGCTTCTTGTGTGGTCCTTCACAAAAACAGCCTCAGGTTTTTTGTTGTATTTTCACGTTGACTATTTGTGTGCTGCCCTGAATGCTAGTAAATCTTCTGAAGTCAGGATGTGGGGTCATTCCTTCTTCTTGTGTTATAGATCTTTACTTATAGGGGATATCTCATAAATATTGGTTCTGAAGAAAGTAATTCCTGAGTAACTGATGCTTTAAAGAAAGGAAATACAGTGTATGAACCTTGCTTCTTCTCTGGGTCTCTGGGTGCAGGGCAATGCAGCAGGAACTTAGTTGCTCAGTCTTCCCTCCACCCCAATTGCAGCAAGAAGCTGTGCAACAGAATAGGACTGCCCAGGTGGTTATCTGAACCTGACTGCATTGCAGGTTTGGGTTTCCTTTTTTTCTTTCATGCTCTATGTTCTGAGGTTTTACTGTTCTCTTTCTGCCACAACAAATGAGGAAGTTCCCAGGTCAGAACATCTCAGTGAAACCAGATTTATTTGGAGCCAAGTTGCATTCCTGCCTCAAATTCTGTTCTAAAATACCTTGATTGAAGTAACTGTGCACTCTGAAATCAGAGGCACAAGCACAGAAGGACTGTCCCATCTAGTTAATTTTGCAGTTTCACTAATGAAGTTTTACAATCCCACTAACAAAAGTGTTTGTTATCAGGTATGGCAAGTGTAATGTGTTGATGTAAACACCTGTGTGTAGATGCAGGGCTATTTCAGAAGCAAGCTTTGTTGTCAGGTGGCTGGTGCAGTTCCTACGTGGCAGGACCTTTGTCTGGCAAGTGGGTTTTCCTTTCTCAGCATGGGGACAAAGGCAGTTGAATCTCCGGGGCGTTGTGACCTCAAGAATCCTAGGGATGTGAAGAGCTGAATTAGATGAGAGGAGATTCCATGGCCACCATGTTTAATTTATACCTTCCTTTAAAAAATTTTTTTGTCTTCTTTAATTGCAAGTAATAGTTTTCCATCATCCTCACACTTGCTCTCTTTCTCCTCCATTTGATTATTACAGCATGTTAAACTTTCCCTTTCCTTTTGTGGACAAGCCACTCCCAGAGACTGGATTTAGTTTTTTTGTTTTTTTAAAGGAGCTGTTGACTAACTATAATGGAATGAGAAAGATGACATTTCAAAGAATGCCCATTTCTCTTTTACCTTTTGTTGTAAGGATGAAATTAATCTTTTGCAAAAAACAACATATTATATTCACACCTCATTCTCAGTTAAAAGCATTTAAGTTACAATTAAAGCAAGATTTTATGTGGCAGCTTAGTATTAAACCATTCTTAAGAGACCAGTTTAATTATTTAACAAATGCATAGATTTTGTTGCATGCTTTCAGCTTTTCACACTTAAATTACTTAGGTTCTTTCACACATTTGAATATATCCTCCTTTAATATCGTAACTGAGCTTTTTTCTGTTTTATGTTGACTTTAGTCACTGTAATCAATATTTCTCTATTTTCTTTCTTTGCCTTTTCTTCCCGGAATGGACTTCTATCTATTTAAATTAAGAATAAGGCAGCATATAAATCAATCTCCAAATGCTTTTGCTGTCTTGCTATTCTGCTCTCTACATAGAAAGCAGTTATTGGCACAGTATTTGTTGAGCATACATGCATACAAATGTGATGTGAAATGGCCAGCACAGCTTCACCAAGGGCAGATTGTCCCTGACCAATCTGGTGACCTTTGATGATGGAGTAAATGCATCGGTGGACAAAGCAAGGGCACCTGATGTCATCTACCTGAACTGTGCAAGGCCTTTGACATGGGCTTGCGCCACATCCTTATCTCTGATTCAGAGAAATTTGGATTGGAAGGCTGGATGGATTTAAAAAAAAAAAAAGGTTGGATGGTTGCAGCCAATGGGTTGTGGTCAAAGGCTTTATGTCCAGGTGCAGACTGCTCACAGGGTGTATATCACTAGCCTTGGGACTAGAGCTCTTCAACATCTTTACCAATTACTTAGACAGTAGATACTACTTGCCTACTCTCAGCATGTTTGCTGATGACATCAATGTGAGTGGTGTAGTTGATGCAATAGAAGAGAGGGACACCATCCAGAGGGACATGGATAGGCTCAAAAAGTTGGCACATGAAAAGCTAATGAGGTTTAACATGTCCAAGCAGGAGGTGTTGCACTTGGGTCAGTGCAATCCCAGCTGTGTGTACAGAATGAGAGAAGTTATTGAGAGAGATGTTCAAGGCCAGGTGGGATGGAGTTTGGGCAGCTTGAGCAGATGGGAGGCAGCCCTGACCGTGGTGGGGGAGCTGGAACTGGATGGTCTTTAAGGTCTTTTCCAAGCCATTCTGTGATTCAAATACATTTACTGCACGCAAAATATGCATAACATTAAATAAAATATCTTCATTGCTTTTCATAAACTTCTGTATCCGCAGTTGGTACGCTGTGACTAAGAGTCAATTTTCTGCATTTATAGCTAGGAATATAGCCAATTCATTAGGATATATTTCATCTAAGAAAAAAAATGGGGTGAAGTTATTGAGTTGAGCCGGACAGAACATGAAAGCAAAGTTTCTGTTCTAACCTTTAGGAGGGCTATGTTTACGTAGCATAAGTGAGTGGCAAAGTTGTTCTACTGAAAGTCCTAGTGCCGTGACAGAAGCTGTTCTTTAGTGACTGAGACACTCAGCAGTTATCATAAGCAAAAATCTTTGTCAGTCCCATAAAATCAAAACAGTGAACTCAACAAAAATTTACTTTAGATTATCCTTTTTTCCTTCCTTAATATTTTAATCTCTCCATTCATGTCATGTGAGTTGCAATAACATTGGTACCTCCTAGTCAGCCTCGAGGTCCCAGCTGTGTTGCAATGGGAGATGAAAGGAGCACCATTTTTCAAAGTCCTTGTGCTTTAGGTATCTGGATATTCTTCATCATCTTTTAGAAACATGGCCATGAGCTTTGCAGCCTTTTGGTAAGATGTATCAGCTCAGCCTGAGCACCAGCCTAGTGGCAGTGGTGCCTGTCCCCTGGGAGGCAAACTGCAGCTTCAGGTAAAGGTGCTGTGGTGGCAGAGCTGCCCTGGGTCACAGGGTCAGACCTGCACTCATCAGACCCCAAGGAAGCTGTGTATGGTGGGTATGAAAGCAAGAAAATAAATGAGGGTTTGTACCATAATAATTTCAGGCCCCTACACCAACATACCTACAGCTAAGGGGTCTTAAAGTGGAAATTTACTAGGTGGCTCATGATATAGTTATTACCAGCCACCATAGAAATCTTTAGGGCATTTAATTATTATTTTAGTATTCGTTATTTCAGTGACAAATGAAAATTGAGCTCTGTTAAATGTCATTCTGTTTCCTTGGGGTCTTCACCAAGAACAGTAATTTGTCTTTTTTTCTCATTTCTTTCTGTAAACCCCATGATGAATTCAGATGTTCAAGTTCATTAATTAAAATGTTTCCCTCTCTGCTTATTTTAACGTGACACACAGCCTTGATTACCTTTTGCCTGAACGTGTTTTGGAAGATTAACGGTTCAACTATACTACAGTTTTGTAAGGATATTCTCTAAAATGATTTCAGTGGCAAAGTCTTGCTCCTAAAATATCATTCTATTGTAAGCTTAATAAAAAATGTGAGGAAAAAAAAAACGCCTTTGCTCTAGGTAGGTAGGCTCTCTCTGTAATATAACAAGAAGGTGGAGGCAGGAAAAAAGCCTGCAGTTTGCACGTTTTCCTGTCAGTAGTGATGGATGAAGCTGGGCAGTAGCAGGGTGCGCTGTGGAAGAGGTGCAGTAACAGTGGGAAGCACTGCTCTGTTTTAAATCCTCTTGCTTTGCTGGCAGGAGCTCTCTGGAGGTCTGTTCTCATGAGCATACATGAAAATGTTGGTTTTGAGATTTGTATTTGAAAAGTTTTTTAAAATAGTGATTTGAAAATTGGTATGGCTTTTGAAGCTAACGAAGTTGCATGCCCTTGTTTAGATGCTCCAGAAAAGCAAGTTGTTCTCCTGTTTGTGGAGAGCCAAGGCATTCAGCAGTGGACAGCAGAAAGACCCTGGAGCAGGAGGGCATCCACATGGTGAGAACATCTTGGATCCTCACCTGCCTACAGGGACACAGGTTATTTTAAGTGTGCTTCTTATTCAAGTAATATTTTCCTTTAATTGCTGTATGTCAGTGAATACTTTCTGTACATATTTACATGGAGATAGGGAAGTA
Source organism: Lagopus leucura (assembly GCF_019238085.1). Taxonomy (NCBI): domain Eukaryota; kingdom Metazoa; phylum Chordata; class Aves; order Galliformes; family Phasianidae; genus Lagopus; species Lagopus leucura. The sequence continues at coordinate 1,935,950 of NW_024962284.1, read as the reverse complement.
TATACAATTCTAATATTAATAATTTGAAGTGTTCTATGCTTCAAAAAATATTTTTAAATTTGCAAGGCATTTAACTAGTAGCAGGGCAAATATAACATAATGGTTTGAAATAAACTTGCCAAATCTTTGGGAGCAAAGAGTTTCTTAATGTCTGAATTGCTGCTCGCAAGGACTCTTGCAATTGCTGGGTAAGCATCCAGGATAACCTGCAGGCTGGAAATGCTGGGCTCTCCTGCTGGCGTGGTAGTAGTGGAGCAGCTGGTTCTGCAGCAGCTGGAGCTGAGCAAGAAGCCGTGCCATCAACATGCTCTGCTCCTGGGTCAGATAAGCAGCTCTGCAGTCCTGGAAGTCCTGGAACAGGGCTTTGCTGAGCTGTTGAGGAAGCCAGAGTGCCTGGTGGTGATCATTCCTGAGCAAAGTGAGAACCAGTTCAGAGTGGCTGATTCCTCTTACTCACACCAGTGGAATCCTCTGCATTTGTGAGCCATCTGGCTTTGCTTTTCAGGTTCTGAGAGCTCTCTAAATGCACGTTTAGTTGGTGTTTTATACTTTTTGAATTCCTCTCAAATTTCTTAAATGGTAGATCACGAGATTCTATTCTTATGGATTTTATCAATTGAGTTGTGGGACTCAAGATTGTTTCATGTCTGCAGCAGAGAAATAAAGCATTTCCTCAATTCTGATCCAAACTCAGCTTCCCACTGCTGCTGGCAGAATGGGAGGCTTTGTTTTTTCTTTCCACGTTGCTGCCTTTGTATCCGGGTGTCATAATGTAAAAAGCCTTTTGGGTGCTCTTGGAATGTTTTCTCTGTTCTGTTTATGAGCAGCCTTGATGAGAAGGCTTTGGCAATAGGCAGATATTGTAAATGGGCTTGAGATCAGAATTTTGGAGTGCTTCAGAAGGGCCTGTCCTGCTGGGACGCAAACCAGTGTGAAATGATTGGAGAACTTCCAAACCAATATTGAGTAGAGATATGTCCGTAAGAATGTTATAAACAAAGATCTAATGAGCATTGAATTTTATATGCTATCAATATTGATAATAGAACGCACATTGTCACAGGAGATGTGCTGTGCAGATGTTGCTTACTTCAGTGCAGATGAATTAAGTTTAGCAGGAGCTTCAGCTCCACAAAGCCCACTGTGGGCAAGCCATAGATTACAGCTACAGGAAGAAAGAGGCTTTCACATCCTTTAAAACAGCCCCTGCTGTGGCAAACCTGGCTAGGCTACATAAGTGATAGCCTAGTTAAGGTATAAAGCAGGGTTATTTTTTGTTTGTTTGTTTTGTTTGTTTGTTTGTTTTCTCATATCATGCAAATTTTTAATGTAAAATTTTGTCTGATTTGATTTGTGAATGATGAACTCATCTGCGGTGTTCTCCACCCATGGAAGTAAGGAACAGAACTGGTCTGTTACATAATAGGCAGGCACTGTAATGCAAAGAAAGCCATAGGTTCTTTATAAAATGTCTTTTGTTTGCATAAATCATCCTGGTGATAGGAACAAATCTTACCTTATATGCAATATAGTAAGGAAATATATTAAGATCTTAAGTTGGCACCATTAAAAGGGCCACACTGAAGAACCTTTTTTGTTGTGTATTCATTACAATACAAACGGTCCTACTGAGAATGAAGAAGGAATCGCCTTCACCTTGAAAGCTCTTCCCTTGGTTGTAATAGTTGTATTTAAAAAGTCACGTCACTTGTCACAGACAGGAGTTGGGATATGGGCATCTTAGCAAGCTACTGTGGATCTAGAGAATGACAAGTATTGATGGCAGCTGCTTCTTCACTGCCCTTGTCATTTCCTACTCTGAGGTAAACAAGCTCACCCTCATTAAGGGATAAGAGAAGCCATTTGTTACAGAGTGAGATGTAAGCAATTACTGTAGAGTGCCTTCTAGGCACTATAGCAATAGATGCTAGTGGCTTATTTGGGATCCCACTTCTGTGACACCAGTTTAAGTCAGGATGGGAATTTTTGGCTCCATAGCTGTGTCAGTATAAGTAAAGGTATTTACAATCTTTCTACAGCCATATTTGTACTTCCTTTAGGTTTTCCATCCTATTTTTCTTCTAATTTATGGTGGATCTTTTTTAAAAAATATTTAAATACTATAGAACTATTTCAGCCAACTTCTGTGGTTTCTCTTGAAGAAAAATGTTAAAGGACAGAAGTGTCATTGAAGTTCTTAAGTATTTGGATATCACTGTACAGCATTTTCCATGTGTGTTTTGTTGTTGTTTTTTTTTTTTAAGATGAATAATCTCTCATCTTCCAGAAATCTAACACTGCACTGGTTCCTTTTGCAGCCAGGGCCAGGGTGCTGTTTGGCATCACTCTGGATAGGCTGCAGCTTTACAAATACCTCTTCCTGGTTGCTCAGCTGCAGTGCAAAGAACAAAGATTCCCAGCTGTACTATACTGTACTATACAAACATCAGCTCACTGGCATGCAACTGAGTGAATACAAAGTTAGGAATACTTTATACCCAAGGAAAATATGCAGCTAACATCAGGACTTGTTATTTGAAGTAAACTTTCAGGGATGCAAGACCTGCTGATAGTTTTTCACCATTGGTAGCAATTTTGTCCTTTGATCTGATGATCTGTAATCTTCGCAACCACCTTGTACAAGCACTTTGCATAAGCATGTATGTAAAATGCATTTTTGCTGCTTTATACGGAACAATGGAGGAACTTGAAAATGATGGCTGTCTATGTTATACCGCAGTGGTTTCCAGTTAGTGTTCACTGAAATTTTTAGGTTAACTGCATGTTGTAGAGTATGCCGGTATACCAGCATAGAATCATAGAATCATAGAATCACTAAGGTTGGAAAAGACCTAAAAGATCACCCAGTCCAACCGTTCACATATTCCCAATAGCTCCTACTAAACCATGTCCCTCAACACAACATCCAGTCTTTCCTTGAACACCCCCAGGGTCGGTGATTCCACCACCTCCCTGGGCAGTCCATTCCAGTGCCTGACCACCCTTTCTGAAAAGTAATACTTCCTCATGTCCAGCCTGAATCTCCCCTGCCGTAGCTTGAAACCATTCCCCCTGGTCCTATCACTGATGACACGAGAGAAGAGGCCGACCCCCATCTCACTACAACCTCCCTTCAGGAAGTTATAGAGAGCAATGAGGTCTCCCCTGAGCCTCCTCTTCTCCAGGCTGAACATTCCCAGCTCCTTCAGCCTCTCCTCATATGGCCTGTGTTCCAGACCCCTCACCAGCTTTGTTGCCCTCCTTTGAACACGTTCCAGGGCCTCAATATCTTTCTTGCAGTGAGGGGCCCAAAACTGGACACAGTACTCCAGGTGCGGCCTCACGAGTGCTGAATATAGGGGAACAATCACCTCTCTGCTCCTGCTTGCAACACTGTTTCTGATGCAAGCCAGGATGCCATTGGCCTTCTTGGCCACCTGGGCACACTGTCGGCTCATGTTCAGCCGAGCATCAATCAATACCCCCAGGTCCATTTCCTCTACGCAGTCCTCCAGCCACACCGCCCCAAAGCCCCAAGCAATATATGTTCTTACTGGATAGTCCAAGGACCCTTTGGTGGGGACACCCTGGCTGGGAAATAAAGAATCTTGTTTCTACAGCATCTGTTCCTGGTAAGAGCACAGCACAACTACTTCAATACCTGAAAACATGAATTCCTGAAAAACAGACATGTTTTATCTGTATAGCTGATGTCAACAATGATTGCCTATTACCACTGTCAAAGTTGACTGTTGAAATGTTTCTCTATTTGAGAATATTTAGCATCCTCATCTTTTGCAGATTTAAGTCTTCTTACAGCTTAGTGCTTAGTTCAGATATCAAATTGCAGTGCATGCTTTTTGTGCATCTGTAACATAAAATATGGTGTGTTATTTTTGAACTGTGTTGTCTACATGATCTTGCTTTTGTTAATTTTAATGATCAACTCCTTCGGGCAGAATAGTCATTCTAAAGTTTCATGGTATTGAGAGCAGTGATAGAGATTAACTATGTGGAACTGTGATGAACTGCATCCTCTCTGGCACGCAGTCAAGTGTGTTCAGTCTATGGTTTAGCAGTTCATGAACCAGCTTTTGTTTTGACTGATGATGTATTCCTTCTTTTCCGACATCTGGGAGACTTGAGATATCTGCTAGCAAAATACACTTCCCCATCTCTCTCAAAGAGTATTCTTTCATACAGCATTCATCTCTAGCTTTAACACTAGTTCATAACTCTTGATCTCAATAATATGCTGATCCATAGAATTACAAAAATGAATTATGGACAATATAGGTATGAAAAACTATCAGGTAGTTGGTTTTCTGAGCTGGACAGAATTTGATTTAGTTCATACTGTGTTGATTTTGTTTTCCTTTGGAAACACAATAGTCTAACATCCCTTTTGACTAACAGACATCCAGCCTTTTTGTGAAAGAGTCATTGCTCACGTCTGGCTTCATCACCATATGGTACCTATTGCCTAAAGACAGCGCAAGGAAGCAGGTCCTCATTTAGTTTGCTATTCACTCTGAAAAACAAGTTTGGAAAATGAAAATTGAAAAATTCTATCTGAAGTATTCAGGTTAAAAACATCATATTAAAAACCTATTGACTGGAGTTGATTTACTTTGTTTACACTTCCATATGTTTAAGACTTAATAGTTATTAAAGCATACATTTATTTCATTAATTGGCTCATTAATAGATGTATTTATCTGTCAGTAGATGCAACTGATTAATTATATTTCAGAGATGGAAGTAAACAGGAAAGAATAATGATTCATGCTTGCTGCGTAATCGTCCTTTGGTCTTTTACACGTGACAAGTATTTATGCTGTAAATAATCAACATTTTACTACTCTTGGCACAGGTACTTGGAAAATACATTAGGTATTCTGATTTTCTTTCTTGCTTCCCATGATATTTTCTGTATAAACATTCTGCCAAATGTAAAGAAAATTCCACTCACCACTTGCTTGATCCTCCGCCCCTGGTAGGATTTGTTCCACACCTGCACATTTCTTGTTCATGTTGCGCCCTCATGGTTTCGGGACAATTTATTAACTGTAACTGTTTGGGGATCTTTCACACGAGCACCTCTTTCTTTGTTTGAGGCTTCAGTTTCCAGTAGCTGTGTGAGGATTTGCAGTAAAAAGCACCTTTGCTGCAGTCCTGTTCACTGACTGGTAGAATGGAACTGCAGAACAAAGATTTATATCAGCCCACATGGCAGCCACTGGCCCATTTCTACCAGTGTTGAAGTGACATTATTGTAACTGCCTGAAATATAGATGATGTGTGTTTGTTTCGTGCTGTTTTGTATGGCTTATGTGAGATCATAGGCCAGTTAATGCTTAGTTGCTTAGTTTCTGTAGCTAGGAAATGTGAATATTGCTTTCCTTGTTTCCTAGAGATCTATGAAACCAAGCTAATTCTTTTGAAAAATTCATAGTCCTTAAATGTAACAAAAATAGTATCAATTAATGAAACAGTCCTTTCGGGTGAAGTACTGAGTTTGTTTGTCTTTTTTTATGTCCAATATATCTTTACAGTAACACATGAAAGTTAATATTTATTCTTGTGGTTGTGTTTATTTTTTTGACATCTCACTTTAAAATCTTTTGAGCTTAAAAACCTATCTTCATTCTAACTATTCCAATTTATCTTGTGTGTTGACTGCTAAACTGAATGTGTAGTTGAGTCTTTCCCACCAGGAGAATGCACCAGTGACCAAAACTGAATGCTTCAACATTTGCTTTCAAACAGTAGAAAGATTAGTCCAAGAGTGGAACTGTAAGAATTCAGGAAAGCAATGGATATATTTGATCTCATTCCTGGACTTTTCTGTAAAGGAAGCCTGCAGTTAAAATTTTGATCCAAGATTCTTAATCTTTTTTCTGTCTAGTACAATACGTAATCAAACATGATGGATTTGAGATGAACATAGTGTTCAGACTTGATCTGATCCTAGCTCTGTGTTTTTCATTCCTAGATTCATAGCCAGATACACTGGTAAAGAGGCCATTTGTGTGGAATTTGTCTGAGATATGCGTCAAGTGGATTGCTGAACACTTTGTTAGATACCTTACGTTGAGTGGGCAGGTTAGCTTTTAATGTGGACCTTTATATTATAGGATGTGGATAAGAGAACTTATGTTATACCTCTTTTCCATTGTAAATTAGGCAGTTTATGACCATGCTACTGCTATTCTTTTTGAAAGGAAAAGAAATTCAGAAATTCACTAGATAAAAATTGCATCACTGTTCAACAACACAAAGATATTCAGCTTGAATTCCTATGCCAGAAGATATTTCAATATTACTATGTTTTTCAATGGGAATCTTTAAAGCCTCCAAAATAACGGGGAAGAGGTGAGCACCTTCTTAGGAATCTCTATAGAACAGCCTTTTCCACTGCTGTAGTACTTGTACAATTAATGTGACAACAAGTTCTTATATTTGAGTGAAACAACAAGAAATACAAACCCAAAAGAAACAGAGTAAAATACCTTGAAAGGAATCCTTCTAATTAAGAGGGAAGTAGAAAAAATATTATTGCCATTTACTGTGGAAGCTTTGTTTGCAGCTTCGGAACTTCAATACATCAAAATAGAGATATCAAAGTAGTAGGGTAAACATATTGGCTGTAATGTTTCGTGAGGAAAAATAAATAACTAACTGCAGTGCCTTTACTCTTAGAAAGTTGTTCTCAGTGCCCAGGGTGTGGAAAAACAGATAAAATGCCAAACTAATCCTGGTGGTGTCCTGATTAGCTGTTAGAGGCAGGATTGTGCCCCTGTTATCCTTTCGTTCTGCTAGAAGAGAGGGCAAACAGATCATACTCAAACGTATTCCCTGTGAAATAAAATTCTTCTTTTATTGCCTGATTGCAAACAGTCAAGTGCTAGTAGAGTCTGTGTCATGCTGCCTCGTACTTGCCAAGTTATTTCATCAGCTTTTAGGGTGGATGCAAGCCTGGCCCATCTTTCATCCCATTCCTTCTCTAAAAACTACTGTTCACTGGCATGCTTCTGTTCCCTGTTGTATTCTTGCCAGTTCTGCTGGGTACAAGAATTCCTAGTTATTTTTTCTTAAGACTTCTGGGTATATGCTCTTTCTTAAAACTTCCAAATATGAATGGGAATGCACTGCAACTGCATTAGGGAGGTTTAAATACTAGTAATGCTGGAGGCCAATAGCTTGTGTTTACTTACAAAGTGGTCAGTGGTAAGTTTCATTGCTATCGCTGTTTGTTCTCACACTGCACAACTTAGGGAAGAATATTGTTATTCTGTACCCTGTGAAGTCTGTAGTATCTCAAATCAGGCTAAGAAGGATAGAGCTGGTCATAGATTTTCAGTTGTATTAAGTTATCTATCAAGAAGGTGCAGCAGTATCTGAATATGATTAGTCATTAACACCCTAGTTGGCACAGTATTATTAGGAAATTTAAATATAAACATGCATGGCATGATGTATATTTTGGGGAAAAAAAAGTGCTGCTTATTACTAAGCCTTCTTTTGAAAGATGCAATTTTCTGTCTTTAAAGGTATCTTGAAATAGTTCTTTATAAAATGACCCTTTGCCATGCAATATGCATAAGTAATTAAAAAGCAAATTAGTAGGAAAACAGTTTCTAGTCTGCTTTGAATCGAAGAGTCTTCCACTACAATTTTGGCAGTAGATGAAAAAAATATATACCGAAGTGGAAAAACTGTTGCAACATGCTTTGCATGTATGCTTCAATGAATTGGACTACATTGGATTTTGGTGCCTTTGTCTAATGGTATTTTAAATCCCTTTTAGTCTCACTAAAAAGTAAAATATATATTGCTCTTTCTGAATTAGCATGGCAGAACAGAGACCATTCATTGTGCAAATGACATTTTGAAAGCAGCTTGCAGGATTTTCCTTTTTGGTGGAGTGGATGGAGAAGGTTGTTTGGGTTTCCTATTAGCTTACACAGCAATGGTTAAATGAAACACTGAGATCAGTGAGCTCTGAATGAAAGTAGCCTCGGTGCCCTTGTGTCCTTACAAAAAGAAGCAGAGGGAGCTGGGAGCTCATAGTTATTATAGTGGGAACACTCTGGGTTGCTGAAATGAAAATGAAACAGCTGAGCTGAAATCCGTAATGCAAGTGGGAAATACCTAAAATCTACTAAATAAATGTTGTTGCTTAACAAAGCCTTTGAAAAACAAATATATCTACTGGCAAAATAGAGGCCTAAATTGGGGGCTCAAAAAACTCATGACTAAATGACTAATCAATTGCTGAGTGAAACTGCAACCTGTACTGGGAAACGTTTGAACAGATGAATTTTGAGAATTCCCTCTTCCACATTTGGAGAATGATTAATAACCCACAGTCTGTCTAAAATGCACAGCATGAACTGATTCTTAGACAATATAATGACTTTGTTGGCTTGGATTGAAAAAATCACAGAATAGCTGAAGAGTTGCGACAAAAATCATAAAATTAAATTAATCCAGAATGTAGTGCTGCTTCTTTAACCTGTATTAGAGCAAGCTTGCAAGCTAGAAGAAATTTAATTCTGACTCTGATCTCTAACATCCTCCTCTTTTGATCATAGCATTCATATAGCTTTTCTACCACAAATACCATTGTTTTTCCTCTGTTTTACTGCACACATTTTTGGGAGTCAGGTGCTCGAGTAGGACTGAAAAGTGCTGAGCTCATTTAGCTCCACCAAATGAGCACTGTGTGTCACCTGGGTAAGGCATTGCCTTTTGGGCCTTAACCTCTAATCACTGCCTGTCTCAGCAATGATGATCATTCCAAGGAGGGAAGTCACAAAACCTGTGCTCCTCAGGTTCTGGAGCAAGCTCTGTCTGTCCTGATCTGAGTACTGGCAGAAGTCATAATGGCCTCACTGCTGTTCTCATCTGGCCCTTCTGCTTGCTGCATGGATGCCAGCATGCCAGCTGGGAATCACTGTTATGCAGTAATGCTGTTGCCATGTGCCCAGAGCTCTGGGTGCTGTGCGCCAGGTGAGTGTTAAGTAGGTGCCAGTTGGACCAGCTGGAGGCTGCTGAATGGACCCGAAGGCAGAAAGATGGAGATGCATTTTGGCCTCTTCCTGCCATCACTGCTACCCAGTGACTGGAAAAAGGGAAACATTACTCCTATTTTTAAGAAAGGGAGAAAGGAAGGGGAACCTAGGGAAATACAGGCCAGTGAGCCCATCTCTGTGCTTGGGAAGATCATGGGGCAGATCCTCCTTGAAGCTACGTTAAGGCACATAAGAGATAAAGAGGTGATTCGAGACAGCCAGCATGGCTTCACCAAAGGCAGATCATGCCTGAGTGATCTGGTGGCCTTCTATGATGGAGTGACGACATCGGTGGATAGGGGAAGGGTGATGGATGTCATTTACCTGGACTTCTGCAAAGCCTTTGACATGGTCCCTCACCACATCCTTCTTTCTAAATTGAGGGTTGTGATCAGTGGTTGTGATCAGGGTGGAGGCCGGTCACAAGTGGTGTCCCTCAGGGATCAGTCTTGGGATCGGTGCTCTTCAACATCTCTATCAACAATACAGACAATGGCATCGAGTGCACCCTCAGCAACTTTGCAGATGACATCAAGCTGAGTGGTGCGTTTGATACATTGGACGGAAGGGAAGCCATCCAGAGGGACCTGGACAGGATGGAGAAGTGGGGCCTTGAAAACCTGATATGGTTCAAGAAGGTCATGTGAAGGGTGCTGCACTTGGGTCTGTGAAATCCCAGGTGTTTATACAGACTGGGCAAAGAACATCTTGAGAGCAGCCTTGCAGAGGACTTGGTGGACGAGAAGCCGGACATGAGCCAGGACAAGGGGGAATGGTTTTAAATCGAGACAGGGGAGGTTTAGGTTAGATGTTCTGGGGAACTTTTTCACACAGAGGGTGATGAAACACTGGAGCATGTTGCCCAAGGAGGCTGTGGATGCCTCATCCCTGCAGGCATTCAAGGCCAGGCTGGATGTGGCTCTGGGCAGCCTGGTCTGCTGGTTGGTGACCCTGCACATAGCAGGGGGTTGGAACTGGATGAGCATTGTGGTCCTTTTCAACCCATTCTCAACTGGTCAAAATTTTGATCAAAATGATCAAAGGAGCAAAAACCAGGCCAGAGTCAAGTCCAGAGCCTGGCCCGCTGTTTAATTAATCTACCCATCTGTCATATGACTCTTCCTCCAACGGTGCTGTGAGGCTTTTGTGTCTGGAATGCCTTCATGTCAAGGACTTTTGTGTTTGGAATTACTTTCAGGTCCTCCTATTAAAATTGCTGTGTCGGCAAAAGCACTGCCAGTTGTTAGCTGAGGCCATTGAGCACGTGGCATTTGGATTACTTTTAGGTACCTTTGCTTTTTCATTGACCTCTGTTGCCTTTACAAATGCTATTCCCTGAAACAGAAAAGAGATTTTCAGTTTTTAAACCAGACAGTTGCTATTCATAGAAACAACTTTTCAGCCAATAAATGCTGTGGAAGCCTGGACTGAAAGGTTACTACTGCGATAGCTGATGAGGGTCTGTTTTTTTAATGGAAAGTAAGTATTGTGTGGCTTTGCTGCATAATGTGTTTTGCTGGGAGGTGAAACTGTGCAAGCAGGGAGCCTTCTCTGGAGGCCTATTCTCTTGGTTTTTGTCGAGTAAAGGCTTCAGCATTAAATGGCTTTAAGCTTGTCAAAGAAAGGTTATTAAAAATGTTCCTGCTCTTCAGTCTCCATACTCAACAGGCACAAAAATGCAATACTATAGGGATTTTTTTCTATTTAGTCATGTCATTTGGCATTTTGCCTATAGCTAAAAATGAGATACCATCTGTTTTAGGCTCACTAATGATGACTCCAGCCAGTTCACTAGTTTATTGTTACCACTTAAGAAATAAGCTTGCTTTCTGCTAATTGCACTCTCACTACTACATCCTCGAAGGGTTTTAAATCACAGTGATTCCTTGAGATGGATATATGAAATCCTAGTTGCAAGATTTCTGTGCTTGGGCTCGAGGTAATGCTGTGCTGCTTTGCACAGCACTTTTATCATGGTGTATTCTTGCAATATGCCAGGACCACATGTGCATTTGGGCCTCTCCAAACTGCCCTGATAGCTTTCTGCTCTGAGCTGCAAGCAGGTAAATCACGTGCAATGGAGTACTGCAGAGTGGGACACTGCTGCTGTGCTGGCATAGGTGCTGGAGGAAATGAAAGGCAAGGGAATAGTCACAGATTGAGTGGCTACACTTGCAGTTGTTGGCACAGGAGTAGCTGTGTGTGCTCTTGCTGGCTGTACTTTGGTTACGGGTAACAGGAGGCTTCCCCAGAGCTGCATAATGCCTGCAGTAACACTGGACTCCAGAGCAATCTGTAACCATGCAGCATCTCCAGGAACCACTCATTCACTTGATGTTTTCTGAGGATTTCTGTGACTACCTGTAGACTGACACAAGTGTTAATCACTTTGTGGGAATTCCTTGGACTTGACTCATGGGCAGGAAGGATTTGTTTCACTTTTGTTGCAGACAGCTGCTGGCACAGCGGTGTCTTGGTGACACTGTGCGACCTCAGTGGTCAGAGCAAAACATAGTCTTGTACATAGTTTGCAGCTCCTCTTTGAGCACCTCCTAGGGACTGGGGGAAACCACCACAGTTTAGAGAGTTTTATGGTTTCCTGACCATGCAGAGTCATAGGTGCATGACATAAGGCAGTACTAGTGTGAACTAGTGAAGCTTTCTCTTCTGGATGACTCATTTCCACGGTGATCCACACACACAGCACATCTTGTCCTATAAGGCTGCGCAGCTGCCTGAAAAAGGATAATTTTTCGCAGCCCTCAACCTCACTCCAGCAGAAAAGCATGGAATTTAAGGAGACTTCAGACAGAGATCTTAGATCCAAGGGCTTTTATATATGACCAGTAGATTTCAGAATTTCTGCTGAAAACACCGAGTAAGGATTTTTGCTCATTATCATCAGAACTGGAATGTGTGCACATGCATGAATATATACATTTTCTACTGATCTTTTTTTTTTTTTTCAAAGACTTCTCAGAAAAGTCACTTTTGTAACCAGGTGACACACCTTGAAAAGCAGTTATTTCTCTAGAAATGCCACTTATCTTGGAAACTGGAATGCTTCTCTCGTTGCAAAACCTGATTTTGTGAAGTTCCTGTCTCAGCTGCTTCAGATTGTATGAGGTTAAAAATTTACTTGTTGGCTTTTTAAAGTGAAAGAATTTTTTTTAAAGCCCCAAATGGTTTTAATATCTTAAGCTATGTTGTAGTTACTGAGTAGTGCAGAAAGGTAATTTCAAGTCAGACTCTTCTATCCTTTCTGCTTGCTTATTAAAGAAATCTAAGATTTTTGCAAGCAGCACAACTCAAAAGATAGCTGGTAGAGCTTTGAAATGGCTAAAATATTTCAATTTGAAAGTTGACTTAGTGCATGTTATGTTTGTTACTTCCAAAATATATTGTTGTCCTGACGCTGTAATACTGATGGTAATCGTTTCGTGATGTTGTGATAAAATATGAACAGATCACTTCAGATGCATTAGGAATTGTTGTAATTTCTTTAATTTTAGGTCTTTTGTCCCCTACAAATCTTCTAAGTGCTGTTTTTCTAATTAGTTTTCAGTAACAAAGTACACTAATTAGTGCTGTATCGTTTGCAAGGGTAATTATTGTTTGCTGAGGGAACCATCACGACTGTTTGCATATACTCACCTGTAAAACTTGGGAACTGTGAGCCACCTGTGTCTGAATTTAGTAAGGACAGTTTGCAATGCTTACTGAGCACAAAACCAAGATGAACTTACCTTTCTAGGTTTTGACTGTATCATAGCTTAGGAAAGAAATGGTTTTACTAAAGCGAATGCAAGCAAGGCAAAGTACATTCAGTGACCAAAAATCAGATTGTTTTCTTATGCTTATCTTCTGGTTTTATTTTCTGTGAATACTGGAGAAGAGTTTAATAACATGGCTATTCACTAGCATGGGAAATCTTAAGAGAATACTGCGGGATGTGGGATATGGCTTTTGAATTTAAAAAGGTAAGGAATTTGTTTTAGGAACACGATCGTCATGTCATTGAAAATAAATGTCACTTCTGTAATCCGCAGACATAATTTCAGCATGTAGGTAATTACTAAACATCCAAAATATACTTTAGACAATGAATTCATCATTAAGGATTCCTACTGAGAATTGTTTTATAAGATTCAGCTAATAGTTTCCCATAAGGCACATTAGTTAAAATGGAGAATTTAATGAATTACTCGCAAAGGGCAAGGAAGTTAGCGAACAAGATCTGTATTTCCATTAGTGGAAACATTTAACTATTGAATCAAGCAGTCAAAAACATTTTCAATGATAATGACAGATATACTGCATTGTTGAACAGTGCTCAAGAGGAAGAGACAACAATGAGAAACTGGACAGTGAAAAATCCAAGTCGAAAAGTATAACCACGTATAAATGGTTATTAATTAATAAATTAAAGATATGCAATAGAAGTCATGAAATGCCAACGATAAACACAACATAAATTGATTTGTGGAATTTATAACAAGCAAAAGTCAGAGAAAGTTAAGATAAAAATACTAGTGTGGAAGTTGAGACACCAAAATAAAGGGAGTTTGGGAAAGGAGGGAAGTAGCTCGAAAGGGCAGAGAAGATAAATGTGTTCAGAATATTTCCCTTGGGTTTTATATCTCTAATTCTTACATTTTAATCAGAACAGAATGTTCTGTTGAGGAGCTTGTGTGCATAAGGGACAAGGCTTGCACAGGTTGCTGCCTTCTCCATTACTCTGGGAGGCCGTGCTGTAGAGCAGGAAAATGGTGGCTTGGTGGGTGAAGGTGCCAGAATCTGTGATTAGGAAACTGGAAAAGGAGCAAATTGAACCTCTGCTGTCAAAGCTGTTTCATCTGGAGATATGAAATCCCAGCACAAATCTGGGGAAGGTTTTGCAAGGTCACATGGGATTTTCTCATGCCTCTGTGGTTATCAGAGCCTCTCATAAACCTCAGAGGGGACTCCCAGTGTATAAATTCAAACTAAAATCAGGTTTCCTAACAATGTAAGGCTCTCTGGACCTAAAGTTCTGGACTGACTCATGAAGTTTAGACTTCGATGAAATTTCCTGAGAAGTGAATAGTCAATGACGTTGTCCAGAATATTTTGACCTAAATGGTCACGGTACTGTTTGGCAGAGCTGGAAATAAACCCTTTTGTTTTTCTTACCGGTGCTTCTCACAAACCATGCAGCCATATTTTGCAATTATGTGGCCTATTTTATCCAATCAATATCAGTTTGAACAGCGTGTATGGCTTTGTGTGATTGATTATTACATTCTTTTATCTGGGAAATGTAAGTTTATAAGCAGTCCTTGCATTGCTTTCTGTAGCACTTGTCATACGTTTCTCATCTAAAAACATTCTCAAGTTATTAGAATTGCCCCACAATGAAAAAAATACTCTGAGATAGGAGAAGGGAGAAAAGAAAGAAGAGGTAGTAACTATAACAAACATTAAGCTCCAACTACCCCAGAGCTTGAGGGCTTGATTTTGCATATTGATGCATTTTCACTATTAAATATATTGTTATTGTTCTTTTCCCTGTTAATTTCTAGATTCTGCATTTCTTACCATGCTTATGCTGAGATACAAGTGTGTCTTTGTAATTAAATGAATTGACCTAGATCTTAACATATTCATAACAGACTTTTATTGTTTCTAGTTAAAATTCCTCCACATTTGCCAAGAAAACAGTTCTTCTCTGTCCTTCCTGATTTTTATTCCACATTCTGAGAGATCTTGAGATAAGCACAGACAGGAAATCTCAGAAAAGCTCAGTTCATCTGATCCTTCACCTGCACTTTCCCTGCTGGCTCACTCCACAGCGCTGCTCCTCTCACAGGAACAGAAGGATGCTCCCCTGTCACCTGTCTAGTAGGATTACTTTATCCTTTGCTGACTCTCATTTTCTGTTGCAAGCACCTGCAATGGAAAATAATCCAGGTTGTCAATTTGTGACTTAGAATCCAAAAGGAAAACACTTCAGGAATGAAAAAGTAATCAAAAGATAGCACTGAAGCATTATGAAGTGGAAAATAATTTAGTTTGGAGGATTTTGAGGTGAAGCAGTGGTTACTAAACCAGAAATCATGCCAGCCAGTGTTGCTTTGCTAAACAGAGTCTTACACCTTTGTTGAACTCATGTCTTAAAAATGGAAGAATAACCATCCCAGCATTATCATGTAACAAGCATGTTTCTGTTGCAGAAGAGTATGCATAGATGATGAATTCAACTTCATTTTTGTTGGAGATGGCATGGTGTCTTCTGAAATTGTTTTTTCTTATTTCAAAACAAATGTTCTTTCCTATATTCTGCTCCAGTATTTCCATACAAAAGTAGCTATCTGCACCTTGTCTTTGTGGCTATGATCATTCTCTAGAAGTCTGCATCTACACTAGAGGATTTAATCTATTTGTATTAATTCAGTGCACTGAATCTGTCACCACAGCCTTACGCTCACAGTCAAAGTATATTTTAATGAAAACAGTTGTGTGCTTTCAGAATAACAAAACAAACTATGTTCACTCATTGCTGCCATAAATATACTGCTTCTTGGAATCTATTTCCTTAAGTCGCTTAAGAGTGAAAATCGGAATCAGCTTTTTCCCTCCTGTACCTCAAAGCCTTAAGTCATTCAAGCAAAGGGAATCATTTTTTCAGTATTTACTTGCATCTTCTGTCATGTATGGATGGTGAGATGTTTTCCACACAGGAGAAGCTCAAGGCAGTCGTGGTTAGGGCATGCAGCCAAAGGTTGTCCATGCAGTTTGGAGTTTCTCTCTGGCACTCAATCACCAAGCGAAGATTATTTCCTTTACGTAGCTGATGTACTAGCCTACTCTGACTTGTTTTACAGAGTAGTATCCTGTGGGCATTCCCTGGCCTGAAATGGTGTTAAAAGACATTATGGTAACAGGGCAACAGAACTTAGGCTGACTGCTTTCTTCTACCTATCCCCTGAAACATGGCTGAGCGTGTTTAAGTGCTTTGCAATGGCTACTGCCCTGACCTTGCTTGGTACAATCTGTGAGCCACTTACTTGTCAATACCTAAGGATGAAAGCATTTCCTTCATGAGCAAGACCTACTTCTGTGTCCTTTAGTTGTCAAGTTATCAGAGTATGAATGTTTGCAGAGCCTGCGATGCGGTTTTGGAAACCCATCCTCTAAAGGCAATGGATTTTAGGCGTACTAGTTACTCATCCAGTTACTCATTCTCTGTGCATAGAGCACTTGCTGCTTGTCTCATGCCACTGTGGGCATAACACCAGCAACTGACTTTCTCCCACCAGTCTGGATAGCTACCAATCTGTAGGCAACATCCAGATGGCACCAAGATATATTTCAGAACAGGAATGTGAAGCAAACTCCACAGGCAGCTCTTCCTGTTCCCTAGTAACAAGCTATGTGGATGACAGGAGACAACATATTAGTAAAGAAAGTAATTCAATTCCTACTGTTGAAGACTGTTCCTTTTTGCTCTGTCTATCCAACAGAGCACAATAGGTTTCATGGGCAGGTATTGTGCAAATAATTATCCATTCGAATTTGAAGGCTTTGAGTTACTCGTTACAGATTTTGTTCTGTTCTAAATTCAAGAGTCATCTGAAATAAACTGCTTTGAAACTTTTATCTCTGCATATACTCAAAGAACTTGGGGGAGCAATTTCAGATAACTGCAATTTAGTAGAATAACTCAAGAGTGGAGGCTTTCATCTGATTGATGAATGATACGCTTTTTTCCTTTTCCAGCTTTATGCTGGTATGCCAGGTGATGACGCTCTGATGGAACACTGTGACAGCTAACTCACTTTGTGTCTTTGCTCTTCTAAGGAGAAAAAAAGAAATTCCTTTGACCTACATAGAAATACATTGTACCTTCCTGAAGGTTGAGGGCACAGTAGTTTTTGTTTGTTTGTTTGTTTGTTTGTTTGTTTTCATTTGATTATTTATTTATTTATTGTAAGGAATACTTTGATCATTAGAAATTATTTTAACCCCACATCACACGAAGTAACAAATCTGACTCTTCAGACCATAGTAGGACCACTGTTGTTATAATTCTTGCATGGTTTGAAGCTAGAGGCTTCTGTAGATCAATATGGATTTAGTAGGGTTTATGATTCTTCCTTCTAATAAATGATTCTTAGCTTCTCAGCATCTGATAAATTATTTCAGTATTAGTTACACATCAGAAAAATCTATTTGTGATTATGCATGAGCATTCTGGAAAAAGAACCAGTAGAAATAGTGTGTTCAATTAAGAGTAAGGGGATTTTTTCCCCATGTTTAAATAGCACTTTGGTCTTGAAAAATCTCTTTGACTTCAGTGGAACCACTGATGGTACAGAATTGCATTTGTGATATTTAAGAGTACCACAGATTAACTCAGCTGGGTACATGCGAGTGGTTGTTTTAAAATTGAGGGGACCCTGATATGCCTGAAGGTTCAACCACACCTTCCATAGACCTTTACTTGAGGTTTGGTTACTGACAATATCTTGATTAATGTTCTGTTTGTTTGTTAAGCTTCAGGTAGAAACCTGTGTGCTTTGAAGAAAAATGGTACCTAAAACTCAGCGGCTAGAAAACAAGTGAAAAGAGCAACAAATTTATTAAGAAAAAGAGAACAGTTCTCTGACTCCTGAAGGCTTGGTATAGGCAATGCTGTTTATTTTTTCCTAATGTAACTACTCTCCTGGGGAAAGATGTTAATGTACAGTCATATAATCTCCCCAGTCACCAGCATCTATCTTGTGCTGCACGGCAATTTCTAATTAAACTCACCTCAGAACTGTTTGGATTGAGAGGACTGCAGTGATTAAGGTAAATATAGTTTACATGAACGCAAGTATCTTTCCATTAGATTTTCAATCTAAGATTTATGCTTTCGCTAAGAGCGGTCCTTCATTGGATAAGCACTGGAGAGGAGCTCAAGAGACTGAAGATCTAGTTCAACTTTGCTGTTAGGCGGTGAAATGAGCTTGGGCAATGCATTTCATCTTGCTGCATCTTGGTTTCTGTGTGAAGGAGCAATATGCATAGGCATAGTGCTGTGTGAGGCATAAGCACCCTCTCCTCATTATAGCTGGAATTTCCTCCTTGTATTTCTGAATTTTGGGGAAATTATCAGGTTGTGCACAGGGTTTCTTTCTCTCTCCAGCGTTACAGTTCTTTGGATAACACCTGGTGTGTACTGGTAAATGCAGTATGCACATAATCATGCATGCACCTATATGTACCTGTATATTGACCATACGTTAGTATACCTGGGTAATAAAAGGGAATCTGAAAGGCTGCAAGCTCCAAGCCAGAGCAGAGAAAGATTTAGAAGCTGAATCAGTTAGATGTGGATGCAGATGGTTCTTTGCTGGGATGAGCTTGGGCTTTACTGGACATGGATTTACAGGATTCTTTCCCTGCTGTTGTTATTGAAGAGTTCTTCGCTTCTGCTGCCTGGGAATGGGAGCTAGATGCAGAACAGGAACCTACTACTTGCTTTTGCATCCAGACAAAAAGTCCTGTTTTCTAGGATTTTTCAAAGCAAAAGTATTATACATGTCAGTGGTCAGCCACTAGAGTGCACCAGAAGGTTTAGATGTAACAGGCAGATGGTAGCAGCCTCCCTCACCTTAAAATAGTATTATTACATGCTGTGCGAACCTCTGCATGCTTTTAACCCATTTTAATAACCATATCTAGAAAGAAAAGCTCTGTTTGTTTCTAGGTGTATCAGACTGAACGTAGAGCTTAATTTAAGCTTTTACACCTCATCCCAATTTTTTCCCATTTTCTTCCACATTAACTCCATGTACTTGCTCATTCTGCCAATAGACATTTTGAGCTCTCCTGTTTGTAGCACAAGCATTTTTTTAGCAAATGCAAGGTGGAAACCAATATGATCAGGGATGATTCTGACAACTCTTCCTGGTCAGACTGGCAGTTAGTGCAATTGTATCAGTATTAGAGCTCAGGGATGAAAATCTGATCAGAGCTATCACTGCCAAAAGCAAGAGATGCTGACTGAGAAGAGTGAGGATTTTAGGATGGACCTTACTTTCTTCTTTCCACATTCACAGTGGTAAAGCTGCAAGCTAAATTTGTATAGGAGTGCTGACATAACTGTGCTTGAAAGTGAAAACACACAACAGCATGAAATCACAACCCCATTTAAAGCAATAGCAAATTTGCATTGATTTCAGTGAATCCAAGCTTTTCTTCTCAGTGTCAAGGAGAACAGCTTCAGCATAAAACTAATGCTGCGCAGAGGGAGCTTGTGCTTCAAAAGAAGCTGTCTCTTTTCTTTAGTCATCAGAAGGATTCTCCAGATCCTCGCTAAATGGATATCTGATCCTCTCACTTAGTGGCAGGGCTGACCTCAGGGACTGCAGTACTACAAGCTCCATTCTGTCACCTCTAACTTAGGAGAACTAGAGCAAGCTGTGCTTCTAGCAGTGTTGGCAAGTACATGTTCAAAAGGAGCTATATCACAGCATCTCGGAAAGTGGCTTTGGGTGATTTAAGATGGGCCAGCCAGTAGGCTAAAAATCTAATACAGCCATGGGAGAATAATATGAAATGCTATTCCCCCAGTCCTGATTTGTGAAACTGTAGAAATACTGAGTATCTCAAGAAACTTCCATATGAAGTATTCTGCAATACTGTAAAAAATCTGAAAGAGATTTAAGGGTTCTACTTCAATAGCCAATGAGATGTAGTTCTTGAAACACTTTTGATTGCTACAGAAAGTCCATTAGCCTATCAAGGAGATTCCTTTCTGGAATTTCATTTTACCTTAGTACATTGTTCAGTACATCTACAAGTAAATAATGATATTTCAATGAATTTATATCACAGCAGCCAGCAAGAGAGTGCTCTGCTTTTAGATGTGTCATTGAATTCATAATAACTTACATAGTAGTATTTGGATCTATCTACTTTCCTAGCTATTTGTTAATATAGCAGTAACTAAGAACATTTTATGTAATTCTAGGCTCCAATATACACCAGTTGATCCTGAGCCAAAAACCTTAATTTTAGCATTAGAGTTCCCCATTCATTCATAACAAGGCATTCGGTAAAATGTAGGTACCTAATTGCCTGGAGGTCCATTATGATCTAACAAATAACTGTTAGACAATCCTGATGGATTTCAGAACTGCACATACAGAAAATAAAGTCTGTCATAGAGTCCATAAAGAAGGAGAAAATAAAAATCAACTTGCTGTATGGATCAGGAGTGTCCACAAGACTTGACATTAATTTCAGGAGGTTTGGTTCAACATTAAGCCCTTAGTGCAGAAATTAAAGAAAACAAAGCAATGAAAGACAAATGGAAGAGACAACTCAAGTTGAATGAGGAATTTGCTAAAGCAGATACAAAAATTTTTGTGTAAACAACTCCTTACACCTTATCCAACAACAGGGAAGGGCTAGAGCTTAAATTTAAAAACTTCATTAGACACTGTAATGAATAGATATGACCTGATAAATGTGGGCCAAACCCCTGCTCCATAACTGTCCAGTTGTCTATCAAAAGATTGAGGTGATATCACAGAATCAAAATGGAGTCACTCAAAGTTTTCCACAGTGACTAAGTGAAATTTTTAACAGAATTTCACTGTAGGAGCACTGTTCAGAAGAAAAAGAGCAATTCCTATGTAATAATACATATTTTTTTCTCCTCCAAAATCTAAATCTCCTCAGAGTATTCCATGAAAATGCTTTCTCATTCTTTTTTTGTACTGCTGGTTCATGGAATGCGTTTACACTGGAATAGAGAAGATGTGGAGGATCGTTCCCATTTTTGTTTTAAAACATGCTATGCAACTGTTTCTCTACAAATCATGTTTATCTCCTGACTGCTTAACTCGATTTGCATCTGTGGCAATAAATATCAAATGAAAGAGTGGGAAAAAAAAGTGAAGGAAACTCCATTGTGGTAATTTGATTACTCTGGAAATAAAGCGGTGGATTACTAAAATCTAATTTGGAAGTGATGAAGTGCATGTGATTGCCAAGTAATTATTTCTGCACAGCCCTTGTCCACAGGGAGAGCAGAATTATTGGACGATCCACAATGTTAATGGTGCTGTAGTTTGACATAGGCACAAACATACAGATACATGGGTCTTTGGAGTACGTTTTATGGCAATAATTTGTATCCATCCTAAAGTCTCTATTAATGCATGCACCCAATGAAACCAAAGCATGACTTCATGATTAAACTTCATCTTGACTTATCCACAATTACTAAATGTGATTATGTTGCAACACTGAGAATATTTTATTCTGTTTCAGACATAAATTTCCAATGCAATTGTTACTAATCTAGACTCTGTTAAAGAACCGCGACACTTTGAAATAAATGAACATGAAAATAACTGAATTACTTTTGTATAAAGAGTTCTGAAAAAGCTGCTGTCTTTATAAATTGTTTTGACCAAGCTAGCATCTCTTTTCCTTAGTTTTATGCATACCGTGAAAACGATATTGAAATGCTTTGAGCATTCTCCTGCACTTTGTCTCCCTGTGCTTTGCCTGTTCTCTGAGCACCCTGTGAATTCTGCCTCCAACGTGGAGCTGGGTGCAAAGCACTCCAGAATCTTCCTGACCTCCGGGAGAGCACTTGGACTTCTGTTTGAGCTGCTGGGGTCAGATCTTTGTCGTGCATTTCTACAATCACCATGAAAACAATCTGGAAAGCAGTATGCTTTCCTGATTACATAGCTGTGTTGAGGATTAGGTCAGTGAATAGAAATGTGCAAGAAACAGAAATGCAACCTGCACGCATTCCTGGTCTTTGTCACCTGGTTGCTAGAGAACCAGGAAACAGACCAGAAAATGAATCTTTCAGGTGAAGTTTGATTTCTGAAAGCAGAAATTTCTATGGAATAAGCTTTCTCCTTTCCACTTAGTAGTGACATTGACAGAGTTAAGAATATTTTCTTTTTCTTTTTCTAATTTCATAAAATAAATGTCTAACAAAAAAGCCTATAGAAGCATTTCCCAGAAATTGATACAGCAGCTTATGCTACTGTCCCTACTAAGGGATAGGAATTGCATTTTTATTGAACAGCTGCTTTAGGTGCTTACAGGTTTGGTTTTGTCTCAGTAATTTGGAGCATGATGCTAAACACAAGCTTTTTGCTGGTTCCAGTCTTTTTATCAGGACTGATATTGTTCGGGTCTGTGCCTACCTGATCTGCATTCTTGCTGGGGACAACACGTTCTCCACTTGTGCGCCCTCACCCTTCTGGGGAGCAATGTCTTGTGGAACCTGTTGTACTGCAGTTGCTGCTGAAAGTAGTAACAAGTAGTGATTGTCTTTAACTGCATATGGCAATGTCATTTGCTTATGAACAAATAAACTTAGAAAAGGAGAGGATTTCTCAAGCATTTGCTGTTAGCTAAATCTTTTTTTCCAGTTGCATGCAGAAAGAAAAAAACTGAAGGAGAAGGCTGAGTGCACTGGGAAGGCTCAGTCCCAGTGTGATCAGCTTCAGCATCATATGAAGTTTGTGCCCATCAACATATTCTCACAAGTGGAGAATCCCACTTCTGGCAATATGGCATTCATGCAGAGGGAAGTAACTGTACTGTCTAATTCAGTCTGTGCTGAAGCTGACGTAGATGTTCCGTATGACCTTCCTCCAGTCCACATAGTCCCAACTCTCCACTGTCCAAATGGAGCCCAAAAAGTTTTCCATGTAGAAAAGAGAAGCTCAGGAAATGCTAAATATTTTAGTATTGCTCATTAGCCAAGTCCTCCCTTTGTCTCAGAACCATAAAAGTAGGGACAGCCTTAGTGCCATTGTTTTCCCTGCACTTTTAACAGGAATCACCACTTTCCTTCCTTGTCTCTGGAGAGTCTGGCTGTTCCAGAGCATGTGAATGGTCTGGAGAGGCACAAGAAAAGCTGCTATTGAGAACATCTGTAAATACTAATCTAATACATCATTATGACAAAGGCAACTTCTACCAAAAGATCAATTAAAATACTTTGAGTGTTCATTTTCCAGTGTCACCTTGTCAAAGCTGGAAGGGATCTCCATTGTTTTTGAGAGATGACTTAAATGGATTTCTTCTTCGTCTCTGGCCTGAGTTACTGTGTGATTTCTATAAAATAAAATGTATTTTAAACAGAAAACCTAGATTGAGTGTCCTAATACTGAAAATTTGTTTTATGGAATTACATTTACAATCCTGATGCACTTATGAAATGTATTTTCTCAAGCTAGTAATGAGGCCCTAAAGGGTTAAATTAACCAGGCTGTATGAATGTGAGCTGAACATATGGTCAGGCCCTCTGAGAGTTTTAAAAAGCAAATGTCTGCTAAAACAAGTAAAGTCTGGTTTTTTGGAGCATGTTGTCAGCATGAAAAGAACCCTGTTATTTACCAGAGTGAAAAAAGGGAACATCCACAATTATTTCACTTCTCTGGTTGCACACAATGAAATGGGAGGAAAATTAACGTTTAACTTGAGACAAAAAGGTGAAGAAGTGGAAAATCCATTTGGTGTGAAGAAGTGGTGATGGAGAGAAGAAAGATGGCTGCACTTGTAATAGAAAAGAGAAGTTTATTTTAGAGCCCTTCAATCTGCTGCAAAAGTTTGAATTCTTAAGAAAATTACTTTGGTTTGCCCCTCATTACAACACCTCAGATCTAACAAGATGAATGTTTGGAAAAAAAAAAAAAAGTCTTTAAAAAGGAAAATTCTGCTTTAATATTCTTAGTAAGTATTCGATTGTAAGTTTTAGAACTGATTAAGACTACCAGCAGTTTTTGTGCTACTTAAACGGTGATAGAATATATGCCTGAACTGTGACATCTATGTTATCTCTGATTAAAAAATTTTTTTTTTTTTTTTTCCATTATTATAAAAAAAAAATTTTAAAAGAAAAAAAAAAAAAAAAAAAAAAGTGCTAGCATGTGGGTACCTATTTTCTTTGAAATAATTTTCAACCTAAAAGTTTCTATTTTAATTTTAACAGCAACTCCCAGAATTCCAAGAAAGCTATCTGAAAAAAACAGATATTTTTCCTGGCCTTCCTAGGAAACTGTTCTCACCTGAATTAGTAATGGAAAGCCAGTTTAAGTTGATAGTGATTGAAGACTGTAGAAGTCATACATCTTCTAAACAATAGAGGAGCAAGTCTATTTTTTCCTATGGGATGTAAATCTCTAAAAGGAATTGATGCCATTTTGTCTCCAAGTTGGAGATCTGAATGGAGGCCAGAACAAATAGGTCAAGGACATAACAGACTACTGTGACTGAAGTATCCTTTCATTCTTTCCTTTGCTTTTCCCATTCTCTATGAGCAATGGCTGAGATAGAAGGACAAGCTGTGTTTATAAACATGCTATTTTTACATTACATTGGATAAAGAACTGTTTGGTGACCTTCATAGCCAAATCTGTTTCTGTGTAGGGTGAACCAAAGCTAAGTCCTTAAGACAAAAGGATTTTGCTGATTATTGCTAATGCTTAGTAATTTTTCTTTTCTTTCTTTCCAAAGGAATTTTACTCAGGGCATTTTCACTGCTGCTGGGCAAGTAAAGCAAATACCCATTTTGTTCTGTAATAGCATAAGACACCAAAAAGCATTTTTATTTAAAATGAAGTAAAAAATAGTACATATTATGAAATATCATTTAAGCTTCACTTTTTGCCATGACAATTAGTGAAAAGTTAGTGAAAAATTATGCCAACTTGTAAATATGCTTTTTACCTTTACCTCTAGTGGTTTTTTTTGTTGTTGTTTGTTTGTTTTTCATTATGAAAAGCAGATCATGATTATCATGATAATTTTAGCTTATTCAGATCGCTACTTTAAACACAAAAGACAACTATGAATGTCAGAGACTGGTTAGATTCTCTAGATCAGTTTAAAGTACTTCAGACTAAGACGTGTTGTTCCGTGTGACAGAAGGGGGCAATGGCCAAGCAGAGGGGGAATCTCCATGGAAGGAACTCCTTGCTGCCCAGGTTAACATGGGTATGTTTTCTGAATTCCTTAATTAGACTGAGGAGGTCAACACGATGTTTGGTGCATTCTCTGCCGATTGTTATTTTCGCACTTTTATTTTAGAAAGCAAAATTAATTAAATTCTACTTTGCTAACATATCCTGTGTTGGACAAAGAGAAGTCTATTGGACAACACTTGTTAACTGAGGCCTAGAAAAGAGTGAATAAATTCTGGCTTGATCTCTAATTCCTTTGATAGGTCTTTGAGCTTCACAGCACTGAGTGCAGGTCTGTAAATGGAAAAGAAGTCCCAAAATGTCACATAGGGACAGATAGCAAAAGTTTTATCTTTTATCAAAATCTTCCAGGGCCATATGGTCTTCATGAACTATTCCCACTAGCCAAAATGAGAAAAGAAGCACTCAAGGAAGCAATATTTTGTCCCTGCTGGCCTTTCATTTGGGACTCACGGGTTGTGCTGTTGGGATTTTGTGTCACTGTGCTGGATTTGAGAACCTCCCTGTAATAAACTCTGCAATTGCACAGCTCACATTCAGCCTTAGGTAGGTCTTCTGGAGACAGCAGACCTTGGTAGTTCATGGAGAATACCATTTTTCCATATTTGCTCTTTTACCATTTGGAACATACAAATGCTAGTATGTGTTGGGCATGCTGATAACAACAAAGGTTCTGACAACTACTGGTTTCATTTACTTTTTGATGTAAAAATCAGATGTGCACAACTACTTGTAAACTAATGAGGCTTATCTGTCAGATTTAACAAAAAATTTGAGTCTGTGATAAGCAGCATTCTTTCTGCAAAAACAGTAATTTACAGAGAAGACTTTTGGGTCCATTTATTAGCTCTTACTTGCTCTTGTTAGGCCACATTTAATTTTCAGTTAGATGAGTACAAATCTGTATACGTAAGAATGAATAGTTTAAGGCCTTTAATACCTCAATTTTCAAGAAAAAGTTTGAGATTGGGTTTTATAGCTAAAATTCACACCCTGTGGGGCATTATTTATAATGATGTTCATTTGTAGTTTTTTAATCAAATCTATCCTTACTCCTGAAGGACTTGAAAAACTTGCATTTTTGGCTGGCACTGGATATTAATAAAACAGGACTTCTAGCTATGCAGAAACAGACGATTTGCCTTGCACCTCAACTTCTGCATTGGCTCTCAGCTCCTGGAATTCTTTGAATTCTTGCTGGCTCATGAGTGGTTTTTTTATGTGTTTTCTTTTCATCTGGAGACATCTGCACTGAGGCTCATGATGGAGTGTGAGGTGAAGTCATTGGATGAGCTGTAATATGCTGCAAGCTTGCCTGCGTGCGAGGAAGGGCAGTGAGATATTTGGTGCTCCAGTGAAGTGGTTTGGCCCTTTCCTGTCCTCTTCTATTGCCAGCCTTCAGACCAAAGCGATTCTTGCTTTACCCTTACAGGAAAGCAGTTCATCAGGAGGTTCACAGATGTGACTCTCAGCATTCCAAAGGCCCTAACAGAGAGTATTTCGTCTATTCTGATAAAAACAAAAAAAAAATTAAAAAAAATTTAAAAAGCACAATATTTTGAAGTGCAGCAGTGTTTGAACATGCCAGATGGGACATGATAATGGCCAGAATGGGTCAGTGCCCATAGACTGTGTTTGTACTTTAAACAGTGTAAGAGCTAGATCTGTATTACCTCCCAAGAGCACTGCTGGGCCTGAATTATTCAGGGCAGATTTGCCTCACTCATGGTGACGGGCTTAGAATTTTATGAATGCTATTCACCCTTCTCTTCCTTCTTTGTTTTTTTCCCCTCTCTTCTCCTCTCATGGCAAAACTTGCATGAATTTGAACACAGCTAGAACTTCTGTCTTTTTGTGATGACTGAAAATATTAATTCATTTCTGAATTCTGATATCTGTGGTTAATATTTTCATTGTGCCAAATTGAGTTCTTTTGGGAACAAGTGAAGCAAATTTATATTTTCCTCTTAAAAGCCCAAGAGTCATTTTCCTGCAAGGTGTGTAGATAGAAGTGATAGGGGAATACAAAGAGTTGCATGTTTTTATATTTTCAGAAAGCACTCAGAATTCAGCATGATATATTCATCTTGTTTTCTGAAGCGAGCTGTGAAGCACGCCATTCTAATTTCTGGCTGCAAGCCACCGCATACAGTTAAGACACATGTTAAAATGCGCACAATGAGTCTCACTTCCCACTAATGAGATTTCAAAACCCGTTCTGATTTGCTGCTGTTTACACAGGGAAATTAAAAAATTGATTGGTTAGTTCCTCCCTGGACTGATCCAGCTCGTGCAGCCGTGGCTAGGCAACCGCCCGGCGGCTCGAGGGCCGGCCGCACAGCCCGCAGCAGCAGGGGCTGCCAGGCTCTGGGATCAATTAAAATGCCAGGCTTTTCCAGGCTGGTTTCCAGAGCGTCTGCACATGATTCCACATAAATGTAGGGAATTAAAGATCAGACGAAGGTAAACATTGTCGTGCTTTGGTTAGTATTGAATTGAAATGAGGAGATGGGATACAACACTACCGTTCGGCCTGAATCTGTGCTTGCAGCCCCTATTTTATTTATTTTCATCCAGTTGCTTTATTACTGTAGGTATGTCTTAACTATAGGCTGTTGGAGTCATTATTTGGGTGTGGAGCGTATCTAGACTCCTAAATCCAAAGTGGTCTAGCTCTTGTGAAATGGTGTGTGAGAGAATAGATGACCTTAGCAAAGACCTGCTTTGCTTTATATATCACATGTATTAGTACGTATGCCAAAATCTTTCTCAAAAAAACCCTAACCAAACAAACGTTTTTCTCTTAGTCACACACTTAAGATAATTCTGGGACCCTGTGTCCTGCCTGACAGGTTTGATATCCCACATCATGGCCAACACTCTAACTGCAGCTGCTTAGAGAAACCCTTCTGTGTTTGGAAGTAAGCAACAATAGCTTTGCAGCAAATGAAAGACTGTGCTGCAGCCTTGCCTTTCTTTCTCATAAACAGTCTGCTACTGGAAGGAAACAAGCTTTTTTTCTTGCCATTCTTCACTGCTGAGAGGAGATGGAGATCTCTCAGCACTGCAGTGCTCTGTACAAGCCCTAGGGAGAAGGAACAGGCACTCCTTTTGTTGCTGAGGTAGGTGGGGACCAGGGACCGATGTCACAGGTGGGATGTCACAGTGGGACGCTGTCACTCAAAGCAAAGTGAGCTCTGTCTGCATGATGAGGGGCTCAAAAGGGGAGAAAGCAACACAAAACCAGAGCCTGCATGAACAAAGTATGCAGTGCTGCATAGGAATGATCAAGACAGCATTTCATCTGGATCTGAAATGATAAACCAATTGGCACAGTATAGCACATACCAAGTAGAACAGTTCAGGGACAAAGAAAAAGAAATTGATATAAAGTATACTAGCATAAGGAATTGTGTCTGTTGATCACTTATGTTGCCAGCTCTTTGCTGTTAGGATGCAGGAGAGGAAGGAGTGAACTTTCTTCCAGTTTAAGGCCATTACTGAAGCTACTGACTTCTCAAGAGTAGACTAGAGATCAAATCCAGTGCCAGCAAAACTTTATTTTTAAATCTGTGGTATTTCTTTACAGCAGTGCCCTTTGAAAAGTGGATTACATTCATTTATTTCTTCCAGCAGTCCAGCTATATCGAACTCTCTATTGATGTTTTCACACTGTTATCTAGCTTTCCAATGGCAAAACTACTTTACAAGGGTATAGAGGCTTCAATTTCTCCTCTATGTATGGTTTCAGTATGAAAAATAATTTTCCTACCCATGTCCCAACCTATTTTTAAAGGCAGCATGCATACTGCACTGAGCATGCAGTTGCTGTGGTGTGATTTTACATAATGCCTCATTTGATTATGATTGAAACTGAACTGTTCTTCCAAATGCTGGGTGAAAATTGCCCGGAGCAGAGTCTTTACTCATGTTAAACAGTAATTAACACATGCAGTTAGCTCCTTGGACGGTGTATTGTCCTTTTTCTACAAATACGGCTTCCACCCCAATACATGAAGTAATGAGCACTTTCTTTTTTAAGAAGCATAAAGATTTGTTAAACATCTCCTAACCAGTGTTTTTCTGTTATGAGAAGGCTTTCATATGTTTAGGACAATTTGAATTCCGAATTGCAAAATGTGCGTTTAATTACAGAGAGATAATAATGTTGTAAATAATGTAATATTTTAATAATCTTAATGCTTTTATAAATATTAAACATTAAAATATTTTCTGATTATTATTAAAGGAAAAGTCACAAGAAAAAATATTGAATTTATTCATTTACAGTGTGCCAATAATTAGGGGAAAACTCAGAATGCTGGGCAGCAGCATAAACTTCCTGAGCTTGTGCTGGTGGCTGTTCTGCTATATGTGGTTCAAGAGGACATAGCCTGTCCTCCAGTCCTTTTCTGGCTTAGAATGCAACAGGATATTGAAGCTGCAAGGGTTGCTGCTGCACTGAAGCCAGCAGGAGTACCAAAGGGCCTAGCATGAAACAGATACTCTTGTTTTGTTGATGCTGAGCCATCCAGCTTGGAAAAAAAACATTTCAGTATCAGCTTAGACTTCTTTTCAAGCATACAAATTTGAAAGGAAAATGATCTGAAAATATGATTTTTTGGGGGGTGAATTTAGCATGCTTGGGGAGGAGGGAGGTGGATTAGCTGTGAGCATCCCTTTTTGGCCCTGACTCCTCCACCTCTGGCCTTGTCCCATTGCTGGGTGACCCAACACCCACAGCCAGAGCACTCCTGGGCTGCGAGCATCCTTAGGGGCACAGAGCTTCCCCAGTTCTTGGCACAGCTTTCAGTCTGTCAGTTGCACTCACTGCCTTAAAAACAGGGGAAAAAAAGAGACGTTCCTGAGCCAGAAAAAGAAAACATATGGATGTTTCTCACGGCACATTGCTTAGTTTAACACATGCAGTTCCCAATAAAAGCCTTGTCATACCTGGCCAAAAACCTTAGCAACTCTTTGAAAATTTGCCCCTAATGTGAATAACTATAAAGTCTACTTATGTGCAGATGAATATGCCTCTACTGCACTAGCAATTGTATAAAATAAAATGTCTCCCACTGCTGCCAATGTATTGCCCTGACAGATTACTACAACACATGTGCTCCCAAATGCAGCTCAGATATAGCCTAAACTTGGCTTAGTGCAGTGAAGCACAGCAAGGCTTTCCAAGAAATGGCTTAATTGCATTGGCCTTAAAGGTTATTCATAGTCTTGGCAGACAAGCCAGAGAACAGGATGTCGTGAAAACACAGGCTTGCTGCTTGCAGGACGGCTCTGTTTTCTGCTGCAGTTTCATGATTCAAGATGGTAGCTGGGTACCTCTGCTGGCACTTCAGCCCAGAGTTTTAAGCACTGCTCTTCTGCTCATGTTCTCTTCTGCAAAGCTCTGGAAGGAGCTGGTAGAGGCGTTTGCCAGTGGTGTCAACTTACAAAATCCTCTTCTTAGTCTGAAGAAAAGCATTCATTCAATTGTGGTGCCTCCTGTTAGGCCAACATTGTGAGCATTGGTGGCAAGAACTAAAGAGAAAACCTTTTCTCTCTTATCTTGGAGACCACTGAGAGCTTGAGACCACCACAGACATGACATTTTGGGTGTTAATCAATGGTTAAATAGTGAAAAAAATATTTCTTTTATTCTTTGCAGAAGCCCTACAAAAAGAAAGCACTGCAAAAGCTTTCATAACTCTCTCTATTAGTTCTGCATACTTAGGAAAAATAGTTTTTGTTATTCTTCTGCTTGCTTGGTTTTACTCCGAAATAACATGATGTAATGTGAGGTGTGAAATGAATAGCAGAACACTGCTGCATTTCTCCACTTCTAACAAATGGCTGCTTCAGACTGCACTAGGTACTAAAGTGGAGTAAGTAATTCTGTACATAATTTCTTTGTATTATTTTAAAAAAATCCTGAATTGGCTTTCTCTGTACATTCTGTTCTCATTTTGCAACTTGAGTTTCTTCTTCAAGTGACCATCACTGAAAGGAGGTGGGTTTGGATATTTTTTTTTTGCCTTAGAGCATTTCAAATAAACCAGAAGCAGCAGCGCTTCATATTGATTTCTGTGGGTTTGTTGTTTGTTTTTGTTTTTTTTTTTTCTGAATGTTAATTTCAAGTACATATGACTGAATCATTAGTTGGAAATAATACCTCCTTTTTTGGCTTTTTTTTGTTAAACGTGTCTTTTTTTCATTGATTTCAGTTCCT
This sequence comes from Lagopus leucura, assembly GCF_019238085.1. Classification (NCBI taxonomy): domain Eukaryota; kingdom Metazoa; phylum Chordata; class Aves; order Galliformes; family Phasianidae; genus Lagopus; species Lagopus leucura. Next base: position 1,904,655 of record NW_024962284.1, on the reverse strand, counting down.
ATGTACTTTCACCTGATCGTTGTCACTGGATAAAGTATGTATAAAAGTGTTTACTTTTTGTAAGTTATTCTGATTTCTCACATCCTGAGAAGATGTATACATGGGAAAATGTGGTTTACGGCATATAAGACTACACTTTTCGAGCACTTGTTATTAATATAAAAGTGGTAATTTAAGACTTTTTTTCTTCCGTCATATGACTTACCTTTACCAAAGGAAGACACAGAAGGACAGTGATGAGGTGATATAAAAAGATACAATGAAACTCCATCCCCTTTTTGTTGAATGAATGAGTGAATGAAAACTATGAATACCGAAAATACATTTACCTTTCAGGATTCATGTATTAGCTCTAGATTAGGAAGGCCATCATCTCCAAGGCATTATAAAAATCAAATCAGGCAGTCAGAAAAGAAAGGTACTTTCTGAGGGACAGAATTGGGATTTTTGAATCAGTTTTTCACTGTCCTTGCAACATGTGTTATAGTTTTTGAGAAGCTGAGCAGCTGTTTTCACATAAGTCAAATTTCATGTGGTTTATGTCATTAATGATTTCCCTTTTCTGTCTCTGCTACTTGGTGGGAAAATACATCACCTTCTTCAAACAGCTCTTTGTATACTTGAAGTTCAGCTCTCTCACTAACTTACTTAACCACTGGGAACTTACTGATTCTGTAGCATCCACAGTGCAGGTCCACAACCCCATTGAATGAAGGAACCAATTCACCAAGCATTGCCTGTGCTTTTGATCTTAATGCTCTTTTTCAGAGTGGCAATGCTTAGAGCATTCAAGTGGAGATTTCACTTAAAGATATCATATAAAATGCTAATTCCAATATTCACTGTTTTTTCTAGAGTCTTAACAGAATGAAACTAGTCGTATTCCAGGTATTACATACCTGTGAGGAGATACAAGATTTAAGCCTTTTCATAACTGCCACATAACATTTGTAGTCAGCGTAAACACTATTACCCATTTCAGGAATTACTCAATTTCAGACTTGTTTTAGTTTGCCTTTTTTTTTTTTTTTTTTTTTTTAACCTGGATTGCTTCATTCTGTTGGAATCTATTGGTCAAAATGGATTTTGGATTGGTCAAAATGGATTGGTCAAAATTGGTCAAAAAATTATTAAATTTTGATTCAAGGAGATTAAAAATGTGTTTTCTTCCCAATCATTTCACTCATGTTAAAATCTCATAGAAAACAACAGTGGAATCCACCTTTAGACTTCAGAAAATAGTTAATTAATATAAGATATTTTTTTCCTTAATAGCCAAATTAAATTATCTATCATGCAGTCACAATGTTCAGGGGAGGTTCACGTTGGATATTGGGAAAAGGTTCTTCACCGAGAGGCTGGTGCTGGAACACCCTCCCCAGGTCAGTGAGCATGGCACTGAGCTTGCTGCAGTTTAAGGAGCTTTTGGACAACACTTTCAGACATATGGTTTGAATTTTGGGTAGTCCTGTGTGGAGCCAGGAGTTAGACTTGATGTCCTTATGGGTCCCTTCCAACCAGGGATATTCTATGATTCTATTCTATGCATATATGTTGGTTACCCAGAAAGTAACTAACTAATACCTGCTATTTATTTCCATGGAAATGACAACAGATATCAAGAGCAAAATAACACCATTTGATAGAGCAAATTCTCAGCTACACAGCGCTGTTCCTTCAGCATAGTCACCACCATTAGCTATGCATTTTACATCTGTTGTAGTTTCTTTGGAAATAAATAGCAGGCACTACTTTCAGAGCAACCTACATTGTTGAGAGTACACATAGAAATGATATAGGAGTCCGGTCCTTTCATTACTCCTGCATGAAAATGAAAGGATGATGTACGAGGGTGGAAAGGTGCTTGTAGCCAGCTCTGCCAGAGAGCTAGGCTCTTTCTTCACTTAAATTGCAGTGTACTTTTTCAAATCAGTAATGTGCTTTAAGCTTTATGGCTTTAAGTCGAAGCTGAGCTGCTCAGACCGCTTTGCAGTAGGATGGGGCAAAGTGTCTTTGCCATTTATCATCCTGATTCTTCTTCCTGGTACAGTATGGTCTTGGGAAATCCTGGGAGGCTCACAGTACAACAGATACTGTTTTTTACTACAGTGATAAGCATCCCCTGATATACTGCATTTCTCTATACATAGATTCTTGTTCACCAGAGCCAAATGTGTGACTTTTCATGTCTGTAGTGCCTTAAAAAAGTATAAGATCTAGCATGAAGCCAAATATCTGGTGATATTCATGCATGTATAATATCTGAATTTTCATGTTCTTTTACACCTGTGGAGATCATTATATGGTGGAATGAGTACAAAAACATTTAGTCGTCTTATTTTCAGTATCACTGTATCATCATTTTAAGACATCTTACAGAAAATCTGTACCATCTGTTACACTTAAAAGGGATATTTCTTAGTCATCTTCACACCTCCAAAATGAACTCCAAAGACAAGCAAAAAAGGTGGCTTAAGATGCCAACAAGTGGAGGGTCATCTTCTATTTTGTTGCAAGTACCCTCCTCTGTGAATTCTCTCCCTATCAGCCTCTCTGCCAGGTACTTTTGTCCCTATATTTAAACTGCAGTCACTATACATTATTCCTGGTTATGAAAAAGATAATATATGTGAGTGTGTGTTTGTAGGTAACCATGAAAACTAAAATGTATAGCTTACTCACCCACTGATATTTAAGTTCAAGCAAGTAATGCCTTCAGATTCAGAGTTTGGGTAAAAGTCTTCCACTGCAGATACCAGACAGACATTTTGGAGCTGAAGATAACGTTTGACTCAAAGACTGTTTCCTCATTATTTTTGGAAGACTTTTTTTAAGAATAGTAGATATGAATGGGCATTAATTGCACTAATGGTCTTTTTCTTCTGTATTAGTCATACAAAAGAAAATGAAACAATTCCTCTGCTCATTGCAGCCTAGAGAATGAGTCACTGTCAGCTCCCACCGGTACACGTCTATGGCAATAAAGGAAAGGGGAAACACTGCAATCAGATAAAATTGCCTGAGTCTGAGATGTATTTCACTATCCAAAAAAAAAATTACCTCTTGGAGAGTATGAAAAGTTAGTCATATCCTCCGATCTCCTTATTCTCACAAAATTGCTTCTTTCTTCTGACTAATGCTCATACTGTGCTCAGCAATTTCCAGTTTTGGCCTGAGTGTTGGTAACGAGAGGCTACCATGTACATGAGCTAACTTGGGCTAAGCAAGCATTTACAATGAGCTCCAGGACATTTTGTGCTCAGCACATCCTCAGCCATGCTGTCACAGAATTACAGAACCATTAAGGCTGGATAAGACTGCCATAATCATCCAGCCCAACCCCACCATGCCTACTGATCACATCCCTCAATGCCACATCTCCACAGTTCTGGAACAACCCCAGGGTTGCTGACCCCACCATCTCCCTGGGCAGCCTGTGCCACTGCATCGCTGCTCTTTCTGAGAAGAAATTATTTCCTAATACCCAGCCTGAGCCTCCCCTAGAGCAATCCCCTAGAGGCCATTCCCTCTCATCCTATCGCCGTTACCTGGGGTAAGAGGCTGACCCCTCACCTCGCCACAATCTTCTGTCAGGCACTTGTAGAGAGCAATGAAGTCTCCTCAGAGCATCCTCTTCTCCAGACTGAATCATCCCAGTTCCCTCAGCTGCTCCTTGCACTTTTACAGCAGCAGGTTCAAAGTTAGCACAGAACTGCCTATAAAATCCTTAAATGCTTCTTTGGCATCAGCATCATTACACAGACTTTTAGAGCCCTGTCTAGATTTTGAATTGATACACAGGTATTCCAGGGACAGTAATAATTTAATTCTGTTGCATTCTCAATGAATGCATATAGTCAACTTTCTCACTTCTCTGATTTTTAAAGATTGTACTGTTGTTAAATCATAGCAAATAGCATTGAACATCATATACTTTCAAATAATGAGCACACTTACAGGTCTGTAAACAGATTTGCTGCACAGAGATATATTTATGCCCCAGTTCTCCTATTTGATCCCAAAAGACACACTTGTGTCCCTGTGTTGTTTGTATTGCCTCAATTTTTCAAGTAAATTATTCACCATGAGTTATTTTCCCATTGCAAAATGTTACAAAAAGACAACTGCAAAGGAATAAGAAACAATGCCATGGTAGACTGTATCTAATCAGAGAGAACTGCTATGTGCCAGAAGCTTGCCACACAGCTTTTATAAAATCAATTTAGGTGGATTGAGGCACAACAGCGACAGGTAATGTCTTATGGAATTTGCACCATGGAATCGACACACCAGTATCAACTAGTTGTAATTTTTTTCTCATCTCTGAAGATTAAGTGATATTTCACATGAGATATCTTACAAGTGGTGATCTGAGGTCATCTTTAGGTTGGATATGCAGGTTGGTCCTGCTGTTGAAAGGGTAGATAACAGCAGGACAAGGGGAAATGGTTTTAAGCTGAGGGAGGGAAGATTGAGGTTGGATGTCAGGGGGAAGTTCTTTACAGAGAGAGTGGTGAGGTGCTGGAACAGCTGCCCAGAGAGGCTGTGGATGCCCCGTCCATCCCTGGAGGTGTTCAAGGCCAGGTTGGATGGGGCCCTGGGCAGCCTGGGCTGGTATTAAATGGGGAGGTTGGTGGCCCTGCGTGTGGCAGGGGGGTTGGAGATTCATGATCCTTGAGGTCCCTTCCAACCCTGGCCATTCTGTGATTGTGTGTGATTCTGGAATATGACTTCAGAAAAGCTGCTATCTGACAATAACAAATTATACATCTCTAGTTAAATTCAGTTGCTGACTTGCCATTCATCAACATTTTCTCTGTTCACTTCCTGCAAAAAGATGCATCAGCCCTTTGGAAGAGGGTTTAAGTAAGAAAAAATGCCAGTTGTGTTAGATTTCTCCCAACAACATTTATTTGGTTTGACTAAAATGGTGTGAACAACACATTCATCTTAGGTGCTTTTCTTTTGATGTTCCTGTTATAATTACCTACTGAATATGTTGTGACATACATGTGAATTGTAGGAGAAGGAGAATGCCAAACCGTAATTGATAAAATCATTGTGGCAAACTGTTGAGCCAAGCATAACCCAGACTGTACAGCAATTAACAGAATTCCATCCTTTCTTACTTTATTACAGAGCAGCAGATGTCAAGATGTAATTAAACAACTTAGTGTTCCCACATCTGCAGTGGCAAAATAATATTTATAGTATGTGAACTACTTAGCAGTTAGACTTTTGTGTGTGTGTGCACGCACTTATCTACAGGAACGGGCTTCTTTTCACAGCAGTTCTCAATACCATTTGCAATTCAGATCTTTGTTGCTTTCCAAGTTGCAAATGGGGAAGTCAGGCAGGAGAAGACAATTCTCTTTTCCTAAAGCTTTTGCTTGAGCTGTGCTATCAAGGTCACAAGGAGAGGGAAAGAACAGCAGCTTGCCAACAGCACTAATGGCTTAGGGCAGCCAGTTACATAGGAAATAACTTGTGTTTCTGTTTGGCAAACCAAGAGGTAATGGATAATACTCCACAACCCCTCTGAAGCTATTTCAGTTAGACGGTTTTTTAAAACAGTGCCAGGACCAGAGCCTGCTGCAAAGCCAAGCACTCCTGTGTGGATAAGCAGGAGTGAGACTACACCAGAGCTGAGCAAAAAAATGTTGATTTCTGATAAACGAGCATCTGAAAATGCTTTGTACCTTTGCTTGTACCTTGATTTCACTCTTCCAGATGAAAAGAAAGAGAGAATGTAAGGAGGGAATGTACCTGGCTTTTCTGAAGACTTACCACCATGCCTTGTTGTTTTAATTACTGAATAGAATTCAAGTCTAAAACTCAAAGTTTCAGTGTCAAGACCTTTCTCTATTGAGAGTCTAACCTTTCTGTATTTATTGAAATGTGTTTCTTTCTAGTAACCACCAAGTCAATTAATTGCACAGTCTAGCTTTGTTGCACAGGGGAAACATGCACAAATCCACCCCAAAATTTTGTCTACAATTATTTAAAATTGTGACCAGACTGTTTTCTAGCAGTTCACTTGTCATCCTTGCTGTATTCTGATGAAAGGAAGAATTTCTAAACATGCTAGAAGAGCTTAATTTGTTCATAAATCTTGTTTACTTGCTTTGGAGGCACAGAAATCCACAGAGGCTCATGCTTGTGTGCGTGCTGCCTGCGCTGACAAAGGAGGAGTGGTGTGGAGTGGGATGAGGCTGTGTTTTGCTTTGAAGACAGAAGGAGTCTTAAAGATTATTTATTGTTGCTTGGCTACCATCCTTGCTTTTCACCTCTCCAAGGCACAAGTTGTGATGACAAGGAAGGCAAAAGTAGGTTGGTTTTTTTTTGAGAGCACTGTTTGCATTTATTGTTTAAGATGGGAGTTCTTAAGAGCTCCTGCTCTTCAGAACTGATATCCTAAGATAAATTGCATTATCTTGCTTTTTTCAGATGCCATGCTCTTTATAAAAACGGCAGATGTCTGTTCTGATCACCCTCTTTTACATATGTACAGCCTCCACCTCCCCCTTCAATCTCCTGCCAGCACTCAGTAAATCCATTTCTTTCAGGCTGGGATGTTATCCTGTGTCACTGCTGGAACTGAAACACACCTGTGCTCTCGGCATGTAATAAACAGCTGCCACTGTTTTAACCTCACTGTGATTTGGAGCAGCTGAAAGGGGATGTGAGCCTTTAGAAAGAGATACGGAGGAAAACTGAGGAATTATAAACCAACAAGTTGCAAAAAAGAAGCAATGGCCACTCCTATCTATATTAAAATGAATTTCAATTGATGTGTTTACTAGGTGTTCTGGGCTGGTGCTTATTTTCAGTTAAATATCAAGGAGATTTATGCTCTTTATCCCCCCATCCTACAAAATCTTTTCTTACACCCTTCCCCCTGCCTTCTTTTTTAAGAAGTTGAAGTTCTGTCTTGTTGTAGCTGAATCATTGGCACTGGTACACTCAGAAGTTTTATTATCCAGGCAGAGGTATCCAAGTATCTGTCATCTCTTCAAAAAAACTTCTGCTTCTTGACTGGCACATGTCACAGAACAGTAAGCTTTTTGCTCCCTAGTCTCCAAAATAGATACCCCTACACCCCATTTCATAATGCTTTGCGCTAAATTTTCAAGACGAAGTCTCAAGGTGTTCTTTTCTCACCTGCTGGCAAAGCTGCTTGAAGGCTCTGGCTCAGTTCTTCCATTCCTGATCACAGACTCTTGTCGCTGTGCTGCCTGGCAGTGGATGCAGCTGAGGCCACTGCCAGAGCAGTCACAACAAGAGGGGATGGCAGCCTGGGTGGGCGAGAGCCCCTTCCTCCCTTTATCAAGAACAAAACCTGACTGAGCTCATAAGGCTGGGATGTTGTCCCAGGTCTGCTATGCTCACCTTCCTAGGTCTCTAGCCAACTTAGAAGCATTCCTGATAAATTGAGAGTACACTGTGAGATGAATAAAGTCACAAACTGTTAGATGAAAGCTAACTCTAAAATGCAGACACGAAATGTGCCCACCTCCATATGTTCACACAGTCAGTCCCAAATCAGAGAGATTAGGGGTTGATGTTTTTTCTTTCCTTTTTATTCTGTCTGACTTTTCTTGGCATATGATAGGCAATACTGGTAGCTCTCCAGAACATGGATAGGAGGCATGTGTTGCTGAAAAAACTCAGCAACAAATACAAATCGAATAAATCAGACTCAAGCATGTCATCCAGGGTCTGGCAAGCAAAGAGATAATTAATTTGGGATTTAGGAGATAGGAGAACTTTCAATAGGAAAAAATTAAGGAAAAATCCTTAGAGAGTTCTGACAAATGTTAGAATAATTATCTTTATTTCTTAAATAAAGCTTGCCAGGTGCATAAACAGACCCCTAACCAGCTGAGCTGTATCCTTCTGCCTCATCTTCCTCTCTTCCACACCAACCAGACAGCAACGCTCCAGGTCCTGTGGCTCTCTGGTGGCAGCATCTCATAACCTAAGGCTGTTCAGCTTCAGCCACAATTGGTCAGTTTTCTACCTTCCAAAGTTTCAGCCATAACTTTGGCTGCTCTGAGCAAAGCAGATTCCTTTGTTAGAAAAACAACAATTAAAAATAAGTATTTTTAACGAATAAATAAACTTTTCTGTGAAATGATTTGGATAGATTTCTGTTAAGTGATTTCAGTGAAGCACTTCATCTATTTACAGGATAACTTAATATGTGGGACTAACATTTTCCTTTATTAGATCTTCTCACAAACTAATTGTTTCATTAAAAATTCATTTTGGTTGATTTTTTTAGTGTTGGATCACTACTTTGTTCTACAATTTTTAGAAGAAGAAAATGAAAACAGCTGAGACAAAATGGGGGTACGTTAATATGAAATTTTCCCCTGTGAATTTTTAAGTCTTTCTGTAGTTAACAGTATGGTTTTGAAATGTGGCAGGGAATTCATCTTGCAGTCTGCTGAATTTTGATTTCCCTGTGGAAATCAGGAAGGAATGGACAAAGTTATAAGCTATATGATGTTGCTTTTTGCACGAGTGAATGCTCAGGGCAAGGTGAGGTGAGCACTTGGCTGCAGGCAGCCGAGGACAGAATGCTGCAGTCCTTTGGGAAGAAAATACTCATCCCACAGACATCATTTGCCATCCTCTCTTTCCATTCCCATAGGAAGGGCAACCCCAGCTCTGCCTTTCTCCTTCCTCCCTGTTCTGTGCAGCAGGAGCACAGGTGACAGAACCTCACTCTTGCAGCAGTAGTACTCCATCTGTCAACACTATACAGCCTGGCATGGTGAGGACAGGCTCTTCTCATGCCAGCTCACATGCCCTTTCATTCTGCCATACTGCTTCAGCAGCACATTGCTCTCCATTTATTCTGGGTACTAAGTATAAAATCCCTACCCAAAATTTTCTATCCACCACTGAGGCGTTAAGTAAAGAAAAAGCCTTTTCTGTGTACAATTAGATTAACTGAGAAGCTAGGTAAAGTTTATACTCCCATAGCTGAGAACTGAGCTTCTGGTGAGATAAATTTATCAGGGATGATAAATTCCAGCCATATCTGGTTAAAAACAGCTTTTCTGAATGGTTGCTAGAATTTGCAGTTAAGACCTCACGTCCACATTTTGAGGGTCAGCTTTCTTGCATATCTTGTAAGGATTTGCTGCTGCTCGCTGTTCGGGTGGTGAGGCCCTGGCACTGCTGCCCAGTGGGACTGTGTGTGCCTCATCCTTGGAAGTGTCCAAGGCCAGGTTGGATGGGACCCTGGGCAGCCTGCTTTGGCGCTTAATTTAGTAGTTGGTAACCCTACATGCATCAGGGGGGTTGGAATTAGATAACCTTCGAGGTGCTTTCCAATCCAAGCCATCCTGTGATTTGATGTTTCTACTGTTAGCTTGGACATATAGCAGGAAAAATAAACCCTTTGCACATACAAAGATAGTACCTCTTGTAGTGTAAACAGGGGCTTGACTAAATAACTCTACTGCTTGGATGACACACGGATGTTATGTTATCTTAAGGTCATGTCAATTTAAAGGCAATCCGTTTACTAAGCAGCGTAGCACTCTGTATCTTCAAAATCAGACAACGCCTTTGTACATAAAGTGTGCCTCCAGTTATTATCGGCAAATAAACCTCTAGTAATGAGGTTTCAGATCTATTGGTTGAGTGTTGATAATAAATTCTCTGTGGAACTGACTTCAGCCCATTAAGCAAGCCTGCTCCTGCCATCGTGGTTGTTAATTTGATGGGACTGTGTCACATTAAGTAGAACAAACATGTTTTCACCCACTCAGCCATCCAGAACGGACATGGCTGTTACTCTAACAACTGGATATTGATTGGAAGCATTCACCCTTTCTGACCTGGGGCTGGTACATGAAAATTGAGCCAGGACTGATTAAGAAATTGCATGTGTTTGTGCACATGTGTGCTGTGTTAGCAGCACACATAAATCTTGAGCCTTTAGAATTCCCATCATGTTAATGCTTTGAGCATGAGGTCTGTCACTCATCTCCTGCAGGGACCGGGAAGCCTTATTTACTGCCAATTATTTATTTGTCTCTATGCTTGTGCCCATCTGGTCAGATCATGCTTTCAGGGTCTACTGCCCCATATCTACAAATCTGTTTAATTGCTGCAGTTACAATAAAAATGTTTAAGGAAATGTTGAAGAAATGATGAAATTTGTTTCTGGTTTTAATCTCATCTATGGAGTAGTTCAGTAGATGCTAAATTCAGAGCATTACTTTTGTGTGTTCTTGATAAAGTTATATATAATGTTTTGAATCTCCAAGAAATCCAAGAAATAAGAATGCTAAAGGAAAGAAAGAAAGAACAAAGAAAGGTTTGTACCCATCTATGAGAGCAGGATACCTTGCAATATAAATATTCAGCATACTGCACTTCCTTCCTGCAAGTTTCTCCCCTTTGCTTGTGCCGTGCACAGATTTTGACATGTGTTCTGTTGAGTTTATTTTTCCTACTATGAGTCCAAGCTAACAGTAGAATCACAGACTCATGGGATGGCTTGGATCTGAAAGGATCTGTTCATTTTTCCTGCTGTCTGTAAGAAAGAGAATTCCACCAACTCTGTTTCACTGCATTTTCCCAGCTTGACTATTTCCAGAAACAGTACCAAGGAGATGATAACTCCATTATAGCATTATCAAAATTAATTGTCCTATTAAAAATTATCAAAAATATAGCAAATGGACTGTAAGAAAAATTGCATTACATTACTCTTGCACTTCATCACGAAGAAAGAAGCAATGCAAGCAAAGCAAATGCAGTGCAGAGAGAAAAGAAGTGATGAAGTTTATCTGAATACAGAAAAGAAAGTTTGGGGATATACAATACAAACAGTACTGTTTGAAAGATTCTGCAAAAAATGGGGAAGAAAAAGAAGCACAATTAAACAATAAATGACGAGCTGAGACCAGCAAAGGAAAGGGCTAATCAAAAAGGAATAAAAGCACACTATGTATAGAAAACTTCCTCCTTAAAATTTTAATGAAATGCTTCTGCAATGAAATTAAAAATGATCAGTTCCATGGAAATGTTGTTTCCAAATCACCAGTTTTGATACTGAAAGGTCCTTTATTTTCCCACATTACTTCCAAATATTTGAAATTTCCAGAGAAAAGAGTGTTTGTAAACCCTTTAAGACAAATGTGTGGTTTAATAAAACAATGCTCTTTTATTATAGCTTGTGAAACAATGTAACTTGTGAAACAATCAGTTTCAGAAATATATTCTAACACTCTGTTTTGCAGCGATCATTGGAATTCAGCGGAGTGGACTGGATGATGAAAAGTGGTTCTGGCATCTCTGAGCTGGAAGGGAATTAAAGATTCATGGGAGCTGTGCAGAGGGATCAGAGATGGGAAGCACAACAGAATGCACAATTAGTCATAGGGGAGATCTCTGCTGCAAATTTAAAATAATCAATACATCACTTTTTCATTCCGTTGAATGGTAAACATATTACCCCAGAAAATTGTCAGTTTTATTACAGAACAGTAATACTGCAGTATAGTACCTACATATAATTATATATATAAAGAAAAACATTAATCACTATGTGACAAGTAATTAACATTCAGTTGTGTCTAGTCAATATTATTCTTCTCTTTTCGCTATATTGTTGAATTCTGATGAATATTTCATTGGGAAATTTTAGAGCAGTGCTCAGCTGCACCTCCCTGGTAACATTAGCATTTTACTTCATTAGTAGAGAGATGCAAAATGACCACTTTCATTTATAGCGAAGTTACAGTGTTGGAGCATTATTTAGCCATTGAGATCTTAGGAAAACCTTTGGTAGGTTCATAAAAAAGGAATTCTATTTGAATTTGTCAAAGCAAATGTAATCAATAAAGACTCTTTCCCCAGCACAGCAGGATTCACATCTGTAGGGTTAGATCATGCTCAGCCCTCCAGAGGTGGCCTTGGCTTGTACTGCCTGCTGAAAGAAGCCCTCATCTAACACTGCATCCCATACCATGCCCAAGCATTTTGCAACTGTGGCTGGTGGAGAACGAATCTATGTCAAGGAGTGTGCTAGCAATTAACCATGACAAACAACTCAAACATTTTTGTGCCTGTGCTGTGATGCACTTGGAGGACAGGTCTGGAAAGAGCTGTGAGGACGTGAGGACCCTGTTTCCCAATCTTGAAGAATGGATGGTTAGCCCTCGTGTTTATGACATTGACTCCTGAGGATTCATTTCACCTCTGGGATTACTATGAGATGTCACTTTAAACAAATTTCTGAGTGTTGTATTTCAGATTGAAGAAATACTTGAGATGAATGAATGAGCATAAAAGTAGTTTACATTCTACAGCTTTACTCTGAGCTTCCTGATCACATAGCAGAGATTTAAGCGAGAATAGATCTAGCAATAACAGTGCAAGAACTCTTCACATTAATATCCTCTGTGGTCCATAAGTGATTGCATTTAGCCAAGCTCAAGCCTTCTGTTTAGTACACTTAGAACTGAGCTTTCTTGACATTAGGTTTTTCAGGCTCTTAAGATGTTTTGGAAGAAACCAAAGTTCAAAATTATACAAGGGGGCATTTGCGTCACAGTGAAAAAACAGAGAAAGTACAGGAAGCACGGGATGCAATGTAATGCAGAAGCAACTCATCTCCAAGGATACCACATACTAACATAAATTAATAATATTTATTGTGACATGCTATTCAGAGATGCAGTAGTATTGAATGACCCTTATAAAATAATCCTTCCACCTTCTTCTGTCAGTGTTATTAAATTCAGAGATTTCCTTCTGGCAAATCCACTGAGCTAAAGCTACTTCCCAGAAAAATTGTCTTATCCCTGTTAATGAATGTCTTTCTGTTCACCTCAGTGAATTGCCTTAGATCAGATATGTAAGGAGGTGTTTTTAGAAAATCACAACCTGCTTGTAAACATTCCATGACACTTGGGAGATTAAGTGCAGTTGATGATAACTGCGAATTGCCCATTGAGAAACTGTTTGCAGTCTGTTCCTCCTTTCGCCTGTTGCCTTAATTTTTCATCACTTTATTTTTTCACTTTCACCAGTACGCCCTAATATGTCAACATATTTCTCACTGGGAAATCCAGAACTGGACTTTGCTTCAAATACTGTCTCACATATGCTGAATGAAGGGAGCAAACTTCTTTCCTCCCTTTCTGGCTGCACTCTTTCTAAAGAAGCCCAGTGGCCTGTATTTCCAGATGGGCATAGAGCTAGCTCACATTCTCCTTACCCACCAAAGCCTCCCTCTTTCCCTGTGCAGAGTGGTTCCTGGCCAACCAGTGCCCAGCCCGGACTGCACAGAGTTGTTCCATCGCAGGTGCTCAGCTTTGCAATGCCATCAGGTTCCCATGTTCCTCTCAGAAGTGGCCCAGACTCCCAAAGTATCAGTAGCAGACACTGAGGCTGATCCCGGAGCTTCTCTGTGTATTTTCATTACAACTCTACCACACTATTGATGTTTTCATTTTCAGAAGTGTCAGCGTGTGTGGAAACAATACATCCAACTTCAATGAAAATGTATTAAGCTGGGGAAGCCCAGCACTGATTTCAACTGCTCTGTATCAGTTTGATTAAATCCGTGCTGCATTGGTCTACCAATAACATTAAGTGAATTTGATTAAACTGGAATCCTTAAGACAATTATGAAATATCTCTTCAGTAATAAAATGTTCCACCTCTTTGTTTTTTATTTAATTTGGTTTCATCTGTTTAAAGGGAAAGTATTCTTTATGTAACAGTGAGCAAAAGCAGTCTACAAAGTCGCTACAGCTGTTTGTTCAATGATGAAAAACACTTTGAAACCATTATTAAATGGGTGTTTTGGAATATAAGTATGTGGCTAAATTTTAGGTCAGCATCTACTTTTGCAGTAGAGTGAATTCTGCATACAAAATAAGGAGAAGGAAGGGAATCTTTTTACTTGGTCTTTCTTTGCATTTCTTATATATCTTGCAGTTATGTAACTACTTTTAATTCTTTTTTTCTTCTTTCTTTTCTTTTTTTTGTGAGAATTGTGAGATTTTGTGAGATTGCAGAGAATATTCAGAACATGAATATATTATATCAGCGAAACTCACACATAGCAATTTTGGGTACCTGTTGCATGAGAGATTTGAATATGAGGAGAGAAAAAAAGATATATGACCCTTAAGCACTACAATTAGGTGGATGGAAAGGCTTTGTTGTTGTTTTACATGACAAAGCTAACTATGAATGCCAGTTAGAAATACCATTATTTGTATAACTTTCAAACAAGTATGCACATTAGAGCCTCATCAAGAAACATAGGTGAATTGTTATTTCAGTCCTATTCTTTTAAGGCGGTCACATACAGCAAATAAGCAAAGGCACAAATTGCTTCCTATTGCTTCTCTTTAGAGAGAGACAGTGAGACTTTCATTAAAGAAAATGGTCTTTGAGAGACTAAAATTTCAGGACAGAAGCAAAGCAATTATGTCAGCAATCTATCTCTAATAAAAATCCATACGAGCATCTACTTATCATTCTTTTTCCTGATTTTGAAAACAAAAATAAAGTTTTACCTGCAAAACGGAATGATGAATTACCTTCTAGAAAATGTGTGGATTCCTTTTCCTAGTGACTTAGTTTAATTTTTATTCACTGATTAAACACAATGCTCGTAAAGAAAATTAAAAACCTTTACACTGTGGATGCAGTACACAAATTAAGTGATTTTTTTTCAATGAATTGTCTTTCTAATGTAACTAAATCATTTTCCTGATTGTTGTTTTTTTTGTTGTTGTTGTTTCTTTTTTCTATATCCACAGAATTCTGGGTTCTGCTTGTTTTCCATGTACAACTTTGCATAAAAGAAAAAGACATAGCATGCACAAAAAACGTAAGTAATTGCTTTTTTTTTTTTTCCTCATCATTTACCATGTATTTTTGAAGTTATATTCAGCTGTCTTTTAAACTAGATTTTTATTGCAACTTGTGAGAAATGCGATACGATCTTCTATCTGGTAAAAAAAACTATGAAATAAAGGGTCTCTATCTCTTCAGGTGATAGAAGTCTTGTATCCTGATGGCTATTATGCTGTCTGAACAGGACTATTGGGCTTCAATACTGCTTAATTCCTTGCGAATGAGGCCTGCTGCTTGGCATGTCTTTTGGTCTATAAGAAACTTGCAATGTGATGTTACACATAATACTCTGTGAAGTGAGTTATGGAATATTAGCAAGTTTCTCCTCTGGTGACTGTTAGCTAAGCAATAAATCAACAAAGGATACCACAGAATGATGAAATGGTTGTAGACCATGGATATTACAACACATGGGCACTATCAGAGGACTCTAATCTCTCTCAGGAAGAGTAATTTATTACAGCAACTTCCTCCAAAATTCCCTTATTACTACAAAACTCATTGGGATGAAGCATTTGGCAGAGAAATATTAGCACTGCTAAGCAGATTGCATATAGTCCCTTCCTTTTTATGAATTCACATCAACATTCTCATTAATGAGACCTGTCACAGAGTACAGCAATCTCATTTTAAAGCAGAGGTGCAGTGAAAGCGGAAGAGTCATATTTGATACCACTTGGCAGTTAAAATCTTTCCTGTTACCCTTCATGATCCAAAGAGCATGCTTGAACTAGGTGCGAGCTTCTTTCTACATTCGGCTTTAAACAGTGGCCCTGTAATCCCAACTGAAGACACGCAAAGCATTCTTCTGCAGGCAAGATGCTCCCAAGCAGGGGCAGAAGATGAGAAAGTGGGTTTCTCGTTGTATCTTTGTCGTACATACAGCTCTCCAAAATCAAGTGGAAAATCTGCTGTCTTTAAAAGGTTTCACTGTTATGCTGTGCTGAGAGTTTGCACAACAGTAAGCTGCTGCAGGTGATTGACAGACACCACGAGGAGCACGATATACCTTGACTGGAGATAGGAAGAGAGATCTGTCATGCCCAAGAGGTCACTATACTCACACTGGACTGAACACAATTGGTTGTCTTAACAAGAACCTAGTAGCTGACAGTGGTTCTGTCAAGAAATACTTTTGCCTCCTGAACGGACAGATTTCCAAGACCATAAAAGTATCTTGGAGTGAGATCTGCCCCATATTATTTCCATATGTTGCTTTTCCTGAGGGAAAAAAACAGAGTATCTGCTAGGCCTTCGGTGAAGGCTGAGGAACAAAGACAGCTCAGAAATCTTTCCCACATCTTTCAGTATTATATAAAAAATGTAATCATGCTTCCTGAGCTGCGGATAGCCAAAGCTCAAATGTGATGAGGTATTCAACTAAAACAAGATAAATATGGTCAACTGAGAAATGACTTCTGTAAATCTAAATATTTAATCATGGAATGTACTGGGTATTGGGGTGAGTTCATTTTTTTGTTGTTGTTTTTTAGTAGTTCTCTTTGTATTTTTCTCCAAATGCTGCAATTTTTGAGGAAAGGGAAATGCCAATAGTCTTTTTTGAAACTACTTTAGGGCTGTATATGCTCTTTCCCCATTTGCCCAACTACAGGGACACTTCTCATGTGACCAAATGCAGCATCACCAGCATTCAATACACACTCATGGAGGCATGAATCAAACAGCATCATTTTCATGAATGCACATGTGAATATGTTTTAATGTGAGGACTCTCAGTACTTGTTCTCATCATGAATGTTGCATTTCTGAAGGTTGGAGGTCAGAAAGCTTCTCTGATAGATTGTGCTTGGAGGGCTTTTTGAGAAGGGGACTTGGAGACCCAGCACTGAATTTCACTGACGAACCGGAGTTGAGACAGAATATGAATTTATTGACAAATTCAGACCTATGTCCTAGAAACATTTACTCATAAACATAACACTGCTCCTTTGAGTAAAATTACACAAGAATGTCTTCAAAGATTATTTTTGTTCTTATCTTCTCTAGTGCTCAATATCTAGCCCTTTGCAGATCTTTTAACAACCCGTGTCTCCTGTAACAGATACTTCTGTCTACAAAATCACGTATGTTTCAAATTCACAATGAATTCATTTTTGGAGCTTCTGGATGCTTAGAGCACTTGATTTTTTTTGGCCTCTACTCTCTTAAATAGGCCCAATTGGGCAAAAGCAGAGAAGCAATCGTGCATGGATGCACAATCAGATTTTTAAAATATTGGCTAGGATACCCTTAACAGAAATGCCATAAACCTGTAAAAGAGTTACAGCTATTCCTGGTAGCAGCAGTAAAACTTCAAAAGCCTTCAGTCTGCCCTTGTCCTATAATTTCATCTTCTGTTTTTCCTTTGTGTATATTTCTCAAACAAAATGCTAACAGCAAAATCATTCCAGACGTATGTCTTCTATTAACTTGTTGAACTCAAGAATCTTATAACACTCCATTAGAATGATTTCCCCTCTCCCTCCAGTGCCCAGCTACAAATCATCGAGCAACTTTAAGCATTGCTAACTTGTACCTGGAAATACTATAGTCTTGAAGAAAAAAATAATAAAAAAAATCACTCTCCCTCCCCTTTCCTCTTAAGGAAAAAAGTTTAATTCTGAACTGTGGCCCAGAGGCACTGCTGGCTTCTGCTCCAAATTATCATAGATGAATTTGATAGCCTGAGGTTGTGTTAGCAGAGATTGATTGAAACATCAGTTGGGTTTAATCCTGCCAACTGGGAAAAAGGAATAAAAAACGGCAAGCAGAACGGTAACCCTGAATGAGATGATCAGTAAATAAGCTCTCCTAGAAATCAGAGATATTACATTTCACGTGAACTATGAACTTATTTAATAGAAACTGTGCTAAAATGTCTGTGATCCACATCAGGAGGGAATGCTTAATATTTTTATGATATTTTATTAAAGTAAGTCTAAGTTCATTCTTCAAAACCATGATCACACTTGCTATTTTTATGTGGCTCCTTGAAAGTATTTCCTTAGAACAAATGCCATGAATTTTCTTTTGTGTGAATGGAACTGAGCCTTCCAGTTAAAAAATGATGAACAGTAATTAGGATATAAATTATTTAAAGGTCTTGTAGTTTAAGCAGACATAAAAACTGGCAGGCAATTAAATTCATGGTAAACTCTAGGGGATACTGGTGGAAACAGGTGGAAGCCAGTATTTTATGAGACCTGAGAACAAGCTTGAGGGCTCAGGAGATGGTGGCATGTGGATGAAAACTGGCATTTTTCAATCTAATGCTGGCTTAACCAGATGTATAGAAAACGTTATTGCACTGGTGCACGTGTCCCCTGTGGGGTGGTGTGAGGCTAAAGCTTCTCATTTACAGCTCCAGATGGGAACCTCCAGCCCTCTCTTTGAAAGCTCTCTCTTGCCTCCATCTCTTTATATGTGTAAATAACTGTGGTGTGCATCGGCTTTGGTGCTCCGTTTCACTGCTACTGTGAAACCAAGCAGAGCAAAGTGTTCTGATAAATGAGCAAAGCTCGCCAGGATCTATGAATTTAGTTAGACAGGCAAAAGCTAAGCGCTTGAGTATATTGTACCTACCCTTCCCCCATAGAAACAGAAGACTTAGGATAGCAAATATTGCTAAAAACTTTCTACACAATGAAAATAACTGGTACTTTTCTATCATCTTCCACAAGGGTTTTTTAATACTCATTTGCCATTGTGCGCTAGCACTCTCACAATTAGTAGTCAGCTTACCTGGAAAGGGATGTATAGCTGGTGGAACATCTGCAATTATTTATAGGTTTAGCAAATCTATAGAGTGGAATAATCAATTTTATTCTTTTTAATGTCTGGCAATTCTGTTTAACCACAAACTTTTTTGTGTTTGTTGCATGGCGGTGCGATGCATAGAGATCTAAATGTCTTTGTTCTCATTATGTGTGTTTATCATTGGAAGCAAACCTTGCAAACTCATAGCTGTGATCAGACAGGCTGATTTAATGGTTGTGTATGTAATCAGTAATTTCTTTACATATTGAGAAGAAAAATTCTCTTCTGTGACCTTATGCCACCTTCCTATTAATTATGGGAGCAAGCTGGAGACACCCAAGAACTACAAAGCTACCAAAAGGCTTTCTTTAAGTTGCTGAGTATGTCTTTTTATTTTAGTACAGCTCAAGACATTATTTATTTTCTTGTTTGTTTGTTTTTGTTCTCTGGGCGTGGGAATGCCAAACAAAACAGTCATCTAATACAACTCGGCATTCTGTGACAGCATTTTTGAGTGCTATTGAGACTCTTAAAAACTTAGAGTCATAGTATGGACATTATTGCCTTCGTGACACTGTCTTTTTTCATTCTCCTGGGAGTGCTGGAAGTGCAACTCAACAATATAGTTTTTAAATCACTTCCCAGGATACTGCTTAGTTCCCATCACCAATGAGGGTCTAAGCCAAAGATGGTCTTTCTTTTCTGACAAACTGGAACAAATGCTGCACTGAAGACAGGAAATACAGCCTGTAGAAAGCTTGAGATTCCAGCATTTGTTTCTGTTCTATTTAGGAGAAAATCATCTAAGTTTTGGAATGTCTAAAATGAGAATTTAAAAAACAAACAAACAAAAAAGATATGCTGAAACATCTTATTTTGCTTCATTAATATGTATAAGAAAAACTACAAGCTTTCAGATTAGGAGTACCAAAACTGAATGTTCTATTCTTGAAATGCCCTTAAATTCTTCAGACAAATGATACTTCAGTGCAATCAGAATATTTCAGCTTTTTTGTTATGCAAGATACTTCCCTGAACAACAGCTTCATTTTTATTTAGTTTATTCTCCTTGCCAAATGTTCCCTTCTCTTTTAATGTCAGGACTTGGAAACAAACTGAAAAGCCTTTAGCTCTAACTCCAAGGCTGGTGTCCTGGATGGGTGATGTCATGCATTATATTATCTGAGTTGCTTCTTCTTCACTGCACATACAAAGCTAATGCTCTGACAGGTTGGTGCATCATAGTGAACTTCTCTTTTGTAAAAATATTTTCCTAGTCCCAGCTGTTCTACAGATTACAGCATCACTACTATTACAGGTAGTTAAGGAGAGGAGAAATCCTGATGTATGTAGCCAGTATGGCCTGAGCACATTCTCCCTTGGAAACTGAAAATAGCACCATTGAGGTAACTGTCTTTAATTGAATCATCAACATTTCAGCAGAATGTAATTCTTTACTATGAGTGGTGAGGTGCTGAACAGGCTGCCCAAGAAGGCTGTGGATGCCCCATCCCTGGAGGTGTTCAAGGCCAGACAGGATGGGGCCCTGGGCAGCCTGGTCTGGTATTAAATGGGGAGGTTGGTGGCCCTGCATGTGGCAGGGGGTTGGAGGTTCATGATCCTTGGCCATTCTGTGATTCTTTGATTCTGTGTAACCATGCTTCTCAGTTCTGTTCTTAATTCTTAATTCAGCCACTTTCACAAGAATCACAAACTTTCAGTTTTTTTTTTAAAGCCAATTTCTGGTCCTTATAGAAATGGAAGAAAACTAGGAAGTGTAATGTGATGACATTGTTATGATCCAGTGTCTTAGTGCCCAGAAAGCTAAAAGCAAAGCGAAACCAACCCCAGAGAACAGCTGACTGAACTAAATTTTAATGCATTCAAATTCTGTCATTCTATTTTTCCCCTAATCCCTTAGTTTTTAGGCTTGATTAAAAATGTTCAATTCTGGATTCTCAGATTTCGTACCCTCAAACATTGCACTGAAAGGTAGTGATCCCTTCATTTGGTAGGAGTGCTCACATTTCGTAGACCTGCCCTGGATCACCTCCAGGAGGCCTCCAGCACCTTTGGACACAGAGGAAGTCTTGGCCAAAGCAAAAACTCTGCAGCATTGCACAGAGTACACTGATGCTATGCATCTAATTGCAGTGATATTACAGCCTAACACTTTTTAAGAGTAGTTTTATTTCTGTTATGAACACTTCAAGTCATATTGAAATAAACAGGGACACGTGGAAGCGCAGATTTTGACTGTGTTATGCAGTCTACACATGGGGTTGTGCAATTTTGTGATGTAAAATAATCCTGGAAGCTATTAGAGTACTGTTTTCTTTTTATAATCCACATCAGATTTCTGCTCTAAAAAACATACTTGAAAGCTCCAGAACCTCTTAAAGAATTGATTATTTTTAGGTCTTTGGAGGGTGTAAGCTCTTTAAATCAAGCCATATTTTTCTTTTTTAACTAAACCTGGCTATGTGTAGCTATTAGTAATAAACTATTTTGCATAGCCAGTAAAAGCCTTTGGTTTGTATTATATAGCTTAACATAGAAGGCGTAGTGCATAGTTGAATACAACTCATTTTGCTACCAAGGAAAAAAATTGTATATTGTATTTTGAAAAAAAGTTAAGCTTATCACTATTCTCTTCTTTGCTAAAGAATGAAAATACAGCTTGAAATAGAGATAAATAATATATATTCTTGATGAAGAAATACTTTTTTTAGCTTCCTAGACATTGTCATAAATCTTAAGATATGGTTTTCAGAGCTACACAAGGTATTCAACTATTTAGTTTTTATATCAATATGAATTGAGCACAGACATCCTACAGACCTGGATTTTCAAAGCGCCTTAAAGACTGCTGATTCTTGGCAGATTTCTTCACAGATAAGGAGCCAAACATTTTAATGAGTATGCTGGCCATGGTATTTACAAGTACCACCATTCTACAAGCTTTTTTTCTTTCCACAAGAGGAAACGACATTTTAACAGTAGTGACAAAAGGGCAGTCACAAAAAAAGGCTCATTTATGAGTGAAATGGGTGATCAGGATATTGCCAAAGACACTATAGCCCATAGCTGCTATTCAGACCTTGCTATACTAGATGCTGCAGTATAAAATAGCCCATATTCCTAAAAGCATGAAATCCATATAGAAATGAAGCAGGAATAAAAGCATTACTATAATAGCCTCACGTGGGAAACCGAATGAACTAATTAAAAGGCCCTTCAAATGTTATCTATTAAAGATACCTTATTATGGTTTCATCCTTTGCTTCAATTTCTAGTTCTTTCAGGAACTGAAGTGTCATTTAAAAAAATTACTTGCGCCAAAATCTTCAAAAATATTTAGCCATTGTGTTTCTATTTAAGAGAAGTGTAATGATTTTCAAGGTCAGACTTCAGGCTTGATGATCTTAAATGCATTTGATTTTCAGTTGCACTTAGAGGCTACAGTGGCAAGCGGGTTTTGCATATTGTAATGCCTGCCCTGGCAGATCGTAACTTGATCGTTTGCTGCCACGTGGAATTCACTGCCAAAGTCCCTTAGTCCAGCACAGCACGTAAGTAGTAAGGCTTAGCAATGACATGCTGTGCAAAGATAAGAAGACTGAACAGGGAGCTGTAAAATGCAAACAGGAAATTATGAGAACTCATCTATCCAGGAATGAAAAGGCTCAGTCTGACCTGAGTACTGATCAGAGACACTTTTCTCAGTTCTCGGTTTTCTCTTGAAGTTTCCCTTAGAATCAAGCATGTCAGTCCTTCTTCTGAGGTGAGACCAATCCTCTTTCAACTGAAAGCAGAAGTAGATGCTCCAAAATCCAATAGCTCAGTAAAACAAAAACTAAGGTGGTCTATATTTCCTTATTTTGTCTACCAGACCTTAACTTCTTCCTTCCCTCTTTCTCACTTCTCTCCCTCTTCCCCTTTATCTTTCCATCCTTCTTTCTGTATCTCCCTTGCTCCCTTTCTTCTTCTTTCAGTCATAGCCAATAAAACAGCACGTAATAATATGTTGTCTGTCATTTCTGCCTGAAGCTGTCCCACACTGAGCTGAGGAATTAAATATTTATGTAGGACTACAAGAGAAAGTGCATGTTTGAGACATGCGAAAGAGCTTGCAGCCTAATTATAGTATTAAATTAGGAAGGGCAAGAAATATTTCTTATTTTCTATCAGTAAGTAATATGAAAAATAAATTATTTATCAGAGTGGGCATTAAGAATCTGATCTCCTTTTTCCATATGCCACTGATTGTGTTACTTACTATTCCTGGTTTTCATTTCTGGACTAAACTATTTATCTATGAACTATGTACTGCTTGAGTGCATTTATCCTAGAGTTTTGTACATGAGAAAGGTTTTCCTAAATTCATATTACACATATTATATACAACATGATGACCATTACCATTTAGAAATCATAGTATAGAGAGCCATGCCGTGTTTGGAACTCAGTAAAGAAAAAATCCACAATTTGAGATGGCTAGAACAGGAAAAGAGAATCCTGGTTTGTTAACACCATCAACCAGTTATTCTCTGGCCTCAAAAATAAATACTAAAAAAGTCCAGAGAAAAGGAATTCAAAAGAATTTATTGATTTCCACACAGAAGATGAATGTGTAAGCTGGAGATCTTCAACACAGGAATGAAGATAACAGAAGTCTTTAAAATTGTGCATAGCATGGTGGTGTGCCATTTGTTATTTCCAACAGCAAAAAAAAAAGTTCAGGACCATCAAATTAGGCAGGTAGGGACTGACAAAAAAAAAAAAACAACAAAAAAAAGTTTAGAGAGAAGTTGTTCTAGACCTGTAAATTTCCTTTGCTTTAGGATATTTTGGATAATAAAATACCTTGGTTGCTCTGAAAGTGATTTCCCACAACAGATACAAAGAGCACAATAGCACTATTTGATAGACCAAATTCTCAGCACTTTTTTTCCAACATAGTCATCAACATTAGCTATGCGTTTTCACCAGCAATGAACAAAAGCCTGCATGCCACCCTCATAAAAATCTGCTCCAACAGATGGGAACCACCGTCACTGTCACCACTTCTGACATGCACCAACCAACACCACACTGTGCTCACATTCACTGCTTGATCTCCACAGATGTTCAGCAAGTGTCGATGAATTTCAGTGAGTGAAATTTTTGACACCAAGAGGAATTCAATACCACTTTTCCTTCATTTGTACTTCCATGTCATGCATTCTGTCTGTCTGCCCCTCTGCTCCCACTTTTCACATGGCAACAAAATCTATGAGGTGGAAAGGTTCAGCCTGCAATACTGTACCACCAGCATCCTCCTCTGATATCATGGGCCAACATAATGAAATAGGAGGCATTACTTTCAGAGCAGCCACCATACACTGTGTTAAGAGGAGACAAGAAAACTATGTGGAACAGAGATTAATTGAGGATTACTCAGCGGACAAATGCCAGTAGACTTTGGAAATTTTCCAAGCTGAGAACTGTTGGAGGCTGAGAGAGTATTAATGGGAAATATCATGTGTGCCTGCTTGGTTTGTACTGTTCCATGGGTGCGCACTTCTCTTTACTGCTGGAGTCAAAGCTATCTGGGCTGAACGAGTGTGACTGTTCCTGTGTTCTTTGGTCCTTCCTTGCAATATGGAAAAAATGTGACTAATTTTGTTAGGATTCTGTGGAATTGATGAGATAAATTTGACAAAAAACTGTAGCATGAAAGATAATAGCAGTGAGGATAAAGCGTTCTAACATCCACTCATGTGTTCATTGAAATATACACGTGCCAACTGATTCATCTTGGTCTTCACATAATTTTTTTATATTCTTGAAAATTAAGGTGCAGTTAATAGTGTTTTTATCCTCAGTTTGTCAGTAACAGGAGGAGCAGCCCTAATTTGACTCTATGACTCGTGCATAGTAATTCTACCTCAGGAATTCACTGTGAAATGAAACCAAAGAATCCAATTTACTACTAAGAAAATCACGTTGTGTCTTCTGAAGACTAAGCATTTATTAATTTGACAGAACAGTGGATATGAAGCAATGTTGAGATGCTTCCCTTAAGAATATATCCCACAGTTACTTTTTCTTTCTTTAAAATAACTGCACATGTTACAGGAACTAGAGATAAACTTGAGTCCTTGTGTATTCACACTTCCAGAAAATGATCAATCTTAAAAGTACTTACTTTTCAGGTCCTCAGCATCCTTGTAGAAAAGTCTTCCAGGATCCCATTGGTCTGATGACTAGACAATTGGTATTCAGACTTCTGTAATTTACACGTGAGCTTGTACTTTTGTTCCTATGTTACACAGTCACAAATTTCATCCACCCCCCCTATTCCTGTTCCAACTGGCAGATGCTGAAGTAATTTAGATTTACTACAACTATATTATAAAATGTGGATTTTCTACAACTATATAATATATTCACAAAAAACAATAAGTGGTGGATGAATGAAACCTTATTTTTATGAAATTATGGACCCTTATTTGTAATGCAGATCATTCATAATTTTCTCCCCATTGTTGTTATTATCTTTATGTTCACTATGGTTCATTTTGAAGTCTCCGTAAAATAGTTATTATCAAAGATGTCTTTGAAGTCTCTCAGGAGATTCTCAGGTGTATCTGTGTAGGTATCTGGTTGACAGGTGGGCTTATTCCATTCTTCTAAGACTGAGTTTTACTCTAAGTGTAAACTGATGGCTATCAACATAAAGAATCAAAATAACAAAACATATTTTAAATGTTCTGTCATGCCTCCTATTGCTTTTTACCACTTGCCCACTAGCTCCTTTTTTAATCTTAACCTCCACTTTTGCTCTTGTAAATCATAGCTCTATTTATCTCCTCTGAGAGCTAGAACAAATACCATTGTGTTGATTACATCGGTGACAAACCAGTGTAAATTCCTCTTTCTTTGTGGCTCCTGGTGTTGGATTTCATATTACAGGACCTCAAACCCTTCTTTTCCAGACTTTACTGAAGAATTTGATCCAACATATGTCCAAATGATTCTCAAAGTCATCCTTGAATGTCACATTACAATAATATGTAGTTTATTCTTTCTTCGATGGTATTATTATACTCCCTTGCTTCTTTCACAATCTGGTTCATGGTAAAGAAAGAAAATCCCAGTGGTTCATTTTTTTATATTTTTCAAGCGTAAAGCTGTTTTTTCACCTTGTCAGCCACCACTGACATTCTGCAGTGCTTTAAGAGGTGTTGTTTTTTTTGTTTTGTTTTGTTTTGTTTTGTTTTTTGTGGATAATACCCTGGTGGCACAAACCCAAACAGCAGTGGCAGCAGCAGTAGAAGCTGAAGTGGTAGCAGGTTTTTTAGTGAATGAAAAAGAAGAACTTGCAGAACCTGTGAGAATGTGACCCATAGGAGGACTTGTTGCCAACTTTCTCTTTTATAACTTTTCCTCTTTCTTTTTCATTATATTTGACATTTTCCAGAGACTGAGTTTTGTTAACTGCAGGTAGCTCATGGCAGAGAACAGGGGATATGGAAAGTAGGGCTCTGATATGGAAAGCAGACAAAAAAAAACATGGGAGGGAAAAAGCTTTCAAACATTGAAAATATCATTTGTAGGTGCTTATAATCCCTCCTTGTCTTCAGATACTGATAGAAGCCAAAGTGCTCCATTCCTCTCAGAAATGCTTATACACAGAATCAAATGTCACTCACTTCTTCCCCTAATTTTTCCTCTTTACCTTCACTTGTTAAAAAAGCATTAGTCTTGGTTTTCAAGTTAGAATTATACACAGCCCTCTCAGTTGGGCTCCATTGCTACCTCTATAATCATTTCGTACATTTGTTTTTCCTTAAAAATCACTAGAATATTGAGAAAAGTGAAAAAATAAGTCATTTGGTTTTTCAGAGATGTTTTCATGCTAACACTATTACACCAGTGCTTACCATGCATACTGGCTTAAATCTAAACACTAGTTTTCACTTCTGTGGCCTTGAACAGTCAAAAGCAGGGTGTCTTACAGGCCATTTGTATAATAGAGATTTCAGATTGAGAGAAAAATGTCTGTACGTTTTCCTGGTGATAAAATCTCACCACCATTGCATTGCCAGGTTGTGTAGGTAAGCACAGGCAATAGCAGCAGGTCCATGTTGGATGCCAATGTAATTGACTGGATAAGATTTCAGTAGCTTTTAAAATGTTGTCATAATTTTGCTTTTTTAAATGCATTAAAAATTATTGGTGAACCTTGAAAGACCTAAAATGAAGATCTCAGAGGATTCTAATGTCAGATATAGAGACGTGAGGTAAATCTAGTCAATTTGGCTGAGGAGGCAGTGTTTTGGGGATAAAAATACAGCCACCAGACCACCTGGAGAAATCCTACAGATTAATTCAGTTTTTATTACTTTTAAATTTGTGACAAATCCTGATGGTAGACAGCAGTGGCAACATCACATCCTTTTTTGTGATGATTTTTTTCTATTTTGTTGCTATGAGACGTGAGGCCAGGCTTCTGCAGCATTCATATCCCCCTGCTCTTTTTAGTATATCTGGCCCAGTGTGCAGGAAGATTCTTTGAAAAATCGCCATAGCAGATGGTGAGTGGTGTTTGTAAGTGATGTGGAGCAGGAGAAGGAGAATGCTGGTTTGCCTTCATTTTGCAAGGTTGCCTATGGCTTTGTGTTGTGAGCCGTACAAAAGCTCAGTGGTCGCATCAGAGAAATGGGAAAAGGGATTAGATAGGTTCACTATGTCCTCCATCCGCTCTCTTCTTTATTCTACTCTCACAAGTGTAAGCAAACACCTTTCAATTAAGGTATTTTTCCATTTCTTCCGTTCTTTCACATCTGTCTCTGGTCACACGCTCACACAATGGGCATTGATTTGGATCAAACTGAATGATGACTGCTTCAAAGAAAAAAAACAACAAAAAGGAAGAGTTCACTTCTCAAATGCAGAAGATAAGGACGTACTCCTAAGCTTGAAATGCATTTTTACTGTCTGATCAACTGGGACATTTTCTTCAGACTGTGACAAAAAGGGACCAAAGCCCATGCTTTGCCCCTGGAAGTTGTTATTCCAATTTTTGAAAAAGATCTAGAATTTCAAAGTGCAGTTTATTCTGCTGTTGCAGTGTGACTGTCTGAGTTTAATTTAATATATACAGATGCCTTTTCAACCCGACAAATGCTTTCAGGACCGTATTGCAAAGGAAATAATCAGTTACTTCTGATATAATTCTTTTTGAAGGGTATGCAATATGTTTGCATGATACAAGAAATTAATGCAACTTCTAACTCAGGGCTCTAAAATCTGATCAATCATTTGTGCCTGCTTAGCTAGGTATGAATGTCTTTCCACCTGCAGATGCTGAGCTGGGGAGCTCTTGACACAATCTTTTCTGTGCTGATGTTTTCCAACCTGATCT
Organism: Lagopus leucura; assembly: GCF_019238085.1. Taxonomy (NCBI): domain Eukaryota; kingdom Metazoa; phylum Chordata; class Aves; order Galliformes; family Phasianidae; genus Lagopus; species Lagopus leucura. The sequence goes on along the minus strand of NW_024962284.1, from coordinate 1,876,586 downwards.
AATTTAAAATGTACAGAACAAAGAAATCTGTGTAAAGTATAACACAAGTTATCCGTGTGCATTTGTGCATGCTTCTTTGAAAAGATGCTCTATATCTCTGCAAGAGCTTAAGATCATCATGTGATGCAGGTATTACCATGGTAACTACCTGTGTGCATTTTTAACTTAACAGCACAATGAGAGGGCAAGAAGAGCTGCATAAGTTATTGGCAACACAAGTTACACCTCTCCTTGTTTTTTGTAGCTCTGTCATCGTTGTGATAAAGGCGTTGTCATTGTTTTAGGACTGAATGCTTATCTCTTACACATTAAATCCTAAGAGGGCATATCTGATTGACTCATTGGCCAGAATTCTTGCGTATTTGTGATTCATGGCGTGGAGAAATATATTTGCTTACACTTAGGAATGAGAAAAAGGAGAGCTTTTTTGCTCATTTATCTCAATGATAATCTACTAGTCATTCTATATTCTTCTGGGATATTTGTGCAGAAACAAACATATTTCTCACAGAAGGAATTCAAAGAATTATGTTCCATGACAGAAACCATAAACAGTGTTTTAAGCTTTTTCAGAAAAACGAGTGCAGAAAATTCACTAAGATTTAATTTCCTCACATAGAATTATGATGCTTCCTCATGCTACTTTCCTTGCAATGCTGTATTTTAACAGTTGTGGAACCTGAAGTGCAGATGTTGTTTCTTAATAGGAGATAATAATTGCATTTAGAAATGCTTATGTCCTAATAATATTCCTCCAATGTTTCTAGTATTTCTAATCTTATTTTCTAGAGTTCCTTTCTCTGGGTGGGACTCAGAGTGGGCAAGAGAAGATGTAGCATGTAATCTATTCACTGCTAATTTCTGTGATTCTTCAAGGAGCATTCATTGCATGTCTGCAAAGCCAAGTAGTTCAAAGCAGTTTACTGGAGTGCCCAGTATTATTTTGCTTCTAGCAATTCAATCCTTAAAGGAGAACAATAGAATTTTTATAAGTAGAAAAGTGTGTCTGCACTCTTGAAGGCAACCTCTGAAAGGAAATAGAGGCTTGTTTTACCCCATCCAGTTATTCAGAGCTCACTGTGATGGCTTAGTTCAAATTCTTCAATGCCTGTATCTGGATAAGTAAAGAACTGGTAAGACACATTCCCAGCCATTCAGCCACAATTTTTAGACTATGATGAGCCAAAGCTCTGTTAAGATCAAGAATGACGTTATCCTTAAACTAATCCAAGTCCAATCCAATTAGACCAAGTGGATGTATATGCATATACGTGCAAGAGAGCACAATGCTTTCTTTTCTTTGAGGTCTCTCAGGTAACAAATAGGAAATCTTTAGCACTGTTACCATAAACACAAAACAAAATAGTAGTTCAGCTGTAGCATATCTACACTTTTCTCCTTTGCTGTCTATCTTTCTTCCTATCCTGGACCGAGACAGGTGACTTAGGCATTCTGCTTTTGGTCACAGAAGTGAGACTGAATGATGGCACGCTGGACCAGCACCTTGGAACAGTTACATTTTTGTTAAATATCCCTTTGAGGTAAAATGTTATGATAAGTGCTGTATTCACAGCAATCTGTGCTTCTGTTAGCATTTTGTATTAAGATAACCATGATGTAACTTGAATGAGATAAATGGTAATCATAAAATTTAAATCCCAGTTTCCTGGTCACTGAGCTTCTGCCTTCACATTTGCTTCAGTGTAAATTCTAAATGCAGAATGCCAAGAAAGGGTAAGAAAAAAAATCTTAAATCTTCCTGCTTTGAACAGAGAGGGTCAGACTTTAAAAAATAAAATTGCTCTTGCTTCTTTCCCTTATCCACCATCACAGTTTGCCAGCTGCCAGATTTCAATCCCCCACAAGACTACATTAGTTTCTGACACTGAGACACAGACTCGAGTCATTCCTTATGCAAGATAACAACTAAAGGAGTTTTTCCTTGATTTAGTTCTAGTGAATGAATTAATTACAGTGACAGTGTCTGCTGTACATAGTAACTAGCTCCACTGGAGTGTCTCTATTATTACCAGCATTAATTTCTTTTTCCAAACTAGCATTGAACCTTAAGATCACAGAATGATTAAGGTTGGAAAAGATATTATGAACGACTAGTCCAGCCATCAGCCCAATACCACCACACCTGCCATTGCATTTTTATTAGAGAAAAAACCAATGCTGTTAGTCTGCTTATATTTGTCTTCTCCTCCCACTTAAGTAACCCACTTACGTAGCATCTGAAAGCTGCCACATGTGACATTGAATTGTCAGGTGCAAAGTTGTAGAGCATCAAGATACGTACAGTCCATGTTAGTGCTTTAACAGGAAAAAGAACCTTGGATGTGTTTGGTGTTTTCTCCTGTGTTAACCACTCTCTGAGTGCTGCAGAGACCTCTTGGAAGTTTCAGGTGACAAAAGAATGCTTCTCTGAGTGGAGAATTAATACAGAATTCTGCAAAAACGTATGCAAAAATATATTAAAAGATTCTGTTTAGGTTGCAAATAATTTAGGACTTTGAATATTTGAAAAACAAAAATTTAAAATGGCTTGAGAGTTCTTCCTGATGTTCTTCATCTGTACATTTTGTGTGTAATACAAATGCAAAATCTGTCAAGTGATCCTTGAAAAATGTTATTGTACATGTATTTCAGAGACACCAGTAATTCTTCTGTTACCAAAACGTTGACAATTAAGATGTTCTTTTAGGAGCAATTTTGAATATAGATACATATACACTATCTCTGGTAACTTTAAAAGGGAGAAATGAAACTAGATGGTATGACTAAGATTTTATCAGACCTCTAGTTAGACAGTGTTAGTAGGGGGTATATCCTTAAGAAGGACACAGTTGCCACTAAAAATTCTGTGGCAGATTGTACTATCTGTTGTTACACCAAGAGAGACTGGGCAAAGAAGTACTTGACCTTCTTTTTGTCTTGCAAAGGAACCAAGTGCATTCTGCCAGGTGAGGTAAGAAGCTGCATTGCAGGCGTGCTGCATCAGAGGGTGATACAATAGAAACACTTCTCAATGACCTCATAAAATATCCTGTTTCCCAGACCTTATAGAAGCTGCCAGCAATTTCAGGTGGCTCTATACAGTATCAGATGCTGCTGGGAATACAGCGTTTATCTATTCCTGGACTGCCCATGTAGAAAAATTGGTTGGCTGGCTGTCACTGTTAGCTGCCAGTGTCAATTTCTTAACAGTAAGCATTACAATGAAAATACTTAGATAGGGTAACAGTCTGTGCTTTGGGCAAAGATAATTTATCAACAAAAGGAAGATAAATGAACTAAGAGTTTTCCTCTGCATGTAATTAATGCCCTGCCCAGTTAAAATACAAATTATTCATAAAGGTTTCTAGAGTGCTAAACGTTAGTTCTGGTATATTTATGTGTATATCGACTATGTAATCTATATTTGCCCATATTTTCAGTTTTACTGAGCACTCAAGCAAAACTAAAAAGGCGTAATAAATGAACCAGCATCACTGTGTGTTGAAGATCATGAAGATATGTTCTGGAGAACCATGTCAGAGGTGAATGACCCTTCACCTTTTCCTATTTCATCTGCACGTTGCTGTCTACTCTGCCTCCACTGGGATGAGCATTTACATTCCACGCCACAGAGCAGCTGTCACAGAGCTCCCATTATTATCATTTTTCCTTTAAAAAGGCGACCTGCCACAAAACATTCCAAGTGTTCTTGAATCCTCATGTGACCAGAGTGATGAGTAGCAGACACCCAATTCTAAGGCAGTTCTGTTGCAAGGAATCCTCAGCACTCCCTAGCTGCACTCGTGGGTGGGCTCTGGCCCTACACTGCTGAATGTGTCAGTGCAATGCATGATCCAGGGAGGGATCCAGGGATGCATGTGCACTTATTTTTGGTGGTGCACATTACAAATTATGTTGCTGTGAATTTGCAAGATCTTTTATGCCAGAATCCTGACAGTAAGAATTTGAAACTTAAAATTGTAAATCTGAAAAGGGACAAAGAATTGATTTAATAAGCTCTGGACATAAGGAAAACTGTGCTGGTGAGGGAGTCCAATTAAAACTCAACAGTTGCCTCGTCTAATGTTGAATTGTGCTAAAATTTTAGTTTGAGCCAATGTTTCTCTCCACAATAGTGCAGTCTATGTGAAACTTTGCTGAAAAGAACTCAGCTTGCCAAAAGGAAAATGGCAACAGTTGTCACATCAAAATCCTGTCCTTGGTGCATAAGATGCTAGATGTGATCAACTTCCCTAGTAGAGACTGAGCAGTAGCCTGGCAGCATCCAGGAGTGACACCAGAGTCAGACCCCTCTCTCATTTGTAGGACTTAAAAAAGTAAGAGTAGCTATAAATATAAAATGGTGTGTGTAGAGTTTGAACTGCAGCACATCACACTGACAGCTCTTTGGTGCTATATATCTAATAGCCATGAGGTTTTTTATTTATATATTTTAAGTGTAGCTAATAGCTAGCTTTTCACTTTCAAAATAACACTTTCGAAAAGTTGATGTTAATAACTACAACATGGTTAGGCAACTCAGAATTACCTGATACTGACATAATTGTATTTTTCCCATCTCACAATACAAAACTGCCTCCAGCCTTCCATTCTTCATGTAAATAAAGGACAACATCCTCAAATTGTATACTTTGCCACTACATTTGGCAGCTTTGAGATACACAAGTGTTAGTGTCACTTACTATTTATTTTATATTCAGTATTTTTATCATTATTTGGGTGCCAAAATGTTCTTTGTCAGCTGTACAATATGTTGTTTTTCCCCTTTGCTGAGAACCATTCATTTTTCATAGTCTGGATTTTACAAACTGTATTTCTGATGAATCTTAAAATAAGTGAAATTTCTTATACTCTAGTGGCTCCTTGTGGAGTTGCCTTTTTCAGACTGAGCTCCTGCACAAGATTCGCAGGTTGCTGAAGGTTTTCATTCTGCATTTGCTTTAATCTGCATATAGTTTTTTGATTCTCAAGTAAATAGCTACAAAAAACAACCAAAATATTTGAGGAGAAAATTCCTCTGTAAAAGAGCTTACCAGTTTACTTATATTCATTTTCAATTTCAAGCTGATTTGTATCTTGGAGTTTCACCTGGATTTTCTTCAATACGTTTTGACTCATGAAAAAATGCACGTACTGAAGTCTTCAGAAATTTCAGAGGTATTAGGACCATTCTTATTCTTGTCAACCTGTCTTGAGTCATCCGAAGACAGGAGAGCTGCACTAAAAAAGCTGAATGACTCTCCTTGCAAGCCTTTTGCTTTGTTACTGGCAACAGCCAACCCGTTTCTGTCCATCTGCATGAAAAAAGTGAAAACTCTATTTCCCACAGCAAGAAGAAAATCTTTTGGAAATTGAAAATTACTGTAAAATTGAAGCAATATTAAATAGTTTAATACATTTAAACTGTGAAATACTTAAAAGTGCAACTTTCAGCTCCAGGGTGGCACTTAAATTTGTCGTATTTGTCCTCTGAAATTTAGTAAAAAATGCAGTTACATCGTTACCTTCAAACAGACAACTAGTTATCTGCATGCATCAAGGCAGACTCCCCATGCAGTTTAGCTAGTGGAGAATCCCTGTGATAAAAGATTCTGTGGGTGATGCAGCTTCTTATGGCTGCTCTCACAGCCCCACGAAAGCTTTGAATATGGATAGAGATTTGTGCTATTCCAATGAAGCCGCCTTTGCTCCCATCTCACTAAGCTATCTTAAATACAGAGATGCAGCCAGTATCTGGATAGTGAAATGCTGAATCCTGGGAATACTACTGAAGGAGTGAGCTGCCTTTCTTTTCTTTGGTGGCCATTTAATTACCACTTACTAGGGGAGAACTGAGAAAAAGGAAGCCGAGGCTACAGCAATATGTCATGAATTAAAATTACTTGTCTTTTTGACTTTTTGGACTCCACCATTTTGGTTATGCTTTTCCTACTGATTGGTAAAGAGTCTTGTATCTGTGCCAAATTCCATCTCAATATTATGAGGGGCATTTGGAATCTGCAACTAGTACCTGGTACAGAATCAAGTCTCCTCTCTTCTTTGATTCCTCACCAGGAGCCCTGGGCATGAGAGAGCTAGTTTGGCAAATAGTATTGGGAAATGAGGCCAGGTTGGAGTTAGGGGAGGTCTGGAGGCTGGGCTGGGGAAGGACAAGATTAGGGGAGGACAAGCCTGCTGCTGGAGAGGGGACAAGGAATTGAGACTAATGGCTGGGGCTGGAAATTGCAGCCAAGTTTGGATTGACAGAGAATGAGGCAAGAAGCAGAGATTTGGGGATTGGGCACTACTGTTCTTGTAAGATCAATTAATTCATTAGATAGGAAACAGTATGGTAACTGAGTCACAGGATCGCTAATGAAGGAGGGTGATGTTTTAGTCAAGACTGTTGAATGCCATTCCAATAAACTGATTTCCTTTTTAATTATTCCAAAACTTCTAAATTGCTGCTGGGTTATTCAACAAAACGAGCAAAACTTCTAGATATTCAAAAATTCTTGTTTTTAGGAAAATGCCATGAGATGATATGGTCTGATCTGATGGCATTAATGCATTTAGAACTACAATGGACACGGGATACTGCATTCTAAACCTAAGTAGTTTTATTTATTGCCAATTATTCTGAAAAATCAGAATGAATCTGCCTCAAATCAGCATCCTAAATTGGCTATCATCTTCATATTTTTGTACTTCGTTCTCAACCTACATATGCCATCAGGGCCATCTTCTTAACCTCGGTGCTTGAGGAAATGTGAATCAATATCTGAAGCACTAGCACACAGTAGTGATGAGTATTATTGAAAAGCGGATAAGGAAATTAATCATTCTGACTCCAAATCAGGATTTAAATGGGGTGATAACGTTGAACAAGGAAGATAAAAAAACAGATCTGATAGCTGCTAATCCCATTCATGTACCAAGTGACACAGAGGTCTTAAAAAAAAAATGCTTTAATGCATTGTTCCGGAATAAATCTGGGAAAGGAGATGACTTGTGTTGTGCTTACACAATTTAATTCTGATGTCTCCTAACTGTGAACACAGCCTGAAGATGAAGGACTGAGATGCACAGTGCAGCAGCACCAAGCACACAGCTGGCCCAGCCCAGGCACAGGGGAGCTGCCAGTGGAGCTGCAGCAGCACCTGGCATATCATAGGCTCAGCATGGGAAGGGGAGAAAGAAGAAGGAGACAGATATTGTCAGCATATAGCCATGTCATCAAGGGTTGCCATATAAAATGCCATCCGTTTCATTTTTGCTATATTTTCTTTGTGAAGGATTTTATCTGCTGCAAATCAAATATTAGCATGCATCTAAATTTGCCACAAGTCCCAGCCTCCCATCGCCACTGTTACTGACAATTCTGTTGGTTTTGCATGTATACAGGGAGAACAGTGTCCACAAACTGAAGAGCAAATAGCCTTTTAGGAATATAATGCTGATTTATTCTCACAGAATCACAGAATCACCAAGGTTGGAAAAGACCTTCAAGATCATCCAGTCCAACCATCCATCTATCACCAATAGCACTCACTAAACCATGTCCCTCAACACAAAATCCAAACATTCCTTGAATACCTCGAGGGTTGGTGATTCCACCACCTCCCTGGGCAGCCAATTCCAGTGCCTGACCACTCTTTCAGAAATGTAGTATTTCCTAGCGTCCAGCCTAAATCTCCCCTGGTGCAGCTTGAAGCCATTCCCTCTAGTTCTATCACTAGAGGCCAAGGACAAGAGAAGAGGCCAAGGATTTTCATACATTCAATCAATCACAAGATCAACAGAGAACAAATCAAGTTTGTTTTTATTGTTATTACATACAAGATAAAGAGTACTTCAGATACGAACTGAAAACTTGTTCTAATTAGTGCCCAAAAGCAATTCAATAATTCATCTGCATATATCATCCTGAACTTTGCTAATCATCACAAATTAAATTAATGGCCACGCACACCAGATGAAAAGACTCCAGCATTTTTCCCTGGAAGATATACACTATTTCACTACAGATGACACAGAGTCTCATGTAGATCTTACCCTGTTTATTCAGGTAACAGAAGCAAAATCAGACATAGTGGGATGTCAGGTTTCAAGCTATTCCATAAACACTTTTCCATATAAGCTCTAACATGTTGACATCAAAAAAGCTTTTAAAAGAAAATTACCTCTTAATAAAAATTATCCAGATCTCTCATTTTGGAAGTGATGGATGGTTTCCCCAAAGTCTTTGAATGCATAACATAAATATATACTGTTGCTGATAGAGTTAACTTTCAATTATCAGCAATACAATTTTGTTAATAGATTTCATTGTCTTTTATGACATTTGTTTTGCAGTGCATTTTAATGGTTACCTTTAATTTGCTTTCATTCATCTAGGGGACTCTTGCCTGTCTTATTACTTCTCACGCTTTTCTTTTCCTGTATGCTTTTTAGATTATTTTATGTGGTTCTTTCAGGACGAATGACATGAATTTGTGATTTCATTGCAGAAAAAGAAAGTCAACGTTGCTTGAATTGAAAGGAATGATAAAAGAAATAGCAATCTGACAGAGAATAATTAAGTCATACTGCCAAGATGTTGCTGTTAATCAACTTACGGATGATTCACTACTTCATTTTTGTAATATACTTGATAGTGATAGATTCACAAGATTAGAGGAATAAATATCAAAAAGAAAATAAGCATTTCCAAGCAGTACCTTCAGGTTTACTTGTTGGTCTGAGCTTTTTTTCTGATGACATAATGCCTCTGGGTTATGTGTTATTTGTTATTCTATGGAATTGACCTTCTTGTGTGGCACTGCCTTCTCAGATGGTAGAAATGCAGGTGTGTTAAGATGCCTTGCTTAACTGGAACTTGCCCCAGAGCACGTGGAACAGCCCCTGCTTGGGGGATATGACATGTGCCCTTCTCTTTCCTCGTTCTCCTCCTTGCTGTAAGGGTGTAACTTCTCTTTGCTTCAAATGCTCTATACTTCATGCTAGGTGATCAGGAGATTGCAGAAAGTTCAGTAATTGAAGGCTCTAAATACCTGCCTAGGATATGAGAGGCAGTTGTATCAGCAGCCATAGCCAGGAGCTGCTCTGGAGCTGATCTGCTCTTTCTGTGAAATCCTGAGAAGATAAATTAGTTTGTCTTCCTTGTGTTGAAGTCAGTGTCTTCACATCACGTTGCTCCCATAAGGAGCAGATCTGGTTATTCTGATAGACAGGTGGTCCCAGTTCCCCGAAGTTTCACATTCTGTGCATTAAAGCATCAGTTAGGGAATAGATCTTAAATAAAACACTGATTGTTAAATGTTCAGGAGGTTTGATGAATATCATCGGTATTTCAAGTTCACAGCAATTATTTCAGCTTGCATGTTTTCTGCTGAGCACTTTTTGTGTCCTCTTACATCAAATGAATGTGCAAGGACATATAAACCACTCACAAACCAGAGGATTTTATTCTAAATAGAACACCGAGTAATTACATCTAACAACATAAACAATAAATGATGGTTGCAGTAAAGCTGTCGTTGTATGAATGAGTTTCTAGGTCAATAAAGATACTCAAATACAAGGAAATAAATGAATTAGAAAATGCTTTTTCTAAATGCCTTTCCTTTGTTTTCATTCATATGTAGCAGAGACAAAAAAATATTCTCCTGTGAAATTATAGGCCCAAAGAGATAATTCTGCTTTTCTACATCTGTCTCTCTTGAATGTGTTCAGTACACAGAAATGATTGTTTTATTTGACAAGAAAGGTGTGTTGATTTATGAAAAAGTCAAATTTTGAGCTTGTCAGCATGACCCAGACTACATCTGAACAAGAAAAAGAGATCAGGTTTTAATTGGCTATGTATGATTGAGACATAAGGATAGGAACCAAAATCACCAAAATTATTTTTTCTGGTATATGATTTTTGTTTAAAATATTAAACATATTTAATTTTTAGTGTATTTAATTTTCAGATTGCTTAAAACAAACTGAAATGTTTTTGGAGAATATGTATGGACATATCATGTGAATTAGCTCTGATTTTATAACTCAGAGTGAAGTGATTATTTATATTTTTATTATTGAGTGGCTTATGTCAACAGTAATTGGGATTTGCACGTTCATTCAGTGCAGAGTACTGACTCGTGAAGCACAGTTGGTGTGCCAATGTCTAACCACAGGCCTATCCTGTTCTTCATAGTCCCACCCTACTGTACACCACCATGTTACCAACTGAGAAAAATCAATGGACCATTGCCTTCAGGATTCTTAAAGCAGAGCAGATGGCTGGGATTCAACTTGCAGTGCTATCACTGACGTTCTGCATAAGGCTTGTATACTCAGACAAGCAATTTTCCAGAAATAGAATTTAATTTGTTGCTCTATCTATTCAGGGTAAACTGTTGTGCTTTATTGATCTTGTAGGCAGACATTACTACATGGGAAAACACAGCAGAGAAAAAAGTTGAGCTGGGAGTTTCCAGATTAAAGCTGCAAGCAGTTGCATTGCTTGTTCTGGTGCTTATCTTGAAGAAGATTTTAATAATCTCTTCATAAATTCGTGTGGTTCATGGCCATCTATGGCAATTGTACTGTGTTGACACATTAAATTGATTATACAAGACAAACTCTAATTATATGGCAGCCTTCCAGTTTTAACAATGCTATCATTTGTTTTTGGAATGCTTTCTTATGTGGTTCATTTTCTCCTTCCAATCCTAATTTCGCTTTTCTTGACATCTGTTTTTGGCATTACAATGGCCTTTAACCTCCCAGGTGCTGCTGCAGTGTAGAGGGAGATAAATAAGAAGGATCATCATGCATGCATCAGGATTCTTCTAAATCTGGCTTGTATCACTCAAAAATGTTTTTCAAAATACGTGGATTTTTTGCCTTTCTCTTGATCCTTACATATCCATACATCCACTTTCATTTTCTGAACATCAATTTAAACCAGACTCTGTTTTTGTGGACCTTAACACATTTACATTGCATTTACAGTGCATGTGATATTCATCTGCGTGGCATAGAAATGTTAAGTCAAGCACTTAAACTGGCTACATAGAGAAGTGGCTGATGCCTGTCAATGTCCAAGAGGCATACAGATAATGTCATCAATAACATGCTGTAACTTTTGGTTAGCTCGGAAGTAGTCAGGAAGTTGGACAAGGAGATCCTTGTACTTGCCTTCCATCTAAACCTTTTAATTCTACTCTACTCCGTTCAGCATTTCCTGAAAAATATCATTTTTACTGTGTCAGTGGTAAGACTGAGAACAGGAAGCTTGAAAACTCTCACAGGAAGACTACAACTGTTTGAATGACTGAAGGAAGTTCCATTCTTCATGGAAGCTCTTCTTCATATTTCTTTTTCAATTGGGAACAATTATAGATGCTCTGAAGAATTGCATTCTGAATTTGGGGACATCCCTGAAGTTGAGGAATATTTTTAAGTCACTCATTCCTCTAGAAATGTTTGAACCTTAACTATATCACCTTAAGGATGGAGTAAATACCAAGGACCAATTTCTTACATTGAGAGAAAAAAAACAACTGATTTGCCTACCTTTGTGACTTGGAGAATGTAACAGTTGTACAAGATAAGAGGTACAACACAAAGAGATTCCTGCTAATATCCCTGCAAATGTGTTTTCAGGTCAGTTTTACAGCCCTGAAAAAGTTAGGTTGTTGTTCTGAAGTTCCTCAGGATCTCATACTTCATCTTCTTCTCAAAGAGAACAAGATCAACTAAACCTCTTATATATGATTTAGAGAACTTATATATGATTTAGAGAAGCCTAAGGGCTATCAAGAATGACTTCAAGGGTCTGGGGAGGGTACTGGATGGTGTGGGAGTGCAGGTGGTCTTCTCTTCTATCCCTTCAGTGGCGGGGAAGGACACTGAGAGGATCAAAAAAGCCCTCCTCATCAATAAATGGCTTAGAGGCTGGTGCAGGCACAAGAACTTTGGTTTTTTTGACCATGGGGCAATTTACTCGGCTCCTGGCATGATGGCTGCAGACGGAGCTCAACTGTCTACAAGGGGTAAAAGGATCCTAGCCCAGGAGCTGGCGGGCCTCATTGAAAGGTCTTTAAACTAGGCAAGAAGGGGGAAGGGGACAAAATGAGGGCTGCTGAGGTTCAGGTAGTTCGAGGTTCAAAAGTGAACTTGATGGGTGATGAGGGTGGAGTTCGAAGGGATGGAGTGTGGCAGGGGAATGCTGCCTCCCTGAAGTGTCTATACACTAATGCGCACAGTATGGGAAATAAACAGGAAGATTTGGAGATCTGCGTGCGGTCACATGGCTATGATCTCATTGTGATCACAGAGACGTGGTGGGACAGCTCACATGACTGCAATGTTGTCATGGAGGGCTACGTGCTTTTTAGGAAAGATCGGCCGGCGAGGCGGGGTGGAGGAGTTGCTCTTTATGTGAGAGAGCAGCTTGAATGTATTGAACTCCACCTGGGGGAGAGCGGTGTAGCAGTGGAGAGCTTGTGGGTGAGAATCAAGGGGCGGGCTGGTATGGCCGACACTGTTGTGGGAGTGTGCTACAGGCCCCCCGATCAGGAGGAGGAGGTTGATGAAGCCTTCCACAAACAGTTGGAAGCAGCATCACGATCCCAGGCGCTGGTGCTTATGGGGGACTTTAGTTATCCAGATATTTGCTGGAAAAGCAATGTGGCCAGGCATGTGCGGTCCAGACGGTTCCTGCAATGTGTTGAAGACAACTTCCTGATGCAGGTGGTTGAGGAATCGACGAGGAGAGGGGTACTGCTGGACCTTATTCTCACTAATAGAGAAGGCTTGTCAGGGAAGTAAAGGTCGGGGGCAGCTTGGGTTGTAGTGACCACGAGATGGTGGAGTTCAAGATCCTCCTGATCTTGAGTGGAATCCTGATTCCTGAGTGGAAGAAGTAAAGCAAAAAGTAGGATTGCTACCCTGGACTTTAGGAGAGCCAACTTCGATCTCTTTCGGGGCCTACTTGGAGCTGTCTCATGGGCTAGGGTGTTGGAAGGCAAGGGGGCCTGTGAGAGCTGGTCGGCATTTAAGCAGCTCTTCTTCCAAGCTCAGGATCGGTGCGTCCTTGTGAGGAAGAAATCGGGAAAGGGTGGCAGGAGACCTGTGTGGATGAGCAAGGAGCTCGTGCACAAACTCAAAGGAAAGAAGAAGGCCCATGAAATGTGGAAAAAGGGTCTGACTACTTGGGAAGAATACAGGAATGTTGTCAGGGTCTGCAGGGATGCGACAAGGAAGGCTAAAGCCCGCCTGGAATTAAATCTGGCAAAGGGGATAAAGGATAATAAAAAAGGTTTTTTCAAGTACATTAACAGTAAAAGGAAGACTAGGGAGAATGTGGTTCCCCTGCTAAGGGACGGGGGTGTTCTGGTAACAGGGGATGCTGAGAAGTAGAGATACTGAATGCCTTCTTTGCTTCTGTCTTCAGTGAAAAAGCTCCCCCTCGGGAATCCAAGACCCTGGAGGTGAGTGAGAGGATCTGGGGAATGGAAGACCTCCCTTCAGTCAGGGAAGAGGTGGTCCAAGAGCGCCTAGGCAACACCAATGTTCACAAATCCATGGGACCCGATGGGATTCATCCACGGGAGCTGAGGAAGCTGGCAGAGGTGATTGCTGAACCGCTTTCGGTCGTCTCTGAAAGGTCTTGGAGGACGGGGGAGGTGCCTGAAGACTGGAGGATAGCCAATGTCATTCCGGTCTTCAAAAAGGGCAAGAAGGAAGATCCAGGCAATTATAGGCCAGTCAGCCTCACCTCTGTCCCTGGAAAGGTGATGGAACAGCTTGTGCTGGATGTCATCTCCAGGCAACTGGAAGAAAAGGAGGTTATCAGGAGTAGTCAGCACAGGTTCACCAGGGGGAGGTCGTGCTTGACCAACCTGGTAGCCTTCTATGATGTTGTCTCTGGCTGGGTGGATGGGGGGAGTGCAGTGGATGTAGTCTACCTTGGTGTTTCCATCATTGCTTATTGAAGATTATAGAGATGTTGAGAAGAAACTTACTCAGTGCTATTTTAATTTGATAAGGGTGTGTTAGGATTTTTATCAATTCAGTAGAAAGATAAAATCATTCTGCATGAAAAAATTTCTCTCTTATTAGTACTCCAAATTTCTATATATTTATATACATATCATGTGATTGCATATGTGTATATAAACCCTATATGGTTCACATTCAATTTTAACTAAAGTTTTACAATTACATTAATGTTATAACCATCTTTTTGTGTATATGTAATAATTAATACTTTAAGTAAATTTCTTCCTGCTGCTGACTTGGTTAGGCAGTTCATTTTGTTATGTTGCTAATCTCTTCTGAAAGAAAACTGGTACAGGAAACAAATCTATACATATATAAATTTTACACTGAAAGCTCATAGTGTCACACTCAGAGCAGATGTGAATAAATCTGTACTCTTTACCATGAGGTGGGATTTTGCTAATCCAAATACAGCCGTACTGTTTGTCTATGTTGAATGCTCATCTCATTCGCTATTCCTGGTGCACAGAACCTGCCATTTGATCCTCAGGGTACAAGCAACACCTCGTCATCAACTCCTTGTCAGTAGTACAAGGTAGTGTTCCTCTTTATGATGCCTTGATTGCCAGTTTTGCAGAAAATCATTGCTTTTAGCTGCTGACCCCAGATAGTGCGAAGATCAAGAGCTTCATTTGCTTGCATACATTTGTGAACAGACCCCATGCCCTTGTGCAACAATGCCCAAGCAGAAGTAAGTGTAAAGGTATGCCAGTACTGAAAAGCTTCTTACAGTACAAATAAAGCTCATCCTGTCTCTAACAGGAGGGCTGGGAACGGAAACAGCAGCTTCCTGTATGCAGCTAAGAAAGCCTGCAGTAGGTTCAAGGATGAAAACTTGATTCAGTCCCATAAAAATACTGGGACAGATGAAACACCTCTTCCTGGATAATGGAGATCTCCCAGGAACTGCTCTCAGGAGGTGGAGCAGAGGTGGAACAGGAGCCAAGAGCAGAGCAGAGATCCAGATTCTACTTAGGAGACAAACTAGAGGGAAGTTCAGGCTTGAGCAGAAAAGCTGCTGGGTCATAGATGGAGGATGGCCAGGATTTCAGAGGAGGCTGCTCAGTACTCTTAAGGCCTGTAAGTGCTCTCAAGGTCTTGATGTGTGTTCAGAACAATATTAGGATAGGATAGGATAGGATAGGATAGGATAGGATAGGATAGGATAGGGTCTTGCTAGAAGATGGTAATCATCTTAAGCAATCATGCCTTAGACACAGGATAGCATGGATTTATCCAGATAGGTAAGACTATCGCTAGGAAGGGAATCAACAGAGTGGGGTCAGTTTGTTCTCTACGTTGCCTGGTAAAAGGGCAAGAGGCAATGGGCTCAAAGTGTTCCATCTGCTCAAGTTCCATCTGCATGTGAGAAATAGCTGCTTCATTGTGAAGGTTACAGAGCACTGGAACAAGCTGCCCAGAGAGGCTGTGGATTCTCCTTCTCTGGAGGTATTCATTGCCTGGATGTGACCCTGGGCAATGTATTCTATGTGATCCTGCTTGAAGCAAATGCGTTGGACTCAGTGATTTCCAGAGGTGCCTCCTAACCTCAACCAGTCTGTGATTCTGTGACTTCATCTTCTGCTTCTTCTATTCACAACTGTCATAAGCAAATCTAGAAAATTTGGCAGCTCTTCTATAAGTTTACCCTGAAGTTTATTTCCTGTAATTTGCGTTTAATGTTCAATACCAAATCTACCTTTCTTAATGCTTCTCTTATGGAGAAATAGAAGTATACTCTTGTGTTCTTACTTTTTTATAGACATGAGCTTGCCAGAGATTGGAGTGCTGCTCAGAAACATATTTTGTGTTGTTCTCTTATTCCTTACCCAGAGCATTTGGAAGAATGAGAGAATGCAACTTCATCTAAAGCAAAAATTGTAAGGATAATATATTTCTAGTGTTAAAATCCTTCCAAAGATGCATTTCTCAACAATAATTTTGTAACAACAAATACTGAAGATCCTGTCAAAGCACTTGACCTCAATATAACTCATGATGTAGGCTTCAGTAGTTGTACATGCGAACACACGTAACACATTTCATTCTTTGTCTTGCTTTGTGCTACAACAGGGTGAAAGAGTGCCAAACAAATCTAGAATAATAAAATCAAACACATTAATTAGATCAGATTGGATATACGTTGATATAAAATTAAAATATCTCTAAAACTTCCAGTGCAACAAAATTATTCACGCAAATAAATGCAGACAAATTCATAAAATGAGCAAAAGCAGTTGCTGTTAAATAGTTAATCTAGACCAGCCTTCACACTCCTTAGCAGCTCATCCTAAAAGGAGCAGAGCATTTTATCTTTCAGAGGCAGCAACAAAGACTGTGATGTTATCTTTTCAACATTACAGTTTTGAACTGTGACATTTATTCTGACTTCCACATTCATTCCTACGCTTAGCTTCATGCTGAAAGAGGTCTTCATTCAAATTTGCAGATATTCTTTTGTCACTACAATTCAACCTTTACCTTGAGGATTTCTTTTTCCCCACAGGAAAGTGTTTTTATGAAATTGGGTGAATTGAATTTCCTGATCACATCTGAAAGCAAAGTGCATTTTAAGACAGCTTTATCTCTGCAAGAAAAAATATACATTGACAGAAGGGATCTTACCAATATGAATACAGATATTTTAATATTGAGTAATAATACTATATGAGATTGTTTGAGAACACAAAGACGAACATTTGAAGCATATTCTAGCCCCGTCTAGACTCAGATTTTCTCATGATCTCTCTAATGCCCTGTTCTTCACTTAGAAAATAATTGATTGATAAATAAAAGTGTGAGTAAAAAGTGCTTTGTTTTTATTCAGCATAGTGAGAGAATACAAGCACAGGGTATCAGGTAGGGGAACAGAAGAGAAATAGCTAACAGAACATGATCAAGGGACTGTGAATCCTGATTCATAGTGGTAATTTGACTGAAAGAGTTCCAAAAGAGGAACACTGCATCATACCAGTGCAGTGCATCTGTGGAGCTAGTACGTGAACCTGAGTGCAGAGGAGATGCCTCTGGGCAGCAAGAGCACTGTTCAGAAGAGGCTGAATAGTTTAGCCATGCTCTCTATAACTAGGAAGTAGTAAGGGAGAAGCATAAGCATATTTACTGAGAAAAAATGTAGGAGTCAAGATGAAGGGTCATGCCTCCTCAATTCTTCTTTGCCCTTAAAATAGATCCAGCTGTTACTGCTTGTCTTCACTTAAACAACCTTGGCAAGGAACCAGTTATTTTCTCCATTTTCCTTCCTTCTTTCTCAGACATGTTTCTGATAATCGCTTCCTGTATATTTTTTATGTATTGGAGTCTGTGAAGAAAAAACCTTAAAATCTGGCGTGCTTCTCTTCCTTCCTTGTTCCATTTTAAAGAGGAAATAAAAGAGTCAAAGCAGAAGCAGACAGCTAGAAAGAGAATGTGGAGAACCTTAAGAATAGTTTAGCATTTGAAGTGAAGGGAAAAAGAAAATAAACAATGTGTTTTCAGAAGACAGAAGAGCCAGGTAGATAAACAGCTACGACATGAACAGTTTTCATGAAAGCATTCTAAAAATACATTGCAAAACACCTTCCTCATTCCTAGAAGCAATTTACTGAGCATTCCAATTAATATTTTTCTTCTGCCTTTCTGTTCTATTAAGTAAAGCAGTTGTTGAGTTACCATGGAACAGTGCACAGCTGAGCAGGGCAGAGTATAGTGCCTGGATTAAAGTCTTCCCTTTGTTCTAAGTAATTAAAAGGTGTCAAGCTAATGAGGAAAAAAAGATTACCTGTGCTTAATGAAAGGAAGCTATTGGAACAATTCCGTAAGATAGAGAATCTGTAAAATCAATCTGAAAATTAAGATTAATAGTTTTAATTTTCTTAAATAGTTTTCATTTTCTGAGCTGTCCTCTTGGTTTAATAAACACAGCAGTACATTTACAGCCCCTATTTATCCCACTTGTGGATCTTCTAGAATGTTTCCATAACAACATCACTATAGTCCATCAAGACAATGAGCAGGAACCCTGACTCAGCATCTCATGACTAGTAGCATACTGGTGAGAAGCGTGGAGCCCATCACTGTTCTAGCTGCTCTTTGTGGCCTTTTGTTCTCTTTGATGCTTTTAGCTTCTTCTGCTGAATTCAGGAGAATTCCTGAACAGGGACTGTTTTTAGAAGAAAACGTTTTTAATGTAGAATTTTTTGAATTTCACTGATTCCTGTAAGATGGACAAAAAGTGTTATGTTTCAGTTAAGGAGTTTTGCTGCGGGAGCAAGGAAGGAAACAAATTCCAAGGGCAGCAGTCCGTGATAGCCTTTCATTTGCTGTAGAGAATGCTAATCCACACTAGCCCTTAGGCTTATACATTTTTCCCAGTTTGTGTCGTTGGCTGGCAGACTGATTCTCCGGCTCTTTCCTCCCTCACACCTGCTCCAAGAATCCTTATGGGAGGAGGAACAAGAGCCCAGTGACAGGGGCCTGTCTCACCTCACTTCTATGCTGGGGCACAGGAGAGAGCAGGTAATGCAGGACACTGGGTATCCAGCACAGTTCCTAGCTGAGACTCAAATATCATCTCTGTGTTGACAGCAGAATTGATTTTGTAGCATGTAGAACACGAGCCAACTATGTTATAGAGCATCTAAAAAAAATCACAAGAAACTACAGCACTCTTTTTTATATAAAAGGATAAATATAGCATTTTATTAACACTTTTTGCAGCAACAAAAGTGACACAGTCCACATCTTTTTCATTAAACACAGCAAAAGCTATGGTCACATTTTACATCACTTTGAGGCACAAAGCAAAATATTTTTTTCTTAAGGTTAAGGTATGATTTGCATAAAAAGAAAAGAAAAAAGAAGGAAAGAAGGAAAGAGTGAAAGAAAGAGTGAAAGAGAGGAAGGAAGGAAGGAAGGAAGGAAGGAAGGAAGGAAGGAAGGAAGG
>NW_024962284.1:1821866-1857576 GCF_019238085.1 Lagopus leucura | reverse complement strand
GAAGGAAGGAAGGAAGGAAGGAAGGAAGGAAGGAAGGAAGGAAGGAAAAGGAGAATAAACAATCCTCAAGTTGTATATTGCGGTAGCAGGGTTTCCAATCACTAGCACGATACAATGAACAGACCAAGAATCCAGAATGGATTATTACATACAATAATTATCATTTGATTGAATTAGGAAATGGATCATTGTTGTCATTTTAGAGTATTAAGAAGTGGTCTGGTGTTGCTAACTTCAATTTGGTTCGGTTTGGTTTAATCCCAACAACCTCAAATATATACAACAAGCTGAATGAAGGTTAATAGACTAGAAGATTATGCACTTTGTAATGCATTGCACTTATTGCTTGGTACACTAATGTTGCAGTCACTGTTGAGTTATGCTGAAAAGACAAGCGTGATGCTTGTTGGCTTCTTTCAACCCAACACTAGTTGTTTGCCACTTTGGTTTATTGTGAGTTTATATTCAGTGTCCATTATTAATAGGTTTAATTGAAAGACAAATACAGGTTTTTTTATTATTATTTCAGGGATTTCTAAAATAGGAACATTTTCTATAATTACAGTATTTTCAATAAACTTATATCTATGTATATAACTGTGGCACAATGTGTAAAAATATGAATGCTATTAAGGGAAGCATAAGGGTTAAATTATTCTATGTTACCTCTATTGGTTTCAAAATATTCTGAAAAACA
Organism: Lagopus leucura; assembly: GCF_019238085.1. NCBI lineage: Eukaryota > Metazoa > Chordata > Aves > Galliformes > Phasianidae > Lagopus > Lagopus leucura. Next base: position 1,856,879 of record NW_024962284.1, on the reverse strand, counting down.
GATACATCCTTTTTCATAGGGCTTCTCTTTGGAATTTTTTTATAAGACTATATCTTTTTCTAGTTTATAGTGTGTTACTTTTTTCTCTTTAAAGACATGGGTACAAACTTGGAATATTCCGCAAAGAAATAGTAATAAAGCTTCTTTTTTGATAAAGAGATTTGACGGTCTGCATGAACAGTCAGACTTAACATTACATTTTTTTTCTATTAGTTGATAAATGCAGGGAAGAACATGACAAGGCTTATAATTTCATAAGAATCCGTGCAGAATAGAAATAAGAATTTGTGCCCAAACATTCAGTATAAAACTCCTAAATAATTCCATTATTCATCACAGAGTAGCCTGCAGCATGTAATCACAATAAACATACAATATGCCCTATATGTTCTTTTAGGCTTGATACAATTACCATTAAAGGAACTGGATCAGTCCCCTGTAAATGCCTAGGACTCAACCTTCCTCCTTTAAGAAAGTTCTTGTCTTAGACTAAACATACAATTCCTACATTGCACTGAGTAAACGCGTGTATTTAACACAATCTCTTTCAATACAGTGTAACAAATATTTAAGTGCATTTTTAATGCTAAGTAATTTTGGCTTTCTAAAAAGAGCATTAGATGTGCCAACTTGGTTGCTTAGTTGTGCTTTACTCTGTACTTATGAGTTTTATCTCTTGTATACTGTAAGAATCTAATTGCCCCTATAGTTTTGACCAGTAAACCCTTAAAACTCTAATGTTTATTGAACAAATATAACCTAATGAATGTGATGACGTCACAACTCATACAGATTGCACTTTAATGGTTTGTTGTTTTTTACAGTAAGACCTTCCCGCTTGATATGTGTTTACGTTTATACCACATTGTATTTCTGTATGCAAACAATCACAATGAATTTAATCACAAGCACTACAAAATATACCCAATATTTAGGTTTGTTATGAATAATCTCCTTCCTTGTAGTTGTATGAGTCTTGTACTTCCTGTTGTACAAATTCCTCTTTTTTCTCCCAACCATTAGGCCAGCCACCGTTGACTTGGGTTGTAGCACCATACGACTTGGTGGTACCATAATTTACATAATTTTGAGTAATGTCCCCTGTCTCTTCAGCTAGTTCATCTTCATGAATGAAGCCACATTTCTCTTCGCTTGTCTGCTCAGGGTCTGCCCAGGGTTGTTTCTCTCCTGAAGCAAATATGCCATAGAATATAACACCTCCATAATGAACTAAAGCAGCAATGAGGAAGACATACTGCCACTCTTCACGTGTCTGTAAAGAAGAAATTTGCTAAGTCAGACCAATTCATACACTTATCTAACTCTTCTGAGCTGAAAGATTTAAACTAGTGGTTAAGGCTGTGATGGCAAAACTAAAACATTTGCATATCCCATTTCCAATTAATTACGTACATCTTCCTTTGAAAATAACTATTCATTAGCATACAAAAGCGTTGACATTGTGAGCAAATAGTGAGTGCCACATGCTTCAAATTTGCTGGTTCCTGGATGCTCTCTCCTAGAGCTCTCAGTCGGTAACACATATTCTGGGTAAGCTGAGTAATGAAAAGGTCTTTTTCATGGAATGAGTTATATTAAACTGGAAGATTTGAAAACTGCATTGCCACTTACCTTGTTCTTTGTCATTGCTCCCACGATTATAGGGCATACCATTCCAGACAAGGTCCCGACTCCATTAGAAATCCCCATTAATATGCTGGCATACCTTGGGGCAATGTCTAAATGGTTGACATTGAATCCTGCAATGCAAACATCAGCAAACATTTGTGCCATAACCTGAGCAGTACTACACTTCTGCAAAGTAGTGTAAAGTAATTCACTCGACGGTTTTACTTAGATGTATTTTGGCTACTTATTTGCATTTATTTTTCTCTAAAAGGGTAACAGTACTTAAACACTCTTATGGTCCTCATTTTCTTTTAAAAAAAATCATAGAACGGTACCAAATATATTTTTCTTCCCCAAACTGAAGTTCTAAAATATATCCCAGTAGTAACTGTTTAGATAAACCAGAAGATATTTAGACAAACTCTGTATTTTCAGATTGTCATTGATGAGCTTTTCACACTGTCAGTAACCTGTTGTTTCTTCTTCCAGCCTGTGCCACTTCCATTTAGTACTGCCCATGTTCTTCTTTCACATGGACTAGCAGAAGGCAGTTCCCTACTGTTTCTGAGTGGTAGAGTAAAAAGAGGCTGTCTCTAAATGATTTATAATCATGCTTACAATCTTTGATTGTTTCCTTGCATTATCAATACCTCAATCTTGTTCAAATGTCTACAGTAACTATTTAAAATATCTTGAGAGACTTGGTTCTATATAAAGTGACTGAAGTTATTGTCCCCAGAATAAGTGCTTCAGTAAGTGAAAGCAGAAGCTAGTTCATTGGATATCAAAAGATAACAAAAAGAGAAAAGAAAGGTGTTTATAGCTGGATAGCTTTTAGAAAATAAGACACTCTCCATGTTCTATGAAAAAGCATTGAATAATGCGCAGAGGAAAAAAAAGTAAAAGGTCAGTATCTAAACAAAGACATATATGTAGGTGTTTGTGCATAATGTAGTTCATTTGTGCTATATGTTTAATTCTGAGGAAATCCTGTGGTGAGCATGAGCACCTCATGGAAAAAAAAAAAAAAAAAAAATTTGCTGCACTGCATATGGAAAAGATTATTTCAACACCAAAAATGACAGCGAGAAAAATAACGACATGATACTGATTGTAGTTTATAGTGATCACAAATAATATTTGAATTCAGAGATATGTTCTAAATTTTTGTCAATGAATACAAACGAAATGAAATGTTATGTCTCTTAAGATAAAATAATGCATTAATAACAGCAGTATAATCTTACCTGATATGGCAAATCCACTAAAGCCTACAGCAAGCACTAGGAATGAAATAGCCACTCCTTTACTGTGAGAATATCCCACCACAAGAAGAAGAGTTGCTTCCATACCAAAACCTTGGGAAATTGTAAAGAAAACCAGGCATCAGATTAGCACCCTCTCATGTGTCACAGACTTCATGGTGGTAATATTGCTCAAGAGACAGATGCAAAACATTACCCTGAAATGGAATAGAATCAGGCATTTCTTTCCTCCCTAAAAAGCTTGTATCTGATTATCTATATTTTATTGTTTATTGTTGCTTCCTGCCACCTTCAAACTCAAAATAAGAACTGTAATTAGGCTGGAACTAATGGGAGTATACCCTCAGCCTGTGATGAACTTTAAAGCTCTCATCACTGCCATGATTCATTTCTGTAAGTTTAGACTCTGAGAGGTGAGGTCTGGAATCTGGGCTCTCTTAGTGCAGAGGGCTCAGATACATGAGTATCTAAGACTCACTTAGAAGCTACTTGTAAGTCAAAAGAGCTCACCTGCTCCTGTAGTAATTGAAATGCTTTTAGAACTATCAAACATGTCTTTTGAAATTGGATGTAGGAACAGATGTGTTTATATTAATTTATTAACCACATCTACAACACACACAAAAAAAACAACCCTGAAGTATTAGTCGTATATATGTAAAACCATGCAAATTTAAAATATGCAGTACACTGTGTGCCTATTAAGTCTGTACAAGAAACTTTTCTAATGAGGTGGGAAGCCTTACCTCCACAGTTCATTATCTTTCTCACAGTGGTGGTGGAAAGAATTTGTTTGCTTCTTAAGAAGTCGGCAATTTGTCCCCCAATAGGGACAATAATTGTCATCACTAGATGTGGCACAGCAGATAAGATACCCACCTAAAATAATGATGAGAAATAACAGAGCCTAAATGGCAAGAAAACTGTCATTTTTCACTTTCAGAACCATTCAGACATTGTTTCTCTTTGATTTCAGACGTTTTAAAACTAAGAATTGTTGTTGCATTTCCCAAAGAGCAGACAGATTTTTAAGGGCATCCAATGCCTCGACACTTCGCATTTATAAACTGTTCTCACTGTTTAGATTTAAACCAGAAGCTTTTTTTCCCTGACTTTATAGCCTTTCCTTTTCAGAAAATTAATGATCTAATATGTCCAACCAAATTGCTGCATTTCTGTTGGCAGTGGACTTGGCACAGCATCACCCAGCAAAGCTAACATGTCCAGATGTGTGAGGTCTGCAAAAAGATTCCCTGTGGATCACCCTCGTACATACATTTTCCTTTGATTTCTCAGTAAAGATACACTGCAAGTGGCATCTGGACACAGGACCCCTCTGAGAAAATCTGCTTATAGTGAAAGATAACATACTAAATATCTGTTGGTGATACACAAAATGCTCTGCGTATTAGCAAACTAATTTTGTGATGACTGTCCCAAACTGTAATATATTTGTAGATTGTTCCTTCAAAGCAGTAGCAGGTATCTGTGAGCGTGGCTCCAGCTGCCACCCACTATCTCCTGTAACCACCTTGCAGATGGCTTCCTTCTGGATGTGTGACATTTTGTTCTGTGAATTCTGATTATTGTCTATATCTCAAAGCGTGTGCAAGGCCAAGGCTTTTGCATATTTCCTTTCTAAATAGTATATCAGCCTGTCCTGATGGCTGAAGTGAATTACATCAGTGTGCAGAGCAGATGCATTCCATGGGAATGGAAAAGTTTTCTCTGTGCTTTCACTGAACTTGTAGCTCCCAGTTAGCTGTTAACTATGAGTAAGTCCTGGTATTGCAATGACTACTGTGGGGTGTTCCTGAATAAGTGATAACTATTCCTTTACAAGCATCTGTCTACAGCAGATGAAGTGATGAACACTATGTTTTCTGCCATTGGTTACAAAGCTCCACATTTCTTTGAACACACTCTAAGAAAAAATCTTCTAGAACAAAATGACCAGATTAATTCTATACGATGTGACTGTTCTTATTGCATCCATGGCAGAAAATGTTTCAGCTGTAGCAAAGCTCTTTAAAATAACTCCAGCTACATTTACAATTCCACTGTATACAATTCTGAGGAGTCAGTAGGCTGGCCTGAAGTCTCAAGTACACGAACTAACAGATGTTTTGCTTTATCTATTAACATGCCACACAACACATAATGATTTGGGACTGAAATTCCAAATATTTTGTTTTCCATCCTGATGGAACTATCATGAATCATTTACACTTTTACTTTGATCTTTGCATGTAGTACAATATATAGAAAATGGTCTCTGAAGTGACACGCCAGTTCAATCCTGTTCCAGTCTTTGAACATTGGGACGTTATCAATCTGATCCTCTTTTTAAAGGTGGGCTTTTTTTTTTTTTTTTTATGTTATAGCAGGCTCACAGGGTTAGCTCAGAAGGCCTAATTTTTTGAGAAATTAATTTTGATTTTGAAGCCCATCTTTAATTTCAGGCTAGCTTTACATAATTTTGACAATACCCCATATTACTGCAACACTTTGGTACCTACTCAGTACACAATAATTACTGCTTGTAATGAAGATGCTAAGTCATGGCTTGATGCAGTGATTGAGCACCTGGTAGGAGGCAGGTCAGCTGCATGCAATGCACCTGAGTGAGCAGAATGGCTGGAGCCAGGATCCACTCCTTCCCAGACCTCATTTAAGAGTTGGCAATGGAGCTGAGGGTGTCTTGCTGGAGTTCCCTGTCTACCCGAGGCTTCTTTCCCTTATTTCTGTGTTTATGGCTGTTGCATTTGAACAAATCCTCACTGCAGCCTAAGACCTTGTATGTCTGCTGTCATTGCTGTGCTCTCCATCTTGTTTAGTGTGGTTCAGTACCACCTAGAATATCAAAAGTATGTGAATACTTGAAATATACAAGTCCTTATTGCTTTCAGAAGAGGGAAATCTATATTGGTAAAAAGCTTACTGTATTTTCCTGAGGCTTGTTTGATTGTGCCCCATTTAAGAGGCTGACTGAAAATTCATGAGCTAAGTGGAATGTTGGGTCAACCCTAAGGTATCATATTTTCCTGTCAACTGTTTCTCTTCCTAAGTAGAAGAAAGGATGCTGCTCTCCCCACACTAAAAGGAGGTGTAAGAAGGTGATAGGTTGGCAGGGACCTCAAGTCCTAATGCCCTGATAAAACAGGTTCCCTATAGCAGGTCGTACATGTAGGTGTCCAGACAGGTTTTGAGTATCTTCATAGAAGGTAAAGAAGGCAGAATGCAGAAGTTCTTGGGTATATTAGGGTGAACTTCCTATTTTCCAGTTCTTGGCTGTTGACCTTTGTACTATCACTATATATCTCTGAAAATATTCTGGTCTTGTCTAATTGCCTCTCAAACTTTCAATGTTTATAAACATTGATCAGATTCCCTCTCAGTCTTCTCTTTTCTAGGGTGAACAGACCTAGGTCTGTCAGCTTTTTGTCCTGTGGGATATGCTCCAGACCCTTTGACATTGCTATTATTTCACACATAGGTGCTGGTAAATGGCCTAGTAGCCACGAAGGATAAGATCTGAAACCTACAAAGAATAACCACATGAAAATGCAGAACATCAGGGTTTGTTTTTTTCTACCTATAAATACTACAAATGTGACTGATTCTTGCTTAGTGAAGATGAAAGATTCAGCTTGTTCTTACATACCTTGCTTATTTCAAATCCAAATACTTCCTCAAAGTAAGCAGGCTGACTAATAAGTAACAAGTAGAAAGTCCAGCTTCTACAGAAGTTTGCAACAATTATTGCATAGACTGGCATAGATGTAAAAAACTTTCTCCATGGAGTTTTGTATTTCTGAAACACAAGAAAGGAATACAGTCAATATTTTGATCAATAGTGAATATCTATCTCCCTTTTCTATTCCTACTTTTTACCTATTTTCTAGTAAGTTAATATATACACAATTCTACGTACTTGAATTCCAGTGACTTTAATTGTCCTAAAGTACATGCATCCACAATTGGATGCATTTTAAATCCACTTTAAATTTAATATAAAGACATAAATAAAAATTACACAGTACACAAGTGGGGAAACTCAGTGATCCTGATCTGTACCACAAAGTTCAGTTACAGATGCTGTTAGTTCTGTAATGTAAACATGAATACACAATGCCCAAAACTACATTTCCTTAAAAGAAATCTGTATCTAAGGTGTTACTTTCACAAGTACAAGTGTGCAACTACATGTTTTTTTTTTTTTTTTTCACCATATTATTACAAATTTTTATATGTAGAACTTGATCTCCAAAATTTGACTTTAGTTTCAACCAAGTCACAGCTGTGAAGCTGTTTGGTCGATATATTTTGCTTTGTTTTATGACTCTTTTTAAATGAATTGTATAATGAAAAAAGATGACAGATGGGCAGAACTACAGTCCTGCTGAGTGGCAACACCTCTCTGTGAGCTCAGGGTTTGTTCCATCTGTGTTGATTCAAGTGCAGGATCCAGATCCCAGTGAGTGTCTGAAAATTGCCTGAATATTGAGTTTTCTTCAAAAAAAAGTCCAACCCACTGGATAGAATCATAGAATGGCCTGGGTTGAAAAGGACCACAATGATTATTGAGTTTCAACCCCCCTGCTACATGCAGGGTTGCCAACCAGCAGACCAGGCTGCCCAGAGCCACATCCAGCCTGGCCTTGAATGCCTCCAGGGATGGGGCATCCACAACCTCCTTGGGCAACCTGTTCCAGTACTTCATCACCCTGTGTGTGAAAAACTTCCTCCTAATATCTAACCCAAACCTCCATATCTCAGTTTAAGACCATTCTCCCTTGACTTATCACTATCCACCATCATAAACAGCCATTCCCTCTTCCTGTTTATATGCTCTCTTCAAGTACTGGAAGGCTGCAATGAGCTCTCCCCAGATCCTTCTCTTCTCCAAGCTAACCAAGCCCAGTTCCCTCAACCTTTCCTCATAGGAGAGCTGCTCCAGCCCTCTGATCATCTCGGTGCCCTCCTCTGGACACGCTCCAAGAGCTCCACGTCCTTCCTGCACTGGGGGCCCCAGGCCTGGGCACAGTGCTGCAGATGGGGCCTCACAAGAGCTGAGCAGAAGGGGGCGATCACCTCCCTCTCCCTGCTGGCCACCCCTTTTCTAATGCAGCCCAGAACACAGTTGGCCTTCCGGGATGCAGGCACACACTGCTGGCTCATGTCCAGCTTCTCATCCACCAGGACCCCAAGTCCTTCTCTGCAGGGCTTCTCTCATGGGGTTTTTTGCCCAGTTTGTATAAACACCTGGGATTTCACAGACCCAAGTGCAGCACCCTGCACTTGGCCTTGTTGAACCATATCAGGTGTTCATGGCCCCACTTCTCCATCCTGTCCAGGTCCCTCTGGATGGCTTCCCTTCTTTCCAATGCATCGGCCGCACCGCTCAGCTCGGTGCCATCTGCAGACTTGCTGAGGGTGCACTCGATGCCCTCGTCTGTGTCGTCGATGAAGATGCTGAAGAGCACCGGTCCCACGACCGACCCCTGAGGGACACCGTTTGTGACAGGCCTCCACCCTGACGCAGAACCATTGATCACAACCCTTTGCCTGTGTCCGGCCAGCCAATTCCTAATCCATCCAACAGTGCCTCCTTCCCATCCACACCTCTCCAGCTTAGAGAGAAGGATGTGATGAGGGACCATGTCAACGGCCTTGCAGAAATCCAGGTAGATGACATCCATCACCCCTTCCCCATCCACCCAAGCTGTCACTCCATCACAGAAGGCCACTAGATTGCTCAGGCTCGATCTGCCCTTGGTGAAGCCATACTGGCTGTCTCAAATCACCTCTTTATCTTGTAACAAAGCTTCTAGGAGGATCTGCTCCATGATCTTCCCAAGCACAGAGGTGAGGTTCACCAGCCTGTAGTTCCCTGAGTCTTTCTTTCTCCCTTTCTTAAACATAGGAGTAATATTTGCCTTTTTCCACTCACTGGGGACCTCACCAGCCATGATTTTTCAAATATGATGGAGAGCATCTTGGCAACCACATCAGCCATCTCTTTCATAACCCCACGATGGATATTATCCAGCCCCATGCACTTATATACATTCAATTGCATGAGAAGGACTTGGATTTATTCCACTATGGGACAGAAACCACTCCCCACAGTGTCACCTAGAGGCTCATAGTCCTGGTAGACATGGGAAACCTGACCACTCGTGAAGACTGAGGCAAAGCACTCATTGAGTACCTCAGCTTCTTCTATGTCTGAGGAAGCCAGCTCCCCACTATCTTTCATCAGAGGGGGAACACTCTCCTTGGCCTGTCTCCTTCTGCCTATGTACCTTTTGAACCCCTTCTTGTTGTCTTTCACATCCCTTGCCAAGTTCAGCTCCATCTGTGCCTTAGCTTTCCTAATCCTATCTCTATGCATTTGGACAACAGCCCTGAATTCCTCCCAAGATACACAACCCCGCTTCCACTTTCTGTATATTTCCTTCTTTTCCCTCAGTTTAAGCTGCAGGTCCTTACACAGCCACGATGGTTGCCTGCCTTCCCTGCTTGACTTTTTCTGGGGAATGGAGAGCCATTGCGCTCTCAGAAGGGTGTCCTTAAAGAGCTGCTGGTTCTTTACGTATGCCATTTGTATACTTATCAAATTATACTTAAGAACATCTTGAGAACATTTTCATATGTAAACTATACATTAAAAAAATATTGCCAGTATTTCTAATTCCCTGTTTAATCTAGATTAAAGTTTTTTTTGCTTAGAGGAAATTCCTGAGGCTTGATAGCATGTCTCCAGCAGTTGCCTCTGTAATGGGGGATGTTCTTATGAATCTACTAGAATGTTCTATTTCATCTGGCAGTCTTTCCTTAAAAGCAAATACAGAGTAGACAGGATTTGCTATTTCTGATGTCCTGAGTTCCTTAAGGTGGTGCTATTCCTCTAGTTTACTTTTATGAAGATGAACACAATTCAGAAAGGATAAATTATGAACCACTTGAACTCAAGGTAGCATGAAAGTCTTAATAAGTTTTCAATTCCAAATGCAATTCTAGCTTTAGCTCTAGCTCTTTTTAAAAATGTATTTTACATTAGTAGAGAAAGACCAGACATGAATTCCATGACTGATCCTCTCGCACCTCTGTTCTTTTCATGCAGAAGCACTATTCACCAAGAAACCCTTCAGCAGATTTCAGATCATCCCCTGCCCCCCCCCCAGAAAAGTTCAATTGTTGTCTGTCTTAAAATATCCAACATACTGCTATTTTTATGTTGATTCATTTTGGTTTTATTTGTTTGGTTTTTATTGTTCCTATCTCATAGGACGTAAGTGTATGAATATTCTTACTTCCATTGCACCTAGTAGGTTGGCACTCTCTCCAATGCTTTCTTCTATGTATCGCCTTTCTTCATCTGTGATTGTGGGATGCTTTGCAGGACTCTCATACGAAACCAAAAGCCAAAACATGTACCAGACTATACCAAAGCTCCCTTTAGAATGGAGAAAAAGGCTTTCAAAAGAAATGCACAGTGAAGTAGCAAAAAAAGAAAATATGTGGATAATTGTAACAAATTTAAATTGCAAATGTTGTTACTGCTTCTCTACCAAATCATTCTAAGAGCCAAATCCTGTAAAAAACAATTCTGTAAGATGTGTGCAGAGCCTTGAAGACTTCTGTTTCATTTACAGAGTGACTTCACTCTGTGTGAATATCATTTATGTTCTAACATTAACTTGTACTATGCAATGATACAACTCCCCTTTTATGTTACATGTAAATGATGGTCTGTTCTGCTTTAAGCCACTATTGTTTGATTACTGCACTACATCTTTTTTTTTTTTTTTAATCTTCAAAGGACAAGATTGTGGCACTGTTTTCAACATAGTCACATACACCCTGAGTAGTTTAATAATTTTCTGTGATATTTCCCCTTAATTCACATCAATTTTTTGATTGAACACCCTTGGGCCATTTTTTTTTTTTTTTACTATCAGTGTAATTTAATGTAGCAGAACTACTGTGGGTAGAGGGGTGTACTCTTAAGTTACAGTTCTGTAAGAGTGATGTTACCTCTGAGAATCTGGGTTTCTATAGATTTCCATAGCAGGCTGCACTACTACTAGAAGTGATGGTTTTTCCAGTCTTGTTTGATAATGTTGCTCTCCTTTAAATTCAGTTCATTTTCTTTTTCTCAAGACTGCATTTTTAGATTATGGAGACATTCCTGTTTTGGAGGGGCCTCTTCATGGTTACTTTTACATCTCTACATGGGGTAGAGTAAGGTCATGCAATACTGGAGTGAGATGAGAAGTGCATACCATACACATAGAACACCGAAGACCACCCCGTATATTGCACTAGAATCCCAGCTAAAGGCATTGCAATAACAGCTCCTGCATAGGAACCTACAAAACAAGATATATATGGATGAAAAAGTGAGGAAATTAAGTCTCAAAGTACTCCTAGGTTACAAATGAAAGCGAGACAAAAATGGAAAGTTACTTACCACAGAAGGAAGTGGTTGCTAACCTACTTCTTTCTAATGGGGGGGCCCACTTGCTCCAAATCCCATGGCAGGCAGGGTAGGTGACCCCCTGGGAAATGGGCATGCCACAAGTTAGATGATGCTGATCAATCAAGCAGTTCATTTTTCTTTTTTGTGTGAATATTTGTTTTAACACTGCTACAAACAAGGTGCTGAGAATGCTTTACATTCCTACAGCAAAGTCTGAGCACAGCCACAGGAAAACTTCAGTTTCTATTAAAGCTACAGTGGGTTTTGTTCATCTCTCCTGATCCATCTCAGAGGGCTAACGGTGTAGATACAAAACATAAATATTCTTTTTTATTCTGCCTCCCAGTTCCCAGGGCAGAATGGTGAAGAAAAAGAGAATACAAATGCACAAGTATCAGAATCAAAGGAGGGACAAAGGATGGCCTTCCAACATTCCAAATACAATTTAGCAAATAGAGTTTTCTTTTCCGTTGCTCTAAAACAATCAAATAAGATCAACAAGAGTTAAAAAATATAATGTCAGAAGTAATTCACTATCTTTTAATGAACCTTTCTGAGCTCTTAAAGAATTGTGTGGTGTTTTTTGTTTGATTTAAAAGGAGTTACCTTTTATGTCTTTCTTTAAAACCACCCTTTAACTCACAATAGGAAAACTGCAAGGAAATCACTGCATCTTACAGGGTTGAAATTTTAGGAAATGTAATATGAAATATGCTGTGCTTTTTCCCAGAATTCGTGCTTGAGAACTACTGTGGTACTATTCTCTAAATAGTTATATACAGCCACTTTTCTCTTTATTTGATATTTTATTCCCTCTGAAACAGTAGGAAAATGTTGAGTTTATCACTCTCATGTTACTAAAAGCTCTTCAAATGCTTTCTTTCATTTTCAAAGATTTTATAACCAATTTAATGTGCACTTCAGTTTTTGTTACTTAAGATCACATCTTTTTAAGACTGCCATGATGTATTGTAATCCTTCCTCAAACAGTACTGCATGAGCACCTTAGATTTACCATTCCTTTCAGCAGTATCACAGTAATTAATGATGAAAGAGCTATTTTATTTTGTAGTTAAGCACTTGCATCTGTTTTTCTCCTCAGTGGTCAAGCACAATTATGTCCAAGCAAAGTACTTTTCAGGATTTCAATATTTATACACTTATAGTGCACATAGAACTTAAGTGCAAGCCCTCTAACTTCCAGGTATATTCTGTACCTTCTTTTTGAGTCTTAATAAACAATAAAGTGCATAAAATAAAGTGAGCTTGCACAGCCCTTGGGGAGAAAGAAGCAGGAGTCTCATGCCTAAAGTCTGAAGTAAATTTAAATTTAGAGGACAAGCTCATTCTTTTCCCCTCTTCAATCACTGTAGAACTCAAATTGATTTCATCAAGAATCTGATCAGAGAAGCTATGAGAGGTCAGAGTCTATGTGAGAATCTTCATTCATTATTACAGATTTAGTTTGCTGGACAGCAAATAACTACTGAGTATAACAGCAGTGCAAGGCCTGTGCAGAACAGGATTTCAGTAAAACTTCAATGTTAGTTCTTGCTGGCTTCTCAGCAAGGGGAAGCTTTTGTAATTTTATAGGTATAGGAAAATCAAATTGCTGTAATTGTAAAAATTGTAACACTGTACTAAAAAGTCAGGAGTAAATTGGAAACTTTTTTCCTCATCAAATGAGATGATTGCTGTTTAAATGCTAATAATCATTTGCCAGTAATTTTATTTTTTCATACCTCTACAAGGCCCTGCAGGATCCTGACAAAGATGACACACCCGTAATGCACCCTGGCTGCAGATGGTATCAACATGTTGAGGGAGGATGTCAGCAGTATGGCAGCACCAAATACTCTGCAAGGGTGAAAAAAAAAAAGTAAATGAAGTAACTTCTGTAATGTTGCGGAAGACTTATTTCACAGATGTTCACATACCAACACAAATAAGTTTAAATGTATGAAATTTACATAGGGAATATGCTAACTGCTGGGCCGGATAAGCATCTGCTTTCATTTGGTCTTATAGTCTGTGTGATAGCACTCAGACCAAGCACAGACATGCAGATATCTATTTTGCCTAGTGTCTTGAGTAAATACGTCTTGTGTAATCACACCTGTATCCTACTCTTTATACTGCTCCACTCTTCCCTAATTTTTACTTTTCTTTCAACCAAACCTAATTCGATTCTCTAATATCTGGAGAAATTAGAACTCCAAATGTTTTGTTAAAACAGGTAGCTGGGCATTAGAGAAACTCTCATAGGTGCTTTAATCATAAGAAAGTGGCAGCACGTGTTCACTACTTCTAAAGTAGAATCCCCTCTTATAAATGCCAAAGCAGCAGGAAGAATTTCAAACAGAGATGTAATGTTCTTAAACACAGGAGCATTTTCCATGGGGAATGAATTATCCTTTCTGTTGTTTTTCTCTAGGGGTCACTTACTCATAGATTTTGACTTTGACAGCTTCCCAGCAATTCTGTTGTTTAAAGTACATTAAGAAGTACAAACATGAAATGAACTATCATTTTAAAAAAAATCCACTTTAAACTGTCCATTTTCTTTGTACAAAGTCATGTAGTGCTAAGAAAAATCCTGAGTATGTGTTAACATTGTGGTATCTGATGTGGAACTGATTTGACAGAGCCCTCATCTGTTCAAAACTACAGCCTGATGCAAACACTTAAATAGCAAGCTGAATATATTCCATATATAAAAGTTTGACAAGTAAGAAATGGCAGCCATACAGAGAAACACTGCTTGGCACTTAAAGGAAGCTTCATTAAACAGCTTCAAACCCGATCTCACTGTGTTCCCTGCACTCTGTATCTGATGGCAGACACGATTTAGCTCTGTGTGCAGCTTCCTCCTGCCTTCATCTGGCAGCATGAGCAGTGCATTTGCTGGGCCTGACTGGTGTATGTGTTTGTGTCAGCAGGTTTGGCCTGACTTTGGTCATTATTCTTAATTTTTGTCTGTTAGTTGTTCTTTTGTAGCTTTGTGTCAGTGCGTAGCCTTGCTAGAGCTAGTATTAATCAGCACAACCCTTTTAAAGTCACTGTTCCTAGCAAAATCATGTTAATATAGAACGTGAATTGTTCTCTTTATAAGGATGAGATCTTCGAAATTGTTATGTAACTGTTTATTCAAGGAAATTTAGTATAGTTTTTCACTTCTATATCTGGAATCTGCTTCTGTTTGCCGCAGTTGAAAGCCGTGTTTCCTAGAATTTCTTTGTTCTCATGTTCACTAAAAAGTAGCTGTTTCCTTGAATCTGTTCCTTCCAGAAAATAAAGCAAAATGCAATTCAGAGAATGATCTGAGTCATATATCTTCCAAACAAAAGATCTTGCCTGTACTTAACACATAAGTACTAGTGAACATTCAGTTACACTGAGGACCAGATAATAGAAGAACTCAACAATGTTTCTTGGGCGTCAGCTCTCTCTCAGAGCCATGCTTTATCAAAATCTTTCTCAAAAACAGATCCGTAATTTTTCTTCCAAATAGCTATGGAATTGAGGTTAGCATAAATAAGAGTTAAATTTATGATTCTTGTCAGAAATGTCGCTCTAATTTGCATTCGAGAAAAAAATTAGAAACTACAATTTTAGTGCGTCTGCTGTAGAAAGCCCATTTCCTCTGTAACTCCCAGTCAATGGCAGATGCATCTTTCATTTGGTTTGCATTTCTTTGCATTTCTCAGTGCACACTCATAAATAACATTAGTTTTTTGCCTTCTTACGTTTATTCCCCCCCCTCCCCCATTACAACTGAATCCTTTTTCCTAATGAAGTATTGTGATATGCTTCTGCTTTTTTTGATACAGATTTCCTGTTTATTGTTTTAAATATCTCAGCTAACTATATTTATAATGATTTCTGGCAAATAAGAATGCATTTCTAAGGAATTTTACTCTCCCACACACCAAGCCCCTGAATTGTATTATTTCAGTTCTTACCATTTTGTTGCCTTTATTAAGCTACTGATTTTATGACTTCTTTACATTTTCTCCTCATCCTAACTACTCAATCATCTGCATAAATCTGATGAAAAAGGTCAGACAGATTACGTATATGTTAAGCCATGTTTTTCTGTAGGATCCCCGTGTTTCCATAACAAACAGACACGTAGTGTTCATGATTGTACTTACTGCAATTGAAAATGATTACGTTTATCTCTGAACAAACATGATTCTCTTTGAAATGAGACCAGCATGCAAAGGGACAAATATTCCTTCCTATCCAACACTGCACCATTCTTTTTATACGTGTATGTGTCTGTCCTCTTAATATTCTGGTATCACCTTGAACAGATCAACATGACTCTCAATGGATACAGTCTTAAGCTACCATGCCTTCCCACGCATTCCTTTGGCCATGGCTTCTGCAGCAACATGGACTTGTGCTGAAGGCTTTATATGTCAGGTACAAATATGCCAACATTTCTTAAAGAGGAAGCCAGATCCTGCTGTATTGTACTGAGACCAGCTGAGGAATTGCAAGTAGCTGTGCTGTTGAATTTTCGTTCAGAGGTGTCCATAAGCATTTGTTTCATGCTGGGCATGCTCTAAAAAACACAAAACATATCTAAATTCCATGGTATAAATTAAGAGCTTTAGTAGATTTAAGGTAAAATCTGGGAAAAACTGCAGCAAGCCACAGAGATGGAGCAGGCCAATGACAATGCCATTATTCTCTGCCTTGGCATTAGGAGGGAACTAAACTGTTGTGATATCCCTTCAGCAGCCCCTGGATAGGAGGGAAAATTTTTTTCTGATCCCAAAACAGCAAGTGGTTTAAATATATAGAAGAATTTATCCATGCACAAAGGACAAATTAATAAACATGGTAGTAGTATGTCAGGGAGGAGGTAAAAATGTAAATCCTAGCCCACAAAAGTGACTAGAATCCTTGAAAGAAAGAATTATGCTTTGCTTATCTATTTCCATTTCTAGACTCAGTAGATTCAGTCCCAAAAGACAGGATCTAACATTGAACCTCAGTGTTTTACTGACAAAAGCATTATACAGAGGTTGTGAGCTGGGACTTGGTCCTTCTGTAATACAAGTAGGAGTAACAGCAAAATCATATTTGACTAAGAGACATTCAGGATGGGAACAGAGGAAGGAAATGACTCTGACAAGTCAGGAGAAATACTTAGAATGGAATGAAGTTGTGGGAAGAATTAATCTTTTTGATTTTCAAGCCAGTTGGCTCATTTTCCTCTTTGGGGAAAAACTAAAGAGAAAGAAATGCACTTATTTTCACCTCTGGATTTCTAATCTCTATGAAGTCTCACTATTCACATCTGCTTTTTTCATGCAATCCATATTACATGAGCATTCTGCATGGAAGCGCATTATAGATTTGGTTACTTGGTTGAAAGAAGTGTCAGCTTATAAACTGAACTGAGAACAGTGGGAATACAGATGCTTGCCAAATGCTGAACACCAGATGGGTGACATATTGGGTTACGCATATGATATCTGAAATTAAGGACTCCTGGTTGGAAGCATCCTTTTACCCAAAGGACTGGGAGTGAAAATTGCTCCAATGACTCCATAAACCTAGAACTCTTTTCCCATGTGCATGGTAGGACTCAATTCCCCAGCTGTCAGAATCTAGTGCATTTCATTGATGTCATTCTTTAATGTCACTGAAGATTTAACATTATGTCTCCTTATTCTCAAATAATTGTGGTCTACTTTCATTAAAAATAAACTGTTAGACAAAATAATATGTCAAATCTAAAGCATATGGAGTACCTTAACTAATGTCCATTCTTTAAAAAAGGAAAAACAGATAGCTGTGTATGTTCAAAATAGTAAATTTAGCTATTTATTTCAAGAAGAAGGTGCTTTAAGACACTTAAATATATGCATTATGAATGAGTTATGAATGTCACGTCATTAAAATCCCAAATAATTAAGGAATAGTAAATGCTGGTCACCTAAGACTACAAAACAAGATGATGTATGCTTGGATGGAATAAAATTGGGAGCTATGAGTGCATAGAAGGTATCACATCAGATTTCGTTATAAACTAAACAAGTTTTCAGTGACTTTACTGGAACAACCATCAAGAACAGTAACTGAGTATTTTTCACCTCCGAAAAGTCAATGATCATCATTTCACCTAAAGCCTCTCTGTAGAGTAAGAAAGTTTGTTGTTGTTGTTGTTGTCATGATTTCTTAGGGGATCTTGAAGAAGTACAACATTTCATACTGCTGTGGTAAATTAAATCCGTTGTTCTGATTGAAAAGAGGAACCTATGGAAAATAAAACCCATATTCCTTTTTGTGACACACGACCTGTCTACTTCACAATTTTACAGTAATACTGATCACGTTATAAGGACTTGACTTTAATTTGGTGAATTATTGGTATTGAACATTTTATATAAATTATTATCTTCTCTTTTAATGCTGTCTGAACTTTTTTAGTGGTTCAATTAATTGCTTTTAGCACCTTGAGAATATTTCTTTGCATGGCTTTTTTGTCATCATCATGGATGAGTTAGTATGATCACCAGTATTTAATGACTCTTCATTGATGTGAATGCTTTCCCATTTTTTCCCACAGTCCTACAACAGCTAAGCCAGTAGCAACTGAGCACAAGTCTTTCATATAGGCAATTCTTCATACAAAATCCAATATTTGGCCACTAACGAACACAGAATATTTTTCCTGGTCTTAGATGAGATCCCTCTGTTTAGCGAGGATGTAAACTAAAGAGGAGTGAAAACATGAACATTTCTTGAAAAGCTTTTCCAGTGTAGCCTAAAAATATTATTGCCATTTCCTTCCTTACAGAAAATAATGTATTATGTTGATGAAAGAAAACTTATTTTATCAAACATATATTAAAAGAATCTAGGTCTTAATTGTCAAGAAAGAACATCTAAGGACGTGTGCTTGTCTGGGAGAAGTCCAGAGCAGGAGCAGCTCTGGCAGCTGCAGCTGTTTCACATAAATTAAGTTTTTTAGACTATTCTATCAGCTCAAGATTGCTAAAATTTATCTTCTGCTCTGACTTCACGGACTGTCATCTTTTGACAAACCTCCTACAAAGGGCCAGCAACAAAACATAGAGTTGATTATGCTATTTTTTTCTTTCTTTGTTTTTTTTTAACAATCCAAATAATTTCTTGTCTGTGGGGAGCTACAAGGCTGGATATTGGATTAAAACTTTTTTAATGTTTTTATTAGTGAAATTTTTCAGCAAAAAATACAAGAGCTGGCTGGAATGTCTGTAAGCATGCAAAGATTTATCAGGATCATTTCTTCTGCAGATCTTGCTAGCAATGACAATTTATCTTTATCTTCATTTTTTTCTTTGAGTTATCTGAATGTTCAGCCACTGTATATTTCAGATTGTTGGCAGCTACTTAACATTCCCTTCTTACAAGGTGTCTCTCCAACTATATTAAGTGTGATGGGGGTCTCCTAAGACTTTGATATAGAGCATTTTGAGGACTCAAATTTGCTATAGCTTGATCTGCATGTTTTGAAGATGAGCGAATTCCAAAGTATTCCCAAGTCTTATAGTAGAATAAACCTTGCAAGGCCTGACTGAGCCAAGTGCCAAAGAGAAATGCCGTGTATAGATTAAGCCAATGTCTGTCAGGAATATGAAGTCCCTTTTTGACCTTCTGCCTTCACTGAGTTCCATTATTACCGCTGGCACATAGAAGTCGAACAAAGTCCCCAAATACTTCTTACGAAGATCCATTTGTTCTTCAGAGATATATTTGATACAGAATGTTTTTTTGTTTTTTTTTTTTGTTTTTTTTTTTAAGACTTTGGCACATGATGACAGCATCTTGGTAATTGATGCTGGATGTAAACCCTCCTGGGCCATTAAATTCTGATCAATGCTCTTCCCAGCAAGTGGATTACATCATCCTTTCATAAGCAGATGAAGTTCCAACTCAGAAGTAATTAGCATGTGCCCTACTTATTTTGGAAGCATTTCCAGCTTGTTACTTCCTACATCTGATAGGTATCTTGCACTCATGTTGTCTTATTTTAGCAGTTCTCATATCTGCTGTCTAACCCAATAGCAGTCCTATCTTCTTTCTTTTGCATCACTAAGCAAGCTGGGCTATCTCCATCCCATCTTCCTTTTCTTCATTCATTTGATCACCCAATTAGCCCTCTCTCTCTCCTGTTTGAATTCAGCTGGGAAATCTCTCAAACTGTAGTTTTGTTTTACAGCTCATTATACCCATATATGTCAAGATAAAACTCAGACACATTCCTTCTAGCTCATTAGCTTTGGGTTGGCTTGCTCTTTAAATATGTAATTTGCTAGATCATGTTTCAAACCTAGGCCGTCTCATTCAAATTATCTTACTGAGTTCCAGGCCTTGGACTGTGATTCATAACTACCTCTCAATTTAGAGATATATAATGCAGTTATAAAATAAATCATTCATGTTCATACTTCAAAATATTTTATAGATCTGGCAATGTATAAACTCAGAGGCTATATTTGCACTGCCTGGTGGAGTGTTTTCTGATATAAAGACTAAGTGTTATAGATGACAATATCCTCACTGCTTGGGTTAAATGTGGATTCTTTCAGAGCAAAATGACAGCGACGTTAATATTTCTATGCAACAGCCTCAATTGCATTTTGTAGCATGAAATCCAGTGTTGATACTGTATTGGGCTGAAATAACAAAGCAGGTAGAAGTGATTGTGGATACTTGTTGGGAAAAGTGCCTGGCATTATCTATGCTGTGTAAGAGAGGGCTAGATTTTCCCCTCTGAAAGGTTATGAGGAATCATACATTCAGCAGGGATTCTGGAGAATGAAGACCTGGGATAGAGCTGGAAGAGAAGTTAATTAGCAATACTGACATATCTGGATGATATCTTCTATTCTGTATCCAAATAATTCAAAAAAATCTGCCTCTTGTGGACTTGTAGTAGTCCACTTAGAGTAACACATGTTTTTCTCAGCAAAAAAAAAAAAAAAGGAAATAATAGTTTAGCCTATAATGCTAATGATAAATACAGAGCTTCCAAGCAAATTTCTAACACTGTTAATGATGATTTGCTTACTTCTACATTATGTCAATGTAAAGAGTGCTTGTACTAACTTCTGAAAAAATTGTTTTTATCCATATTATATTGTGACAATTGTTTGTATTTTTCCAGCTGTTCCAGCTTCAGTGGTTACCTTCTAGACTGCAGACTGTGAGTAGTCAATTTGGAATATTTACATTACTTATGTGTATTCAGTGCGTACCTGCCATGTCACTTGCTCATTCCCTCTGTAAACTAAATAACCTAAGTAATCCTGATAATATTTCTCTTACTCTAGTTATCATTTCACTTCATAGTTCATGCTGATTACCCTCCTTGGGATATTTTCTACTTCAGTTTGCTTATTTGATATGAATTAAGTGAAAATGAACCCCATCTGGGCAGACGTTCTGCAATGTTATATCATCATTTTGGCTTATTTCTAGCACTGACTCATTTCTGCTTACTTTCTTAACCTTTCTACTGTGGACATATTCACCTTAAATGTCCACCATAACAGTTCATGGCTCTATGAATGATAGACAGAATGTAGTGGTTTTTTTCTGAATCAGGTCCTTCTTTTGCATAAAATGACATAGGGCTAATGAATCTGGGATTATGCCATGAATATTGGAGTGGTCAATGAACTCAGCTGCCTAGCAAACAGGCAGAATAAGCTACCTTTAACATTAGGAGGGAATGCTTATTCCCAAGTGCCAGTCTTTGGCTGAACAGAGAGAATTGAGAGAGAACACGGAGGGAATTGCTTATAACCAATCTATCCAGTAACAATCTGTGGCCAGAAGCCATAGTACAGCAGCTCTATCTATCTTTTTAAAAACATGATAAAAACAAGTTACTTTCATTCATACACGTGTAGAAGGGAGGAAGGGGATGTGTCTGTGTGCCTTTCATACTAAATCCTATTACAAGCCTTTCATGAAACATTAATATGTAAAAGCCGACCTCCCGTCATCTAATCTACTATAATAAGGGCTTGGGTACATTATTAATTTTTGTCACACATCTGAGCCCCCCTTTTATCAACCAAAAACCCCATCCAAATCCCTTGCTGCATCATTACATTGTGAAAACAGCTCCATCATTCATGACAGAAAAATGGAAAGACCCTGAGCCATATGGCAGAGGGAACAGCAGTACCAGCCACCCAGAGATGGCTCTCCAGTCCCCTGCTTGCAGTAACTGGTGCTTAAAAGACTCTGCAATGCAGTAGGGCAACAAAATCATCTCATTTGGGATTTTTAGTATGGTTTTTTTTGGATTTTTTTTTCTTTTTTTGTTCAGAATAGGCTGCTCTGTCTGGAAACAGACAAACCCAACGCCAGTGTCTGGGACTGTAGCCCAGTTAGATCTGCATGATTTTGAACTGAATCATCTCATGTCTTCAGAAGTTCAGAATTTGGCTCCAGTCTCACCATTCTATGGTTATGCACCGAGAAAACTGCAGCATATTATATCTACCTATGGCAGAATGTAAAGATGTGTGGTTGCTTGCTATTTCAGTTTATATGTTTTGTTTTGTTGTCGTTAAGACTAAGTTAAGGAGAAAGATATTATGATTTCAGTGACACGTTAATGACAATGAAGATATCTGGGTCTGAGATGAAATGCTCTGATGTACAGTTGTCTGAAATATCACTCAGTCTATTCATGAAAATAATCCTACTGGATTATGTGCTGGGTATGAGGTTTTAGCCCTTGATAACAAGATGAATGGCACTTGGAAAACAAGAATTTGAAGAGAGAGTTTGATTTTTATGTATTTTCATTCGGATTGGAATGTGACAATGATGAAGAGTTCAACAGAGATGAGAGATAATTGAGTTGTAGAGAAATTACATTAGAGAATTATCCTTAATGTGGATAGTGCCAGGATTTGTGGTTTAACAGATAATGGGAAATACCAGTCATTATCATGGAATTATAAGGCAATTCGTTATATATTTCTTTAACTAACTGTCATTCTATTCTGCTTTCATTAGGTCTTTGTGTAACAGAGTTCTCATGATCAAGTATATACAAGTTAAAATAGTCAGCCAGCATTGCTTTACCAAAAAGTCTGTGATTATTACAAATCTCTTTTTGAAACACTATTTGGCATCTAAAGTCAAATGTGTTTATATTCTAAATATGTAACTGCACACCTGGGAATGAATTCCTGAGCATGTATAATCTAACAGTGAGCCATTTCAGGGAATCATTCCTGAATAGCAGTATGTATGTGTTTAACCTGTTACTTTGTAAATCAGTGAGGAAAGATTGCCACAACATAATAAGGCTTTTGTGAGGACAATGGTTTAATTACAGATTTTCAGTATGTCTTTAAATTGTTTTTAAAGGGTATATCAGAAAATATGACTGGTTACTTTCAACGTTGCTCTTTATACCCCCATTTATCTGGCTGCTTCTTACTGATTCTTGTTATATCTTTCAATCTTTACATCTTTCTAAAACAGACATTTACATCCAATTTATTTTTTTTTTTTTAGCAGAGCTATTTGCATGTTTTATAATCAAATTATTTCCAACTATTTTATATACTGACACGCTGAATATATAGTTCCTGCTATTATTTCACTTTATGACACAATATTCTATTTTATAACTACTTCTGTGACTCTCCTGTAACCCATTTATGATTTTTTTAAAAAACTCATATTAATACTCTTACCCAAATTACTTGCAACAAGCCACAGTAATTTCCATTGACCTAAATACACTGACCATTCCAAAGACAGAAAAACACATAGGATTACACTGACTTCCTTACAAGAGGATCACATAGAATAGCTTAAAATCTCACTCAGCATGACAGCTTTCCAGAGCTTTCTCACTCCCTGATGGAGTGTATTATTTTGTGTATTATGGACATGTATTATTTTGAACAAAATCTTTACCAAGTGATCCTTAATATATCACCAGTTTGCCTGATCCATTTTTTTTACTAATGAGCTTATCAGTGTTCCTGAAATGGCTGATGAAATGTGAATGTAGCAGTAGGTGTTGTTTAAGGACTGCTTAGCATTATGATAGCAGTAGATATGTCCTTGGACGTTACTTGCACATTAATCTCTTCATATTAGTCACACTGGTAGAGTATGACTAGCCTAACTGCAGGCATTCACTTGGTTGTGAAAAACACAAGAAGGGGCTCCATCACACTGCATTTGACTTGGGCAAATATCCTGCTAACCTGGTGTCTTATACAATATACAGGCAGAGAAAAGCACATTCTTGGAGACAGAACATCCCTGGAATTGTTTTAAAGCATTTAAACATCTTGGCCATCATGTTCCATTTAAATCAAATATGCAAATGAAATTTGAAGACTACCAAAGCACTGATTCTTTTTTCTTCCTCTTAATAAGAGGTCTTCAGCTACTGAGAATTATTCCTTTTTAAAAATTTGTTAAGAAGAGGCAAAGTCTGATTAACCCCAGCCAAAGTTATTTTAATGACTTTGATAGAAATTAAGACTTAGTGTGTTTAGAAGATTGAGGGTTTCATGGTTTCTATTCATGACATAGTAATTGCATGATGATAGCCCCTCTGGAGAGAGCCATTCTCATGCTCACATGCAAACCTGTACTTTAAAAGCATTAAAATCAGACTTGTGCTCTTAAATGGCATTAACTGGCACTATGAGTAACAGCTCTGCTAATTACCTAGTTTGGATACGCTGTATTAGTGCATAACAGTTGAGTTTACATGTTTCCTTGCACTTTTTCAGGGAAAAATACCTATAAACAATGCAAAAATATCTCAGGTTCTTCTCACGGAAACCCCACTCAAAAAATTGAAAATTCACTGTGACTTTAGTGAAAAACACAGCACCGAATCCCCAATAATCTCAAAAAATATTATCACTTTTTATTCATTCTTTTGAGAGAAAACTTTGATATTACTAATCAGAATGCATTGTAATCGACAAGCATTTATCTTACTTTGGAGTTGTTCATCTGTTTTTGACCCTACAGTCTCAGAAGCCCTGAATCATTACTGGTTTTGTTCTTGATGAATATATTTACGTAAACATCTCTACAAAAACAATTCTACTCTCATTGCAGAGCAATATGGGGAGAAGAGAATTATAGAATAAGGCTGTACATAAATTAGTCTGTGAAAAACAACCTCAATTAAATACAAACTGTGCTGGATGCTTTGTGACAAAACACTTTCTCAGAGCTCAGAGCATATCTCAGTACTCTCTGCTATCATTATGTAATGCTTCCTTGATGGCAAGATTCATTGCTGATTGACCTAGAGAAAAGATATTGCTGAAATAAACCCTACAAACAGATCTCCACATTGAACTTCCTTAGTTCCTTCAGCCTACTGTGGCTGTTTGTACATTAATTTTGTTCCAGTCCTCCTCTGCAAGAAGAGTTCTCCAGCCTTGTAGCAAAAGGGAATCCTCTATTTCTACACATGACTGAAGAGTCACAAGTTTAAAGCTTCACTTATTGCAAATGAGGGCACACCTGAAGCCCAAGTCCATGTCTTTTGGAATGTGCTGAATGTTCCTTCTTTCTATGGAAGTAAACAAAGGTTGACAGGTTCACTGACCTGGGTTTGTTTAGTCTCTTTTTTCATGTAATTAGTGATAGAACTAGAAGGAATGGCCTCAAGTTATGCTAGGGGAGATTCAGGTTAGATATGAGGAAAAATTTATTCTCCAAAAGAGTGGTCAGGAACTGGAATGGGCTGCCCAGAGAGGTGTTTGAGTCACCATCTGCAGAAGTGTTCAAGAAACGTTTAGATGTTGTGCTAATGGATGTGATTTCGTGAGGAAGTATTGGTAGCTGCTGTACAGCTTATCTGGATGATCTTGGAGGTCTTTTCCAACTTTGATTCCCTGATTTTAAGTGCCACTGACCACTGGCAAAGTAAGTGCTCATGAGAAGTATTTCTCTGTGCTCTCTGGAATTTTACAAGGTGGTTTTATCTGATCACATTGGTTCTACAGCAGCATAAACCTTCTATAATTTATACCTAAAATAAAGCATTTTCCTAAATGCTTTACTATAGCAAACTATATAAAAGACTATAACAAAATTGTCAGTGATGAATACTAATTGAGACCAAAGCTATCTACAGCAAATTTCTGAGAAACTCCATTTACTACTTAAAAATCTGTAAATCACTGTATATGTGTAAATTGCTATATGTGATGTGTCAGAAGTACTGGGGGCCTATGCATGATAAGAGCAATGGTTCAAAGCAGAACAGAATGTCTGTGCAGCAGGAGCCTTGAGTTCTAGTTAGCAAAGAATCTCAGTTAAATGCTACCCATTTACAGGCTCCATTGAAAAGAAAATATATTAGAGAGTTCAGAGCTCAGTGTTGCTAATTCTTGATTGGCAGGAGGCATTTTAAAATAAGGGTGGAATCAAAACAAAAGGTTTCAGCCGAGCTTGAAATGACTGCCCTGTGTGTAGAAAGGTTTACTTGATACCACCGGAGGGTCATTTCTTCTATGTGTTATGTCTTAGTGACACTT
The DNA here is from genome assembly GCF_019238085.1 of Lagopus leucura. Classification (NCBI taxonomy): domain Eukaryota; kingdom Metazoa; phylum Chordata; class Aves; order Galliformes; family Phasianidae; genus Lagopus; species Lagopus leucura. Next base: position 1,830,939 of record NW_024962284.1, on the reverse strand, counting down.
TCATGTTCTATCAACCCAATCTCTATAATTGGTTGCTAGACTGAATCCTAATGTCAAACAAACTCAGTCCTGTGCACTTTGCTACTCCCTGTTAACCAATAAAGCTCACAAAACACACCTTAACCCTCTTCCCAGTTTCCATCCTCGAGACTCTTGACACTTGGGAATCAGTTTTTCATTCACACTATCATCTTTTGATACAACAATTATTTTTTTCCACTCTTGGGGAATGAATTACTCTCCCTCTTGAAAAATCTGGATTTTTTCTTCAACTAAGAACTGTTCCTCATAGCTTGTCTCCAATCTGGAGATGCTATCGTAGAGACTTATTTTTTATGTGGAGGACATCTGACGTTATATTTTCTATATAAATTCAAATTTGCCCTTAGTGCGAAGGAAACTGTTGATTCACAAATTCAGTGATGCTTAAAATAATTTTAAAAATGTCTTGTCTGTCATCCAGCATAGTTTGAATGGATCGGCTGAGGCTGAAGAATATATAAAACAACAGAACTTTACAGCTTATGATGTGATATAGCTTCTAATGGTACTTTAGGCTCCCTGACTTCTTCTGATGTGGGGTTTCTTGCAAAAGGTATAGACACCAAGCTTTGCACCTTATTTTGAGTGTCATGTGACCCTACAGCAATCCCCTTCATTTCAAGCTGAATATATACAGATATCAAAATCTGTAGCAGGGTTTGGACTCCTTGATGTGTTGTTGTTCCAGCCACTATATCTAACAATCCCAGTCTCTGTTCTAAGCCATTTTTTATCTGCAAGCTAAATAAGAGTCACAGATATCACCTATATTTTACCGTTTGTAATTACTAGCAGCTAGTTCCTTTAATCTGTGGTTTATCTGGTCATTTCCCTCGTTGTTGTTTCAGAAGCTTTCCATGATGCTAATAACAGATCACGAATCTATGAAAAATTGGGTTAAAATATGTCCAGGTTAGCAATTAGAACTGGCCTACCTTTACTGATGTAAGTGTAAATATCCATGAAGAGGAAGAAAGCTTGATTGCCCAAGGTCAGGTAGAACGTGTAAACAAACTACTGAGATTTCTTGGGACTCCGTGTTTTTGTCTTGTAAATCTTTGTAGCTGCGCCACATTAAATCTGTATTGATTCTAATTACTGACATTACTAGGGCAAACAAGGACAGGCTTTTGTTTCTCTGAGTCAGATTCGTCAGTCTTAACTCAGGTAAGACTTCCATTGATCCTGAGAATCTAGGCTCTGCAAAGATGCCAAAAAAGCTCGAAGAAGGAACAGCTTCAACGGCTGTTGATTGCTATTCGAAATAGCCTCTTTAGATTTCTGAGCTATTAACAAAAAGAAGGCACCTGTAAACTCACAGACAATGCATATCCCACTTCAATACATACATTGCATTCTGGGTTCGTTTATCAATGGAGGGTTATCTCAGTTACAAAGGATCTGTAATGTAGATATCTGTCTAAAAGGCATTCACCTTGGAGAGAGTATTTTTGCCATAGCTCCCCTCTTTCTCAAACAAATACAGGCCAGCTTTCTTCCCAAGCAAAGTGTCTCCATCAGCCTATGCCTACCTTTGATGTTGCACACTTCTGAGAAGAGATAAAGGTATATACTGCTGATTTTAGTATCCATTTACACTTAGTTTGTTATGGTTTTGAAGACTGGCACTAGGACCTTTGCTGTGTCGTCGACCGATGAGCCTGGGGCATTAAGAATGGATGTGAAAGCGTCATGTGTCTTGAATACTCAGCGGATCTAATTAACAGGTAGAATCGCACCCTGGGTGCTTGAAAAATGGCCAGACACCATAGAAACCAGTCCTTAAGTCCCCGCACCATCTGCACTTTCTTTTCATTGTGCAAGTCTCATGGAAACGTGTGTTTTCGACCATTCTACGTTCGTTTGCGTTAATGGAAAATTCCTGCCGATGGTTTTCTTTTTTCACAGGAGAAAAAAAACAAAAATTCTTTCGGGGAAGAAAATAATGATCTCTCAGGCTTTGAGGAAACAATGAATCTTTGAACTTGCCTCTGAATGCGGCTCTTTAGAACAGCGCTGCCACAACCTCCCCGAGCTAATTTGAACGAGAAAATAACGAGAAAAGAAAAAAAAATACGCCGAGATCCCTCGCGAAACCAGCGAGCAGTTTGGGAGGGAGGGTGGAAACAGCCACTTCTCCTGGTTTCCTACTTTCCTTCTTTAGAGCTCCTACATCCCGGCCGGGCGGAGGTTTTTTCGGGGCCGCTCCGGGCCAGGAGCCGCCCCTTTGTCCGCCCCCGTGCATGAAACTGAGGAGATTTAGGTCGTCGTTACCTGTTGGCTGCCAGTCGGGACGAGATATACCCTCCAGGGATCTGGGTGATAATGTAGCCCCAGAAAAACGAGCCGTGGATCATGCCAACCGTCTCAGGATCCCAGTTAAACTTCGCTTTCTTCCAGAGCCAAGGAACCGGGGAGAGAAAGAAAGAAAGAGAAGAGGAAAGCTGTAATCGTGCTGGATTAAAGAAAGTTCCCGTAAAAAGCTTCACCGTGCCGGTCGAGGCCAGCGATGGCACCCGGGACAAGGAGCTCCTGCTGCCTCCCCTTCCGACTGGATCCTCACCGCACCCACACTGGCCACCCCCCGGATGGAAGAGCAGCAGAATCGTGCAGACCCCCCCGGCAGGGATGACCGTGGGCTCGCTGTCCCGTTACTCGTCTAGGTGTCACACAGCCTCTCGCCCGCTACGCTCTAAGCAGATTTAACACGGCATTTAACGCCTTTTCAATGCAAATTCTTTCATCCTGCTTTATCAAACATTCCTGCATAACCTCCCCGTTTACGTTTCACCCTTTTACAGTCGGTTTATTCGGTGTGTTCCTTTCCCTATATTTATTTCACGAGATAGCTGCGTTTTCCTACATGATGTGCAAAAGGAAAACGTATCTGCCCGCTCGTTTTAGCCCCAAACGGCTTTGCGCTGGGAACTACAATTGAAAAATAGAAATAATTGGCAGAAATGATTTATCTTTCCCCAACGAAAGTTTCGGGCTACGAAGGGCGGCGGGAGGCGGGCAGAGCCGAGGGGCGGCACGGGAGCATCCTTGCGGCGGTGCCCGGCTGCCTGCGCTGAGGTGCCTGGTCTGAAGCTGGGAAGTGCACCGAGAGGGCATGAGAGTTACGAGGGAAGGATTCCCACCTCTTTAATAATTTTTCCTCCTCGGTGTATGGTGCTGTTATTGACCATGTCCACGATGGCCACTCCCAAGTTACATCGGATCCCGAAGGAAATGCAGAATCCCAGTCCACTCATGATGGCAATGATGTACCTCCGGGGCAGCCCGAAGCAGGTACAGTCGCAAAGCGGGGCTTTCTTCTCGGGCATTTCCATGGGCTTCCCATCTTCCGTCAATTCGATGGTGTCCCCGGGCTTCTGCCTCTTCTCTAGGACTCTGACCGACACAAGAAGGGAAAGTCAAGCCCTGCCTCCCCACTGCCTGAATGCGCAGCCACCTCGGGTAGCTGAAGGCTTAAGTTCACAGCCCCCCCCCGCCCCTTCGGCTTGCTTTGGATGTTTACTCCTTGTTTTCCGTTCACCTTCACTTGTTCTTCAGCTGTGACCTGTGGGAGTCACGATTAGTCATGCCCAGCTCCCTTCCGCCCCGCGACAGCCCGCTGCAGAAACCCAGGGAGGAGCTTTAGCTGAGAATTGCTCATCTATCATTAAAGACTTCTGCGTAAATATGTAGGACACATTAAGAAGACATCATCTGTAGCCACTGCGGAGGCGCCATGTTGGGCAGCCCAAGAAGTTGAGCACGGAAACTGGAACGGTGCTCTGGAGAAGGGTTTATTCTCCCTCTGCCGTATAGAAACACCAAGGGGGAACGAGCTCTGCGTGCATTTTGCTTCTGGATTGGGAACAATAGAAAGAGTACCAGAAAGGGTGGGGCGGCGGTATTGCTACTTATTTTCGATTTGCAAAATGGCTGGCACATGCAGTGGGAAATAAATAAATAAATGACTGTCTTTAGAGAACTGACGACTTTGGGGAAGCCTTTGTAAAGATCGTATCTACTCAGCTAGGGTTAGGTTTCTTTCCTAACTCAGCTCTGAGCTCGATCTCACCGTTCGCACTTCCTTGGTTTTACACAGGAATCCTATCAGACTGAGAAATCAATGTGCAGGAATCTGGAGGGTGCTGGCCATTTGAAGCTATGTCGAATCAACAGAAAAAAATACCGAATTATGCTCCTCCTTCTCCCCTTAAAAAAAAAAAAAAAAAAAAAAAAAAAAATTCCCCCCTACCCACCCCTCATGCCACAAAAAATAAAAAAAATAAAAAAAATATCCCAACCCCGCAAAAGATTACTTAGCAAATTCTATCTCTTCTTTGGTGTAAATCTTTAAAAATACCGAGTGGATAATAAAAGATATCGGATGTATCAAGCTGATGCTCCATGCTGAATGTCTGAATCTTCTTTTGCAGCAAGCGAGATATTGAAAAGACAGAAATATTAACGGCTTTCATCCTAACTCCGTTCTTACCCAGGAGCGAGTGCTACATTTCCCGACATTGGGCTCTCTCCTGCCACTGCCTTAACCCCCGCCTTAGGAGTGTCTTCTCACCTCAGACATTCTCTTCGGAGGAGCTGCTCTTTGAGGTTAACTCATCCGGCTAATAGGGCGCTAACAATTAGCAGAATTAGGCTCAGATTGTTGCCTGTGCTTTGAAGCAAATGGGAGACTTTATCCCGTGGTTACTCGGTTGAAATCCTAACGATTTTTATTTGCCGGGAGAATTATTTCCGTGCTTTAATTCTGCATCGTTTCTTATTGTCTTAAATTGCGAACACAAGAAAATCCCCCGGTTTTTTTTTGTTAAAAATTCGTTTGTGCGAATAAGAAGATGCACGAATGTCTTCCCATTAAACGGGAATATCTTCCGGAAGACGTTAACATATAAGGGAGGTGAAAAGTATTTGAATTCCTAGAATCGGAAATAAAATAGGTCAATCCTATGCCTTGGAGAAAAAAAAAAACAACAAACCAAACAAAACAGAAAAAAAAATGAAAGAGGTAACTGGATAATTTATTAATTAATGGAGAGTTCAAACCGAGTTTTACTGGAAAATACAAATGCTTTCTCCATTACTCACTGTATGATAATACAAAAAGCAGTAGAGACCGTTGTTTCATTTATGTTTTGTGGAATCCCTTAGGGGAAAAATAAGAAGTTTATTTCCTTAAGGACATTTTGAAGCAGTTACTCCGGATTGTCAATTAGTCCTTTTTATTTTTTCTCAGAATTTAAGATGATATAAATGCAGGATATTTACTACATCGCTGTTGGCTTCGGTTTTGCTTTTTTGCTTTTCAAAGCTGTACTCTTTCCACTAAAATGAAAATTTCACTTTTGTCTTATCATTTCAGTAACAGTTCCCTTAAAATGGCAGCAGAAGTTGTGATTCATGCTGTGGAAGAACCTTGTGCTTGTGCCCAATACTGCCGCATAGGCACGGAAAAAAAAGACTTCTACATGACCTACAGTAGACAGATAAATCCGCAGTTAGCTTTAATCCGCAATTCGAAACAACACTGGGATAAGTGTTGGCACACGAGAAGATCCAAAATACATTGGAATTTCACAGGCTATACTCAAACGTCCTAGAGGTCACTAAAGTCACTAGCTTGGATGGGGCACGATGTGTCAACTTTAGTACATACCCTTTTAAATATGCGTGGATTTGTGTCTGTTTTCTGTCTATACAGATCATGAAGATGGTGGAAATTTGTACACACAGGAACATGCAGGCATGCCTGTGAGTTTAGCAGTTACAGTCGTATATCACTTATAAGACAAGTGGATGCTTCTCAGTGCAGACAGATAAATAATTAAACACATCCCTCCATACGTTTCAGCCTCAGAATTTAAAAAAAAAAAAAAATCATTTGGACATCAATTATTTATACATATCCTTGTTTATCTTCCTCTGACGGTGGATTACACAAGGGCTAAGACTAATCAAATCTCAGAAAGATTATTATTACTGAATTATTACTATTATTTAAGTATTAGTGAAAGCAGTGATAAAGGTCTTGTGAGCACGTTTCAGAATTAATAAAAAGCAAAGACAAGGGGAGCAGCTCTGTGCTGAGTATGGTTTCTAGATGGGATCCTGTTTTTGTGTGAGAAAGATGGGGTAATCTTTGGCTACATATTCACTGGCAGCATCCACGAATCAGATAGAGAAGTTACAAGGGTGCCATATTGAGAAGCTTCAGCAATAGTTTCCAGTATCCAGATTACACCGGTGATATATAAACAGCTCCCAACCTCTCCACCACTAAGCTCCCCAGAGCACACCTATTCCACCTCGACCAGCAGCTCACGATTAACAAAAGCTTTCAATTGTTTCTAAGAACTAGAGTTCTCTAATATATTTTAGTCTTACCTGTAGAGTTGACCAAGAGATTTTCCGGCAAAATTTTTCAATCCCTCCTTGCCAGGGGTCAAAATCCTTTGTTTTACCGACTCCATTCCTGCAGTGATGCTCGCTGGATTCTGCTCTGCTCTGGATAGGGCACTGCTACGAGCAACGATGGTTCATATTGGTTTAATCCCTTAACTTTTTCCCGTCATTAAATGGCTATCAGTGCAGCTCCGAGTAAAGGGAGAGTGAGAGAAAGCGTGCGCGCGTGTTTGAGAGGGGGAGAGACGGCGTGCAGAGCCTGGGGGGGGGGAGGAGGGGGAAGAGGGCGACGGAGCGCGCCTGTGTGCGGCAGCGAGAGGGAGGCTGAGCGCTGCAGGCAGCCCCCGGCTTTCCCAGCAGCGCGGAGCTGCGAGGCACGGTCAGAAAGTCTTCTCGGCCCCGTAAGCTTCAGCGGTGGCGGGCTCGGAGTGTGCCATAGCCGGCTGGGAGGGGGTGGAGTGCCCCCCGCGGGAGCGTTGCAGAGGAATCGTGGTTTGGTGCCGGAGGTTTCCCCGGCTGTAGAACGGAGGGGGAGGGGTGCGATTAGTCCCGGTAGGCAGTGAGCAGCGCGCCCGAAGCTGAAGCGGTCGGAGGGCTCTTGGAGCGCCGGTCCGCTCCGCTCTGCTGTCGCCCGCCCACGTACGCAGGTCGCGCCCTAAGGCGGCGGCGAGCGGCACCTCAGCGCCTTTCAGCACCTCGGTCAGCGCCGCGTCCCACCCTCTCCGTTCTCTTCAGCACCGCGGACAGCGCCCGGCCCCGGGCAGCCACTGGACGGGGCCTCGGGGCGCCGCTGGGCGAGCGTGGCTGAGGCCGAGGTGGGGGGAAAGGACCGGGCCTTCCTGCTGTCAGCTGCACTGCTGGGGAAACGGGGCATTTGCTGCAAATCATAGAATCATAGAATGGCCTGGGTTGAAAAGGACCACAATGATCATCCAGTTTCAATCCCTCGGCTACGTGCAGGGTTGCCAACCACCAGACCGGGTTGCCTGGAGCCACATCCAGCCTGGCCTTGAATGCATCCAAGGATGGGGCTACAAATAGTATAGCTCTTGCTACAAATAGCATATATATTTATCTCTTGCTGCATATGGACTTCCAGGGCTTATTTCCTGTCATATTAGCAATCATTTTCTATTAAATGCTTAATAGTTTAATACTGTTTATGCCCTCTGCATTTGTGTATTATAATAGGCCCATGTGACATTTAGACCCCTTTGGCAGTGTATATAGTACAGGAATGAGCTTGGCACCTTCAGATAACAGAGTTACTTTCCTTTTCAGGATCTAGCTGCAATTTTCCAACTGTTATCATTTCACAGTAGATTTTACATACAAAACATTTTATTTCTCTTAAGACTCTTGCTAATCTTAAAGCCCCTGTAGACTTGTTAATTACAAAAACAAACGAACAAAAACTTGTGATCTAAATGATTTCTTCTAAAATTATTGATCTCCTTTACTTACTTAGCCAGTGAGAAAATTTGGCTTCCTGTTGAAAATGTATGTTGTAGCCACAGTATCCTAAAAGCAACTGCTCTTTGGATTTATATCAACATTTGTTTCCAATGTTGCCCTCTGGTGTTGGGTTAGTGAAGTTTTACAGCAATGGAATTCATAAATGAAAAGCTAATTATTTTAATGCTGTAATTCCAGCAATGACTGATCTGTAGAATTCAAATATTTCTTCTAAAAGTTGTAAAAGGACCATGAAATATTACAGTAGCAAATAAAACTACATGTAATTGAAACATTTCTAACTAGCATCACAACACAAAGCTGATTTCTATGTTACAGCATGTACTGAACATGGTTTTCAGCATATGGTTCCACATAGAATCATCATTCCCATTGCACTGCTGAAAGGATATTTTCCTGTACATGCAAACCTAGATAGTTATATAAGCAACAGTGTGCTATTGCAAATGCTCAAAGGAAACCTATATACAGAAAGGGATGGGAGAAGCATTTAGTAGAGAAGAAATAAGATTGAATTCCACAAAGAAAGCCTTTATAAAAAGTGATGAGTGCTTTTTTCTTTTTTTTTTCTTTTCTTTTCTTTTTTTTTTTTTTTCCTTTCAGAATTTGAGGAATTGTGATATCTGTATGGCAAGGGTATTCTGTTTATTTACACACTACAAGCAAGAAGAGGCTCTGGCCCTGATTTAGAAAGCTCAGAAGTGTTGTTTCTATGGCTCAATGTAGCAACATGAATTTACATCAAAATCATAGCATTTCTTAAGGAAACAATATCTGATATTGGAAAGAGAATTTCTTGTACAACACAACATGAGCATGGATTTAAGGGTTAGATAAAACATTCCTGAGTGTTTTCCAAGAGAGAGTAAGTTACTCATTGTGTCATATACCCATAATAGCAAACTATGGTGGGATAATGAAAAACTATTGTGAATAGGCTGCTGATGTGAGCATTCAGAGTAGAAATTTTATGTCTATCACATCCTATATGCTGATACTCTTGAGCTACATCCTGACCAAACTCAGCTCTTACTGTTTCAGATTGAGAATTGATAGGAAAGGATAGGATAGGATAGGATAGGATAGGATAGGATAGGATAGGATAGGATAGGATAGGATAGGATAGGATAGGATAGGATAG